>NC_142181.1:36039718-36347218 GCF_026936395.1 Plectropomus leopardus | reverse complement strand
TGCCACTAAACGAACCACTGAGCTCATAGAAGGGTTGGGGGCCAGTGGGCTGAAGGAAAATCAGTAATGAACACTGGAGGGCAGCAATACGCCACTGCAGTCTAGTCTGCCGAAGAAGAAGAAGAAGAAGAAAAAGCAGAAGGAAAAAAGTGCAGCTTCAGCAGACACACGAGAGCCGAAGTGAACGCTGGATTTATTTGGGGTCACAATCCAACAGACTGAGAGAGCAACAGGGAACAAAGAATAGGAATGAAGAAAAGTCTTTAAGATAAGGTGAATATTAGGACACCACATCCGATGGGAGAGCAGGATAAGAGGACGCAAGTGTGTAAATATGTTTTTTTTTCCATTTCATGGCACATCATTTGCAGTTAGCAGGAGCATGAGCTGTCAGCTGGTTGAGGCAGTGTCAGGCAGGCTGACAGGACTGCAGCCGGCTGCAGCAGCACACGGAACTAACGATACATTCACTCGTGTTTCCTGTTAACATCAATATAAGCAACAATATAAGCTTACAAAAGAATTAGTTTATAGGAACTGTGTCAAAAACGAGTGTCAGAGAGGCTATGGGTTACTGCCCTTTTGGTGTCAGCCTGTTTAATATTAAAGTTGGCATTATTCCAGTCTTGTGGGCGGAACACAATGCACACTGCAGACAAAAAAAGAACAGCGTGAAACACGAGGACGTCCGTTAGTTTCCTCGCTCCAGCCTGTTTGGTCGTTATCGTATGGTATGTAGCTGTGGCCTGTACAGACCTATATGTAGGCTGCCACTGTGCTCAGACTGCCAGAAACGTGTCCTGTGTTGTAAGAGGCTTCATTTAGCTGTGTGTGTGTGTGTGTGTGTGTGTGTGTGTGTGTGTGTGTAGTGCCACAGAGCTGTCATTCATCTCCTCTAAGGATTCTCTTGAATAAAAAAATGCACACTGTAGTGAAAATAGTATGTTTCCCCATAAAAACCCGCCCCACCGTGACAGTTAGTGAAAACAGAAGATCAGTAGTAACATTAGTATATTGCCATGCTGTTGGTGTCTGTTATAAACTGCATTTAAGAGTTTGGATGCTCTTTATGTAAAGACAGACAACAAACTACTCTGAAGTTAAATGCATCACATTGTGATATCCTTTGAAAACAATACTAGGTTAAAACCTAGTATTTGGCTGGACTGTGTACAGCAGTTTCCAACCTTTTGCCTTCAGGGATGTCTTTACTATCATTGAGTAAACGAGTAAAAGACATATTTAGGGATATTTCATAGTATATTAAATTCACAACAATAACACTAGAAACAACTGATAAACTGTACAGTTAACCCAAATGCCTAACTGCAGGAAGTTTGTGTTAGAGTAGCAATTATGATGAATTGTGAGCAGATTATTTGCTGATTATTTTGCTGTGCATCGGAGATGAGTTTTCTTGATATTGGTTGAAACTTTGTATAGGATTCACTATACCCACAATCATACATTCTTTAAAGGCTTCTTTTGTGAAAAATGTATTTTCTACAGCCTGCTGTAAACAGCCTTGTCCTGTTGTAGAAAATACAGCTTGTGTTCAGATCTTCAGTAAATAATTCATCCAAAGTGCAGATGTACAATTGTGGGACATGTAGGAAATGTTTTCAACGTACAGAAAGTTTTTTTCATTGCGCCCTGAAAGTTCTCCATGTGCTCCAATTTATTTATTAATTTATTTTTTAAAACTAAAGAGCACAAGTGTTTTTTGGCAAGCACCGTTTGTGGATGTATTATGTGGATGTATTTTTTTGCACTTACAGTGGTAAATAGTTGCAAATATTAGTCAGGATCATTTTTCTGTTTTCTGATGTGCTGGAAATGTATAAAGTGTCAGCACTCAGCAGCATTGCTTCAGATAATGGTGGATCATGGCAGGGAAGCAGAATTTGAGTCTGTGTTTCTGGTCCAAGGTTTGGACACATTTCGGCTTTTGTTAAAACTGAGATGTTCTTAATAAAATGATTACTTTTTGCAAAATATGCAGATATGAGATCAAATGCAATGCTAAATTGCCATTTAATTGTTGTGTAAACTTATTATGGTAATTTACCTCTGATTCCCTTGTGAAAAAAACCCTGCTGGATTCTGAACTCTACAATCCAGTATCCAGTATGTTTGTGTAGTTCAGTGTACCGTGCTTTTCCAATGTTATACCTCCACTGCTACAACATAGAAATAGGCATTATCTTTTTCTCAATTTTTGGCAAAAAAAAAAACCTCACTACATCACTTTCTGGTCATGGAAACTTATCATGTCGTACTGCTCAAAATAAGCCTGTGTCATTCTTGTATCGTATCACCAGCCATGTCTTGTAAGATGCATCATATCATTGTTAAAATGTATTGGTTTTTTTGTTTTTTTTAAACATATTTTTATTGACTTTTCAACATAAATGAGCTTTAACAACATAGTGCCATTTACATTCTCAGCATCCTTAGTAATGACAAATAAAGTAATTAAAAAAAATAATGAAGAAAATAAAATGCATGTTTGAGAAACAAAACAAAACACCACCACCCACTTCCAAGTTTTTACATGGGCTGTCAAGTAACTCATCCAGCTGAATCCACACTCCCTCTAAGACCTGTTTCCTAAATTCCCAGCCTCCTCAGGTAGAAGAAAGAAAAATAAATAAATAAATAAATAAATAAATAATAATAATAATAAAATAAAAAATAAATAGATAAATAAACAAATTAATACATCCTGTCCCACGGATAAGGCATAGACACTTTACACCGGATAAGTCACAGAAACAATCTAGGATCTAAGAGATAGAAAGAGTATTCCAATCCAGTGTAAATCTCCCCTTTTTAATGATGTCACGTAAGGATGGAGGCAAATACCGTAGGAAGGCTGACCAGGATCTCTCAAACACTTCATCATCGCCCTTTACATGTGCAGTTAGTCTTTCCAGTGGTAAGATACTATAGGTCTCATGAAGCCACTGTTTGACTGAGGGAGGCCTCTCACTGATCCACTGCTTTAAGATACATCTTCTAGCCAAAAGTAAAAGTTTATCACAAAGTTTGAAGTTCACTTTGCTTAGGGACAGCGTTTTAGAGGGCAAGCCCAAGATAAGTTAAAATGTATTGTTAACCCCTGCCATTAACCATTCAAAAATCTGTCCAAGGGATGCGCAGATCCATCAGCTGGTGACGGGAATCAGACAGTTTTAACTTGATGGGCTGTGACTGGCTACTCTGTCACAGATAAAAGTCATCCTGTGCTGATCACCACACGTTGGTTCACGTCTCAAACAGCATTAAGAGGAGCTATCTAACAGACAGGGGTATACCACCCAAATCTGTCATGGTCACGGATATGATAAGTAGCTCAAAAATGTAGCATAGCAAAGCTATCAGTAATCTTCTCGGATAAAGAGGTTAAAATATGCTGAAATACTTAGCGTCTTAGTTTGGGAGGTAGAACTAAATAAAAACACAAATATGGGTGGTCTACCCGCATCTGCTAGCAAGCTGATTAGTCAAGAAAACTGGTAGATGTAGAGCTGGGCGATATGGCCTCAAATCAATATCACGATATATTGAGCAGTTCACCTCGATAACTTTAAATGGACGATAACCCTGCGCCCCCTGCGCAAAAAAAAAAAAGTTTGGCCATAGATGGGGCTGTGGCAGTTACATTCATAGTATGACTCCCCTGGACCTATTTATTGCAATTATTTTGCCACTTTAAAGGACTGTATAACCACACTGTCTGAAAATAAATGAAGAAAATACAAATTAAGTACTTTTAGCTGTTAAGATTTATTGAACAGCTGATAAGCACAGATTACTTGAAATGAGAACAATAACTTAAATTTCCTGCAAACACAAAGTATTAAAAATACAATCTCTTATAAACAAATTCTAAATATGGATATTACAGAGAGCTTACTCCAAAATGGCCACATTCGAGTTGTCAAGTAATCAGGTTCTCTATAATGAGAGAAACAAGTTGCATCCCTTGTAAACTAAAAAAATTTCACATTTGTGCAAGTAAACAATGACTTGTGCAAAGGTAAAACCATCATGTGCAAAGGCCTGTCTCTGTGTAAAGGCCTTGGAGGTAGTGTTGCTTTTAAGTAAATATTAAAGGCTAAACAATGCCTTGTGCAAAGGCCTATCTCTGTTTAAAGGACTTGGAGGTAGTGTCACTTGTAAAATAATAAATAATGTCATGAACAAAAATGTCAATAGAACACTGAAAAAAAATATTGCAAATAAACACTAAACACTGCCATGTGACAGGTGACAATTGACAGCTTTAAACTCTTTTAAGCAAATACTTTAAATAGTGCCGTGTGCAAAAATGTCAATATAACACTGATGATTACGAATAAAAGGGTCTTGAACAGGTTGCCTCAAAAAGGAGCAGCAGACTTGGTATCCTAAACTGTTTACTCAGACTAGTGTTGTAGATGTGAATCCGACTCATGGCTGCTGTTGCATGTGATCACTCTACTCTATGCACTAGTGTTTACTCCAGGTTCTTGCTAAGAAACACTAGCATGTTTACCATTTCAGGTTTCAGGCAGGATCTGAGGCATGTAACAATGTTTCCTCCAGAACTGAAAACCCGCTCGGATGGGGAGCTAGTGGCTGGTATGCAAAGGTACTTTTTTGCCACTTTACTTAGAGTGGGAAAGTGTACCTGATGCTCCCTCCACCAGTCTAGTGGATTTCCCTCACTATCCTGCACAGGAGACACTAAGTAGCTGCTCAGCTCTGCTTCTACTGCTTGCTCAGATGACACAATGGGTGCAGTTGAAGGGGTAGCCTCACTTCCTTTGAAAAAGCTTCCCAGTGATCTCTTTGGCTTTTTTGCTTCTGATGATGTAGAAGGCTGAGGCTCGGTGCTCTCTGCGGTACTTCCTGTGTGGACTGCAGCTGCTGACTTCATCTCTGTTTTCACTTTCTCTTGAATGGCGGTGACACAGTATGCAGAAATGTATGCTGCTTTGAATCTTGGGTCAACAAAACTGGCTGTGTCCAAAAGCTCTACAGTGGGGGGATCTGAGAACTTCTCATCAAGGTACACAAGGATGTGAGATTTGATGGCTTTGGTCAGCGCCACATCATCTTCTTCCTCAGCCAGCACTCGTGAATGGAGAATGTGTAGGACAGGCTTCACAGATGAGATGGTGACATACTCTTCACCCGACAGGGCGTCGGTGAACTCCACCAATGGAGCGAGAGCTTTGTTTACAGCCTCCAAGACATCCAGGTCTGACCATTTTGGAACAAGATGCCTTGATGCCTTGTCATCAGCGAGGACCTGTAATAATAATAATGATAATTATTATTATTATTATTATTTATTTTATTTATATTGCACTTTTCATCTTAAATGACAGATCAGAGCAATTACAATAAAGTCTAAAATCATTACATGAGCCCAGCCACTAAAAGGCACACAATAAAATAGTACCAAGGATAGAGTACCAAGGATCATAGCCTACCTGTGTGATGGCATTCTTCTGCTCCAGGATCCTTGCTGTCATCATCTGCATGGATCCTCATCTGGTTGGACATGCTGTTTTGAGCTTGTGAGTAGGCAGGTTTATCTCTTGTTGTACCTTCTGTAATGTCTTCTTCTTTTTCCAACTGTAAGAAAAGGCACTGACGATCTTTTTGCAGACCTTCATTGCCCGTTCCACAGGGGCTTGATTTTTCAGGGCGTTTTCTGAAGAACAAGCATGCACGCACACACACATACACACACACACACACACATTAAGAGAAGGAAAAATAGCTGTAGCCATTTAACTGTAATTCTATAGCTAAAACGTTACTGCTGTAGCTCTATTATGTGGCAAAAAGACAGAATTTAATATTTTAATATGTCCTACATTATACAATTGAACACACAAAAACACACAATGTAACAGCAGGTCAGCACCAAAAGATATCCCCATTAAGATCTGCTCACTTACCAATTGCCAGGTGCAGCCGATGTCCAAAACATTGCACACGCGTCCATCCGTTGAGCTCGGCAGCTTTCACAATATTGGCGCCATTGTCAGTTGTTATGGCGACGAGGTCCTCTTCCCTGATGTCCCATGCAGACAGCATCGTTCTTAAGCTCTGTCCGACCATCTCTCCTGTGTGATCAGATGGAAAATATGCCGTCTCGAGCACTCTGGTGCGCAATTTCCATTTGTCGTCGATGTAATGCACTGTCAGACTGATATAGGGCTCCATGGTGCGACCTGACCAGAGATCGGATGTGGCTGCAAAGTGCTTAATATATCTCAACTCAGCAGCGACCCTTTCTCTCTCTCTGTTCTGTACATCCTGGGAATCACTGTTTTCGGAAAATATTTTCGCGATGGCAGGCTGTATCTCTTGTCGATGGTTTTCATGAGGTGTATGAACCCCTTGCGCTCCACTGTAGCAATGGGAGCCATGTCGTTTGCTATATGGTAGCCTATAGCATTGGTGATTTCGATCCATCTTTTTGATGTTCACTCATATTGTTGAGTACTAGCAAATGCTTTGGTTATAGACTGCTGCCTGGTGGTGGAAGCACTTGTTGCTGGTCCTGATTGCTTCTCGCTTTGAGCTTTTTTATTTCTTCGAATTGAATCACGTGGTTGTACTGCAGGTGGTGGAAGAGGTTGGATGTGTTGCTGTGACTTGTCGCCACAGTATTTTGGCACAGTTTACATTTCACATTTTTTTGGTCGACATCGTCCTTGCTGAACCCAAAATACTGCTAAACGATTGATGAAGCATTTCTTTTTGGAACAAGCTGCTCACCTTCTCCCTCGACCACATCAACTTCGTCTACTTCAGCCGCCGCAGCAGCCGCTACAACTTTCAAACCGTCCTCCATCCCCTCACCTCTCTTTCCCTGCTTGTTACAGACTGGGTGGGGTGGAGTCACGTCTCTGACGGAGTACAGCGTCTTAAAGGGACATGAGAACATAGCCTACCTACACATAACCAAAACCAACTTTCATTTTCTTTTTTTTTTAAACACCGAACATACCGACATGGGCAAAATGACGTCGGTTATCGTCGATAAATTTTTGGTTTATTGCCCAGGCCTGGTAGAGACAAAAGTTGCCTTTACCATATGCATTCACTTTAATCAGCTGATATTAACTTTTGATTTGACCTGATGTAAGAATCACCTGATCAACTGTCCTGGGAAGGTTCATTTGCATGTGGAGAAACTTCTCTAATTCTCCTTTATCACAACACACATTCATTAAAATATACAAAAGATAGCTGCTTTTGTATCATCTTTTATTTGTTCACTTCTCTGAATAGAAATACTGTAATTTCCACCACAGTTGGGGAAGCTGATAACAAAAGAAAAGCTGATGCTTGCAGTTTCATGTAATTGAGTAGAAAATGCTAAAACAATCAGTGCCATATTCCCGGAGCTCTTTCAGCTTTTTCAGTCTAATAAATAACAATGCAGACTTACAAAATTTCAAAAAAGGTACATTCTTACCCTTATTTCCCTCATTAAACAGAATTGTTGGTCATAAATCCTTCTTTCAGGCAAGCTGCAATAGATCTCCACCCACACATTTCAAAATTATAATAACTAACTCTGCCACCATTGTTTCTCAAACTCTGCACACACTCTAGGTATTAACCTGAGGCCTACTGCACAAAACCTACATAGTGAACAAAGCCAGGATTTTCCAGGTATATCTGGGCTGAATTTAGCTGTGATTCGGTTGCATGGATGCTCCAGACCAGCCTAACAGCTAGGCTTGTTGAATCCTGGAGCCTGATTGGTTAAGTCAGCTGTCACTCTTTTATTCATTTTCATTAGCCTGCATTAAAACAGGCTTCCACACTGTATTCAGTAAAGTGGGCCTACTTTTATGATTTTCATTATACAGTTAAAGGTAATGTGCGCACCATGAGTGAGATTTGAACCAACAGTTAAACATATGTTGTATGTATCAAGACTCCTGTTCATACTGCTCATAGAAGTTTGATGAATATTTAGAGTATACCGGTAGGCTAATATTACAATTGTTGAGATGTTGAGAAATGGCTGATGAAGTTGCAAAAGTGGTTTCAATGAAGTGAGTGAGGGAACAGCCTCATCACTGACGCCCTCACCCTCCCGCAGAGGGTCTGTGTGGTTTTGTGGATGAGTGTGGTGGACGTGGCACATGTCGCCTTGGCTAAATACTCGTTACCTTTATAAGTGTTAGTAATTAGTCTTCCTTATGAATGTTTCAGGAACATTCATTTGTTTTGCAGACTTCTAAGGCAAAGTGTCAAACTGATTTGGAAAACTAACAAGTGTCTCCTCGCATGGTGATTGCCGTTAATGGGGATCCTCTCGTAGCCTGCTGCATTCAGCCAAACCCCACACAACTTTTTCGGATGTTGATGAATGCTTCTCTATCTTAAAAAAGTTATGCTTCAGCAGACGTGGCCATGGAGTTGAAAAAATAGAAAAATATAGCAAAAAGTAGCAAGGATTTGAGGAGCTACTGGCTACTGCACGTACATGCGCTGCTGATACATTCAGTTTAGTGAAACATCAGCAAATATTTTCCATGTTTCCCGAGTGTGTGACTTGTAAGTCTCATAATAGAGTGACAACAGTTGTCTAAAGCTATCCTCGAATGAGCATATGTGCCAGGTTGCTTTTAGCCGTTGCCTGATGTCTTTATGGTAATCGCACTTGTTTAAACCATTAACACACCTTTACTTTATCTATTTTGGGAGTCCAGTTGTTGTTAAGATGCCTGTAAGCATAACCTGATTCACTGCTACATTATTTGGTGTGTTAATGCCACCAAACTTAACAGGGTGACTCAAAATTCTTTTTGCCCTCATTGTCTCATCATATTTTTTCATTTTTTTCATTTTAGATTTTTAAATTGCTTCTGTATTTTTATCCTATGTCTTATGTTAATTGTTTTACACCAGAACACCAAGTCAGATTCCTTGTATATGTAAATGTACTTGGCAATAAAACCGGATTCTGATTCTGATTTTCATATTATGCTATCTGTTTTTGACAGAATACTCCGTGACATATAGAGGCCGCAGAACTGAAGGATGAGCTCAATGCAAAGGTTAGTGACACAGTATTATTGAGTCTTGTGCAAGCTGACTAATGTTTGGAAAATTTGAAATTGCCCAACCCTACATAGCACAGAGAAGAGTCAGCCTGCACTGCTAACCACAGTCAGCGTTGATGGTGGGTGTGGCGGAGTCTGCAGTATGAAGTGTCCTGCTCGTTGCTGTGTGTTGACTGAGTGTAATGGCTTTGTTTTAAATCAATAATGCTGTGTTTTGCCACATGTAGATTTAACTTTAGCGGGATGCCCAGATTAACAGAGGCTGACAAAGTATACTTGGCAACCCATTTTTGCATTTTTTCACTGAGCAGCAAACCGTGGTGGAGCATTAAACAGCTGTTTCCTCGGATGCTGGCAAAGGGCAAAACAGAGCTGAATGAGAGACAATGTTGGACTTCAGGTGGACACGAACACCAATACAAATGAGTGATCATACTGCTCGGTTTGCTGTATGTGAAAATGAGTAACTGTTAGCTGTTAACACATTTCACATAAAAACTTTCAGCTGGTTGCACTTTTCAGTGGCTAGAAATGTATCATTGTTGCAGCTTTCAAGTTACACAAAACAAAATGTTTATATTGAAAAGCTCAGGCTCATTCACATCAAAAATCCTAATGGAAGAATCTGGCAAGGAGTTCAGGTGTGTTTACCACAAAACAGTTGTTATTTTGCCTTTCACTCTTGCACAACAAGAGGTATTACAGAACAACCACTCACTAAGTTACAGTAAAGTATATCAGCTTTATTTTACTTTCTCAAGAAATGCCTGGTCCCTTCTGGGAAAGAATATTCATCAGAATTATTCATATTCAGTCTTCCTTCCTAAGTAAAGACATTTTCTTTACTTGTGCAATTCGGGGCTTCCTATGTATGAATTTCTCACAGCAGCATTGGACTAGTCTTGCTGAAGAGGTATAATTGTGTGTGCTTGTATGAAATGTCAATGCCTTGCAGGTATGTCAATATACTTGCTACAACCCGCAAACAGCCCAATTATAGCTGATCTCTGCCGTGAGGCAGATCCAGGATCGGTTTTTAGATGAACCACATGGTGAGGAAAGTGGCATGTTGACTGTGGGAATGAAGTAACCTTTCCTGTTTGTCTCTGTGGATTTGCACGCTAGAAAGACTGTGAATAATGCCAACGAACCAACCTGTATGATGTGTTTTTCAGACAGCTGAGTCAGCTGCTTGGTGCATGGAGATGGAAGAGGAGGTTGAAGGTTTCTCTGAACCCAGCCACTGGCTTTTACTGCAGGACCTTCTGCTCCTCCACTGCAGAACCAGGTGCACAACTCAGTTTTAAGCCCCTTTGCTATTTGACACGAAGAGACATAGTGCTTTCTTACACACTCCTTCTAAAAAGCTTTCTTCAGTGTGAAAATGCACAATAATGATTTTAACAGTTTTGATTTGAAGTTGCAGGACAGAGGAAAATGTGACCAGAGTGTACTGTAGGTACTATTAGTTGCAGTGGTGGAAACATTGGCTATGGTTACATGCACAGCAGTATTCCCCTATTGTTTCGAACATGACAATATTCTGAATTTGATGAGGGTCACATAAACAGCATATTCTGTTTGAAATCATTTTAATTGGGCTGTTTTCCGAATTTAGCATTTAAGTCAGGTGGGATATGCTAGTATTATTTTGGTTTTAGGAGCGTTACTTTGGGATTTATACAGCACATTTGCAATATGTGTCTCAGTTGCGTGTTTTTACTGCACTTTGGGACACATGGCTTATCAGAGGGGGAGACATTTGGTCAAATACTGAATTGGTGAACACTGAGTAAAAAATTGTCACGCGTTTTTATAAGCCATGGGCGTTTGGGGTCCATTGCTCTTGCTTAAGAAACACACATGCAAAGTAGAGCTTTACACAAAGCAGAACCCCAGAAATGACTCGTTATTCACATTTTGCTACCATGGAGCAATACTGCAATTTGCATAGACTATTAATATATTAACTTTAGCTGTAAGTTTGTTTCCGGCTTGCAGAGAAGTAATTATCAAGTTTAATTGCCCTGCGGTAACAGTTTAACTTGAAGAGTGGTAGTGGCAATAGTGTGAGCAGGTGAGGTGTTCGTTTGTATTTGCAGAGCTGCGATTGTTACTATGCAGTCACATTTTGCGACCATGAAGCACCGGTGCGACATGCAAATATTAATAATATTTGAACTAGAGAGCTAACGCTGACATCCAGCAGTTACCCAGAAACTTCAAGTCCACAGCAAAAATATCAACACTTCCCTAACCCATTATAAAAGCACCGTTGGTCCCATTTTGATTTATATAATTATAACAATACTTTTTAAAATGTCATTGTAAAAGTACTTTAACTTCCTTATAATCATATTTATGAAATGTTATTATAACTATAGTGTATTCAACTTTATTATTTGACAGCAGCTACTTTATTTAACTTCACTGAGATATTAAGACGGAGGCCCCATAGTTTGAACCAAGACGGCAAACTCTTTTGGCCTCTCACATTCACAGCGTCAGTGCATTAGCGCCATTTCTTCTGTTCTTACCTTTCAAAATAAAAGCCCGAGACAGATTCAGTCTATCACAGGTTGCCAGAGGGACTCATTAAGACGCTGAGACTGTGGGGATGAGCTGTTCAATATATCTAATACTTTTACTTCACATTTTGCTCTGGCCTCCTCTCTAAGTTTGCATTCAATATTATCTCAATTAAATTTAGGCTGTGAAAACAAAAAAGGCGATTCATTATTTTGACTGGTAAAAAAAATATGCTTGTCTTGGAGATTTTTTTCAACCAGCCAAATTGACTGGTGATTAAAAAAGTTAATTCTAGACACTGACTGTCAGACTGTAAAGCCTTAACCAAAGTTAGCAGCAACAAACTCCTACAGAGCCTGCCCCCCCCCTCTGAATTTTTTTTTGGTAGTGTATCAGCGCTTTTTGAACATTTTCCAGCCCATTTTAAAATGATCGCAATCATAATATTTGAATAGGTTAATGTGACTTGTAGCATGAAAGTGCTTTGAGTGGTCAAAAATGACTAGAAGCCCTATATAAGTGCAGGGCCAGGTCAATTTCTAGTACAAGTACTAATACTTACGGTAGGGCAAGTCATTCCTACTTTTATCCACAATACCCCGTAATTACCCAGTACTTAGCATATACACATAGTTTAAGTTACCACTTATACCATCCTTTTCTATAAAATACTATACAGGTATGCAGTACTTTCATAATATTTAAAGTTTAAGTCATTCATCCTTTCCTAAAAAATACCCCTTATCTGCAATTCCAAAATGTTACTCCCTTGACTCCTTTGTCCCACTGTACCTACATGAAGGTGCCAGTAGGAACCTGCAAATATTTTGCAGGTTTTGATTCATACTAGATATTACACTGAAAGTTCAGAGGACGTGCTTGAAAAAGTGTTGGGTAATTACCCAGTAAGTCTCATGCTGTATTACAAAATGTTACCCTTGTCATATCCATGGCAGGCAAAATCAAATAGAGCCGTTAGAAGTAAAACTTCCCTCTCAAGGTCTAGTTGAGTTTTGAGAGCCATTGTCCTCTGAGCTGTAGTGTAAGAAATGATTATACCTTGTAAACATTATTTAGAGCTCTCCCACAGGATTGAGTGATTAACTTCCTGTATTTCATTTACTGTAAGAAGTTACAATTTTGTTAAAAAACAAAGACGTATTTGCTAAATCAGTGGTGAATTAGTTTTGATACTGCTTCGTCTGATTATTTTGCTTTTGACTGGCTCTGTAAGATCTTTGTGAAGGCTGAGAAAGTAACCCTGATGCCAGTGTGGGCTGGCATAAAGCCCTAAAGTGTAAATTACCAATCTTTTATCATTTACAGTAGACCCCATAGAGATCCACAGGAGGAAGCTCTTCCTATGGTTCAGCCACCTTCCTCAGGAGGAGAAACAGTTTGGTGGTTACTTCAGCCCAGAGACCATGCATGTGGATCCACTGATCCTGGAAAGAACTGCTGAAGAGATGATAGGCCTGCTCAGTTCCCCTCTCCAATCTCACAGCTCCTCCAGCCATTCTGTGACAGTGGAACAGCTGTTTGAGCCCACTGATGTCTGGAGTGAGGGCCGAGGACTTAACGTGCTGCTGTATGGGGCCGTGGGAACAGGGAAAAATACAGTGGTCCGAAAGCTGGTGCTGGATTGGTGCTCTGGGATTGCCCTGACTCACTTCAAGCTGCTGGTTCCTTTCTCTTGTGAGGACCTTGGCCAGCTGTCAAAGTAAGATAACTTATCTACTCAGGGGCTTTTATTCATGGTTGTCTTATGGCTTATATATCTGATATTCTGAATTTAGAATCATGCTACATTAGTCTTTTCCCCCAGAATCAGAGCCAGTCAACACATTATACTTATACAACTGTAAAGGCACTTGAAGAGTGCAAGGCCAATGCAAGTAGTGTAAGAAAGGTCTATGCCCAGGCCCACCTCTTCTGTCAGACCCATTCCGGTCCTGAGCTTGGAGAAGTAAGTGAAATGTGTACACCAGATGATCGTCAGGATCATACAATAGTATTTATTCGTTAATTCGATTGGGCCACAAAATAAGTCCACCAATAACTATTTTTTAATGTCTTCTTTTCAAATTAAAGTTAAATTGAAATATTAAGATTGTATTGTTTACCTTGATGTTAGTGGTGGAGGTCATGTGGCAGAGGCTATGTTGCATCTAAGTTGACCCTTTTTGCTTAATAGCCTTTGATACATATATCTTAGCATATATTACATTTATATATTCATGATGAGCATGAAAAAAACAGACAAAATAAACACAACAGAAAAACACACAATTAAAAGGAGAACCAACAATGCCATCTTGGGGAACTACACCCCAGGAAATACTTTACTAAACTGAAATGATGTTTGAATTTAGTATTAAGGGCACACAGACTCATAACTGAAACAAGGACAGAGACGTGATAGCAAAAATAACCAAATATTTTATTGAATTAATGTGAATGAAAAAATATGTGGGAATTGCAGCTGCTAGAGGAGAGATGAAAAAAGAACAGACAAATAAACAAGTACTAATGAGGGGAATTTAAAATATTCATGCAAACTGTGAAGTGCAATGTCTCCCTGTGAGAATTTTGTCCGAATTTTAAAAAAATATTTTGTTCATTCAGTACATGAATGTGATTTATTACAATCAAATCACTGAGTAACTTAAATTCCATAAACTGAACACAGGTATGGTCAGTTATACAGTGACTGCCCTATCGCGTTGCTGTCAGTACAGAATAATATTAATAAGATGCACAAAGTAATACATCCTTTCCCTCATAGGTCAGCTTCTTTAAGGGACCTGGTGAGCAGGAAGTACCTCCACCTTAAAAAACACCCTCTGCTGAGTGGGGAGGGAAACCAGGCCAAGGATGTGCTCTTCCTCTTCAATGGAATAGAGAAGATGAAACTGGACTTCCGAATTGGAGCCACAGAGCTTTGCAGTGATCCTAATGAGGCGCTGCCTCCAGGTGTAGTGGTGGTCAACTTGCTAAGAAAATACCTTCTGCCTGAGGTAAGAGACAGTCCAACATCATTTTTCTGTTATGTCTCCTCTAAATCTGTCTTAGGCTATCATTTATCCTATCCTATCTACTTTAAAATGTGGTTCAAACATCCAGTTGGACTCGAGGATAAGCTGATTAGATTTTGGTGGTGAAAGGTCAGTGTGACATCACAAAAGATGTTTTTGGCCATAACTCAAGAATATTTATGCTAATTATGACAATTCTAGTTGATTATACAGTGATTTAGACACATTTTTTGGTACCAAACGTAAGCACCTATGATCAATACTCTAATTCATAGCAGCTTGAAGGAAATTATCCTTACTTTTACTGTTAGGCTTTTTATGTGAAAGAACTGCAGGAAGTACTGACTTTCATTGACATTGGCAGAGTAGTTACTTAGATAGATACTTAGATACTCTATTTATCCTGAAGGAAATTCTATCCGTTTGAACAATTTATCAGGTGAGTCGTTATAGTATGGGTCATATTTCCCCATCTCTTTACATTGCCTTACCTTTATTAGGGACCGGACTCTGTTCATAAGATAGATACACTGTTCCTGCCAAGAAAAAACAATAAAGTAACTGAGGTGTAACAAGCCTAGGAATTTGCAAGAGTAGTTAAAAACATATTTTTTGAGACTTTAGTTATTTGTGAAGTGTGTTGAATTCACAATGTGTGATTTGAGGTTATGGATCTTGGCTGCTGTGTGTTTCCCAGGCCAGCATCTTGGTAACCACCAGGCTGTCTGCTCTGGATCGTATCCCTCAGAAGTATGTGAGTCGCTGTGCACAGATTTGTGGCTTCAATGACCCAGACCGCCAGCGGGCCTACTTCACCAGCCGCCTACTGCAGCAGAGTGGGGAGACTAACCATGAGGCCCAGGCTCTGATAGAGCTGCTTTACCTCAACCTTCAGAGAGAAAGCCAGTTGGCTACTGCTTGCTTCCTCCCCTCCTACTGCTGGCTCACATGTGCTACCTTACACTTCCTCCATTTCACTGACGCTAAGGCACCCATCCGCACACTGACTGGCATATACACCAGTTTCCTCAGGCTCAACTTTGGAGGTGAGGTGCTGGGCAAAGGGACAAGGACAGATGTGCCCATTCAGGAACACCACAATTCTCTGATGCTGTATGTAGTCCGTACAGTTGGGAAACTTGCGTTTGATGGTGTGACATACAAACGCACGTCGTTCTCAGAAAAGGAGTTGGAGCAGTGGATAGGAGGGAAGACCAAGACAGACGAGGAGCTACGTCAGCTGGCTGTGTTCCGCACTGATGTGCTAGACTTCTTCTTGGCTCCCTGTGTTCAAAGTGGTAAGCATTTTCCAGAACAACCCAGTGAGAATGATGAGAGGCGGTATGTATTTGCTGTTCCAGAAATGCAGGAGTATCTGGCAGCTCTCTACGTGGTTCTGGGAGAGAACAAATCGGCTCTGGAGAAGCTGACCAGGCAGGTGTCTGTGGCCATTGGCCAAGCAAGTGAAGATGTCAGTGCCATCGTCAACATCTTTTCTAAGTTCATCCCACTCAGAATATTTGCTGTGTTCAACCTCCTTAAGCTTTTTCCGAAGCTCTATGAAAAAATCAGCAGTCACAACAAAGGCAGCATAGCCAGAACCATGGCAGCTGAGATGTTCCGCACCGAGGATAGCTACAATGAGGATGTCCTGGATCAGGTGGAGCAAAGCCTTCTGGGAGTTCATGGTCCGCAGCCACAGCAGTATAGTGAGGGCCAGCCCTTTGAGCTCTATCCCATTTTCATGGGTGGACTGTTGCATTATGGTAATCGTGTCCTTCTCCAGCAACTTGGCTGCAGCATTCAGAGCACCACCGTAGCCCAGATCACAAATGCACTTCGGAAGTACCTTGTCAGAGGTAATTTTTATGTTCTTTTCAGTTTTGCCTATACAGTTCTGCCTATACTCTGTTTGAATGTTTAAATTGCTTTATCTCAAAATATTGTCTTATTTATCTGCTTGCTTTGATTTTATATTAATGATTGTACTGTTGAGTCTGTTACAGTCAAGTTAACAAAGTTTGAAAAAGTGCGTGAATACCTGTTTCAGTCCATTCAGGCTTAGTGGTTAAATTGAATTCTGGAGTATTGATACCTTTCTGGTAAACATAAACTGGACAGATACTGTATCATTTCAGATATAGCTTTGTGTATTCTCATTGGTGTAAAACTAACATGGTAGCTCAATCGAGTCTTTTCAATCCCTACTGCAGAAAGGATGAGTTCACCAAAAGAGTGTCAATGTAATGAGTTACTTTTTACCACGTGATTTTACAAGAAAGCACCATTTTGGAAATTTAGAGGTGAGAAAAACCAAATCTAAAAAAAATCTAGGGTGAAAATGTGCCCCAAAGTTTCACACCAGGAATACTAGTATTTTGTCTGAGAGAAGGACTTCGGTGCATTTTTGTGCCCATCATGTAGTCTTATATTATTTTCATTTTAGACAGGAGGCTATTTGAATAATGAGTTTTTTAAATCTCATTTAATGTTAGAGCTCAGCAAGCCACAGCCACCAGAGGAGCTGATGGATCTACTGGTCCTTCTGTATGAGTTTCAGAACCCCAGACTGACTGCAGAGGTTCTGGCCTCAATCAGAACCATCCGTCTTACCAACATTCGTATGACGTCACTCAAATGCTTCATACTGAGTTCTGTGCTCTCATGCACCCCTGCAAGGTAAATCTGTTTTTTGTTTTTGTTTCAAGGTATGTTACGCTTATCTTTTAAAGTACTTTTTATTTACAAAGTGGACCAAAAAGAAGATCTCTCTGAACTGGCGCTGTAGCTTCAACTCGAGACGAGAAGTGTCCTTGTCTTGGTTCCCAGCTGCTGGCCAGAAGTAAAGGTTGTACAAACCTGAGCAGGGTGTGCTGCTCTCTGCCTCTCTTCAGACACAGCACACAGTGCTCCACCTGGATAGGGAAATGTAAATAGATAATATTAACTTTGTGTTTGTACTTCTATTGTCCAGAACAAAGAGTTGAAGTTTAACTAAACACTTCAGACTGGAGATATCCCTTGAGACACAGCTGAGATGTTGGCCTTCATGCCACCAGTGCAAATGGGTACATAGATTAAAATGAGAGTGCATGTGTTGTGGGAGTGAAAGATATGTCTGATACATTCTGGCTTGAAGTGAGTCTGAGTGTTACTGTACGAGCCTTACTGACTCAGGTTGCATTCATACCAAATCAGGCGTTGCCGCCATCATTATCTGCAGGGTTATGAGGTGGTGTGGATGTGTAACTTAAATTACCCATTTGTGTGGGGAAATTAAGGGTGGGGAGCAACTACAGAAACACAATCTCCCTTCTCAGCAACTAAGTATTTGTTATTGGTAAATAAGTTTGTGTTGGCTTAATAGATCTATAGATACTTTTAATTATCATAAGTGCCACAGGGACCCACTCACAAACTGCTATTACACTTTATTTCTTTTACTCACCAATATAATTAAGATTAGAACGAGACTGTTATTTGTTCTCATGGACTACTGTTGTCTTCATGTCTTATCAACACTTTTGTGTTTGGCTGCAGCAGCAAGACATCAGGTGCGTTTCTCCATGAGTTAACTCTGTTTCAACTCTTTGCTAAAGGCTACTTTGTTTTTTGTCCTGGCATTCCCTCTGGCCCGCCACTGCTGCCTACATGCACCACCTATCTTTTATCTAGAATGTTAACATGATGCCTCTTACCTCATTATCTATGGATGAAACACATCCAGTCTCTAACTTAACACCTATTTCAGAAACAGTACAGTACAGAAGATAGAATAGACCAAGAAAACAGAAAATAGACTTTCTAAGAAACTCAAAGCCTCAGATGTGTTTGGAGTGGACTGAAAGTTCTTTAAGAAGTTTTAAGAATCACTTGTCCCATCATCATCATTGTTGACATGTCTTTTGATCAGAAGATAAATTCTGGGGCCTGGAAGTTGGCTATAGTTACACCCATTTTTAAGGTGAGTGATACTGCCGATGTTAACAATTACAGGCCAGTAAGCATTCCTGATTTTTATCCAAGGTGGCTGAGAGATGTATGGCAGAAAAACGAATTGCTCATCTTGACAGCAGCCCCTTAACACTGCACCCCATGCATTTGGCTTCAGAGCCTATAATTCCATTGTAACTGTTTTTTTGTAGAAAAATCAAAGCTAAACTGGATAGGGGAGAAGTTGTTGAAGCTGTGTTTCTAGATTTAAGAAAAACCCTTACACTGTTAGTCATTTTATATGAATCACAAAAATAACACTTATTTTATTTTTTGTGACACATTATGCTGGTTGAAATCCTACCTTGAAAATAGAACCCAGCATGTAAAGGTCAATGGTGAATTGTTACCCACTCTTAATTATAATGTTGGTGTGCCACAGGGCTCTATTTTGGGGCCTCTCCTCTTCAGCCTGTACATTAATGATTTACCATCAGCATGTGAAGGGGCTGACATACAAATGTATGCAGATGACAGTAATTTATGTACAGGCAAAAAACACTGAAGAGGCTGCTATAAAGCTTACAGAAACAATTGCCCATGTCACTAAATGGCTCACAGATTAATGTTTACATCTAAATGTGAAAAAAAAAACAAACCAAAGCTCCAAGTGGTCTCAAACAAATACTAGGTTTTCTTTTAGATTCATGTATTTCTTTCAAAAAGCAAGCTAAGAAGGTTTTGGCAGTCAAATTCAGTTTGTACAACTTCAGATATAAATAAAACAACCTTACATTTGAAATTGGTAAATGTGTTTTCATGCAGTGGTTTTCCCTCATATTACATGGTGATACAACCCTGAAACCCATATAATCCATACAAAAAGAGGCCCTTAAAGTTCATCATTGCAGTATGCTAAGTATCGTCTCCTAAGCTGGGAAAACAAAAAACACTTGCCTAACATAAAATCCTTAATGGTTTAGCACCTCTCCCATTAAGCACCAACACCACCAGACAGAAGAGTCTTAATGACAGGTTAACCAGATCTGCAACCTGTGGAGACATTAGAAGGAAAAGCTCATTCAGCCAATTAGGGTTTAGAATGAGAGCTTCTGAGACCTGGAACAAGCTTCCGGCACATATATGGTGTAGTACCACATACTGCTCATTTTTACACAATCTTAAAACATGGCTGATAAGAAATCATGTGTCATTTTAAATAGTTTCCATATGCCTCATTGTCTCTTCTCATCTGTCTGTCAAACTGTGTTAGCTCTAATAATTGTCTTTATGTTTGCGCTGCAATGAGGCAAATTGTTTTATTATTGACTATACGATGCCTGCTATTTGCTTCTGCGCAGTTGTAAATAACTGTTACTTGCCTACTCATTACTTATATCTTGTTGTACCTATGGTGTCTGCTGGCTTATTTTCTGTCATGTAGAGTTTTCTACGTTGTGTGCTTTTAACCTGCTAACCATTTGGCTTATTTTACATTTATGTTTTCATTTATGCTTGTAATTGTTGGCATGCTTTTATGTGTTTCTCTTTTTGTGGCTATCTTAACACCTGGCGCAGGGACAACAGTTAAAAATTAGCCTTTGGTTAAAACTGGCTCCCAAGAGGCTACCTTATCAAATGTCCGAACTACCTCAGCTGGCCCCTTTGACATGAAGGAGCAGCGGTTGTACTCCGAGTTTCTCCTAGATGTCTGAGCTCCTCACCCTTTCTCCAAGGCTGAACCCAGCCACCCTATTAGGCCGCTTGGATCCACGATGTCATCTTTTGGTCATTACCCAGAGCTCATGACTATAGATGACGGGTTAGAACATTGACTGGTAGTTTGAGAGCTTTGCCTTCAGACTCAGCTCCCTCTTCACCCCGACAGTCTGACACAACTCCTGCATCGCTGCAGATGCCACACTAAACCAGTTGTCCATCTCACGCTTCACTCTACTCTATCGTGAACATGACCCTGAGATACTAATACTCTTTTGCTTGGGGCAACAACTCTCTCTCCACCCAAAGGGGTCAATACACCATGTTCCTGCAAAAAGCCATGGCCTCAGATTTGGAGGCGTTGACACTCATCTCGACCACTTCAAACTTGGCTGCCATTTACCCTGGTGCATGCTGGAGGCCACAGTGTGATGAAGCCAACATAACTACATCTTCTGCAATAAGCACAGATAATTTTGATTTTGAGGTCCTCAAACTGGACCCCTTCCTCTCCCCGGCTTAAGATCCTGTCCATGAATATCACAAACAGGATCGGTGGCAAGGGACAACCCTGGCAGAAGTCAACACCCACCAGCACCGAACCCCAGTACCCCGCATTCCCCCAGTGCCCCCCACAGGATTCCAAGAGGGACATAGTTATAGGCTTTCTCCAAGTCTGTAAAACACATGTAGACTGGATGGGCAAACTCTTACAACCCCTCTAACAGCCTCGTCAGGGTAAAGAGTTGGTCCACTGTTCCATGACAAGGACGAAATTCACATTGTTCTTCCTGAATCTGAGGTTTTACAATTAGTCAGAGCCTCCTCTCCAGCACCCTGGAGTAAACTTCCCCAGTGAGGCTGTGCAGTGTGATACCTCAATAACTGGAGCACACCCTCTGGTCCCCTTTTTTAAAAAAGTCCACTGTCCTCAGCATCTCTAAGCAAATTTTATCTACACCTGGTGCTTTGTTACGGAGGGGCCTTTTGACTACCTCAGCGACCTCTGCCAAGGATATAGATGAGGATTCCCCTGGGTCTTCAGACTCTGTCTCATTGGAGGAGGACGTGGAGTCCGGGATTAGGAGTTCCTTAAAGTGTTCTTTCCACCACTCAACAATTTCTCCAGTCTGGGTCAGTAGTTCTCCTCCTCTGCCGAGCACACCCTGACACTAGCTGTATTTTCCCGTCTCATGGTTTGACAGAACTTCCTTGAGGCTGCATGAAAATCCTTCTCCATAGCCTCCCAAACTCATTCCACACCCAGTAGGAGCTGGAGAGCATTGCTGGGGAGAGGGATGTCAGGAGTGCTCTGCTCAGCCTGTTGCCCACGTGACCTGGCCTAGGCTAAGCATACGCCAATAGATGGATGGTTTCATATTCCTGTTTCTTGACTATGACTTGTAACAACGCAGGTGACTTTTCATCATTACTTTATTTTTTGACCAAATACTTACAAAAAAATAATGGTGTTCTCATCAGCCTCAGTTATTAATTAATTTTGTTAATTTGGTGACATGCTAACTAGGATGGTGAACACAAAAATATTATATTATTTATAAAAAAAAAAACAAGCTTCTGTGGCCCAAGATGTTGAATGCAGATTGGTGTGAATTTAAAATGACTTTTTCCATGGCAGCGATGGTAACGACACCAATCACATTGCACAACTAAATATAACAATGTTATCCATCTGCAGGACATGAAAGAAAAGTGTCAAGTGTCTGCTTTGGAGAACACTACAAGCTGCAGCAGTTTAGTGATATATCCGTCACACGCTGGTCACGCACACAGTGTGGCCCAGGCATTATATTCAACATGCTGAAACACTCATACAGCCCTCTGGGTTCTGTTGTATTGTTCTGCAATGGGAAGGTAAAACAATTATTGACACGCTTACGAAGTTGTCTATGTATGGAAATCCTGAAACATGTCATTTTGTGGTTGCATTGTCATTTTTGTTTTGCAGACATTACAGCAATATTTGAGTCAGTCAGGGCATCTCTATATTAAATGTAAAAATGATTATGTTTAATCTCTTCATTGATTTTTTTTTCTAAAATATGTTTTGGTGTCTTCCTGTAGTTATCACCTTGATGAACTGGACCTGTCCTCCTGTCTCCTGACTCATAACATGCTTCAGATGCTGTGGCCTGCATTCAGACACACACATAACCTCAAGTGAGACAAAATCATAAACTGTTCTGTTGTGGTTTGCAGTGAATAACAAGAGAGAATCTCTGAAAATATGTTTTTGCATAATGCTGAATGCCGGTTATGTTGCACTACTAAGAAATGACCAGTGTTTGAACCATTATTAAGTAAACTGCATTTGTGTAATGTCTTTCTAGTCGTCTGACCCCTCAAAGCGCTTTCACACTCCATGTCATATTCACCTATTCACACACTTAATGGCACCATGCAGGGTGCCACCTTCTGCTCAGTTACGCAGTCATATGCGGCACAGCCATCGGGAGCAAATTGGGGTTCAGTATTTCGCCCAAAGATACTTCCACATGCAGACTGTAGGAGGTCATTGAATTAGTTTAGGCGAAGATGGCAATTGTAAGGTGACAGCACGTGTCAGTGAGGCTCACATTTACTAGTTTGAGATGATAATGAACAGACTTTGACTCACTAACAGAATTGTAAAGCAGTGAAATCCAGCACATGAAGCAGATCACATTTTAGTAGAGGTGGGAGGGGGGTGGATGCACAAGGAACATGACGTGCCTGAAAACTAGAAGCGCACAACTAAGGGATAGGACAGTGATGGGCAGGGAGTGCAAAACAGATATTCACAAAAAGTGAACAAAACAGGCATCAAGAGAATTTTGTAAATTGATGAAAACGATTTCTTGGAATTTAAAGGTTCAGTGTGTAGGATGTTAGAGGATATATTGTCAGAAACTGAATATAAAAGGCCTGTTTTCTCCAGTTTATAGTGAGCAGAAAATAAGATTCATTGTGTTTTTGTTACCCTAGAATGAGCAGTTTATATCTACATAGGGAGCATGTCCTTGGCCGCAGATATCACCATGTTGCAACGCCATGTTTCTACAGTAGCCCAGAACAGACAAACCAGACACTGATTTCAAGAGAGATGATTGCATTCTTGCACTGGTCACCATAATGAGCGTGAGAGTGTTTTCACCAATTCAAATCACATTGTACGTTTGTTTTAGAGAGGAAGAGACCCCTGCAGATAATTTGACTTCTGGTAAATACCTCCTGAACAATCAACACTGAAGGAACTTTTACCAGAAGTTCCAGCTGGTTGCAATGTGAAATCCTCACCACTAGAGGCCACTAAATCAGTCTACATCTGACACACTGGACCTTTTAAAGGAATACATAAACAAAACATTATCAAAGATGGCAGAATTGATTTGCTCCAACTTAACTGGTTCTTTTATCAACACTTTTTAACATTTTGGTTTGATTTATTATCACACTGCAGCCTCTCCTCTGTCCATGTCAATTTAAGCTGTCTTGTAAAAAACAAAACAAAACAAAAAAAAAAAGTTACTTTAGCCCAAATCAATAGCAGAGTCTAGTTACTCTTGAAAAAATGATTACAAACAGCGGTAAGTGTACCGTAAGAATATGAGAAGCATATTTTTATATACATCTTTATTTAAGATTTCAGCGGAGGCATTATTCCATAGACCGTAACCCCTATCGAATAATGTTTCCACTACACAACCATCCTATATTACCCCACTACTCACTCCATGTAGTATGTAAGAAAGTGCAGAAATGTTTAGTAGCACATCTCTAGCACATATGGATTAAGCACCAGGGCTGAGCTCCTTAATGTAAGTGTAATCAAACCTTAGTGAGTAAAAACATGCAGAAAAGATATTTTGATTTGCTCTGTCTGCAGTCTTTCATCCACTGTGGTTTGTTTCACATAAGCACAGCGTGCTAGCTGGCTAATAGTGAATTGTAACAAACAAGCTAAAATTAAAGCTTTCTGTATGCAGTCTAGCTGTTTATCTTAAAATCTGGACATTTTTTTGAACTAGCTGCTGACTGAGACAAACTGCCCCCCTTCCTCTTCCATCAGTACCTGCAGCCAGTGAATCCTGTCAGCAGCAGAGTACAAGAGGCAGGAAGGACTGATACTGATCTCAGTGTTCTTCATTCTTTCTAAACTCCACTCAGTATTGTGATGTCGGAAATATGATTATTGATATTTTAGATTTGTTATGATTGAGTTGAGTTGAGGATATGAATTTATTCTTTTTTAAATAAAAAACTATCTTTCAAAGCAAAATTAAGTCGTAAAAACAAAGAATAAGAGTATTGTAATAGAACAAATAATGAGTGTCAGTGAGAGTGGTAATGATCAAATCCTGCGGCTATCCATCTCTGCTTCTCTTGTAGTTCGACTCCTTCATCACTTGGAGCATACTTTTTGAATTTTTCTGGAAAATTCTTATTGTATACTTTTAATACATAAATTGTTGCCTTTGCCAGGAATAAAAATCATGACAGGAATGCACCAAAATTTACAATTGAAAAAAACTAACAAATAAAAAAACGTCTGTTCAACCTGGACCTTAAGTAAAAGTTCAAAAAATGTTTTGTCACCAGCACCCGTGAAGCTGCTGTCAGTCCTGCTCAAAGAGCTGCTTCCACTAGAGCTGTCACTTTTCCCCAAAATCAAGATTTTCAGGCTCCTGTGAGTCTGTAGTGAGCTGCGACTGTCTCATAGACGTGTGGCCAGCGATGTCTATCCGTCTGTGGTAAAAGCAAATGTCTAAACTTTTAGAATAGTCTCTCCCTGTGTGGGGTCATAAAATTGCATGGTGCATTTTAACATTATGGTGCGACTTGGAATCTTGTATTGTGGCTCCAGTCTCTTTATAAGATCCTGAGACGCCCCTCTGGAAACGATACCAATGGGCTGCATATAATTTCTGCTGTCTTAGCTGTGATGGAAGTTTAAGAAGCTTCTGGCAAGGGGCCTACTGAAGCTTAGTGTGTGAATAGTAGGCAGGCAGAATAGGTTTTACACTCCACTCATCTTGAGTGGCGAGTTAACTTTAGCAGGCAAGTCTGTATCTGCTTTGTACAAAGTCAATACACAGCTGCCACTTTGTTATTTACTTTGCCATATAAGGTGTAGAACCCTAAATACCAAAATTTACTGCTTATCAGATACTTCATTGATGCTAATATTTGTTCAGGACAGCTTTGCTCGCCAGTGTCCTCCATTTTCACTGAAAAAAAAACAATTAAATAGTTTAAGCTGAGATAACTGATCAGGCAGTCATCAGGTCAATTTGATGGTAAAATTTAAGTGCGCCCTCTCCTGGATAATAAGGCAAACTACTATAATCAATGTGTTGGCTTATAAACTATAAATAGCCAGTCAGTTGCACCTATTGACTATGAATTTTGAATATGAACAGGTCATTGAAGTTTTAAAGTAAACTGTGTTCCAATAAACAGTAGAACTTCAAATTAAAAGTGACAGCCGTACCCTGCAGGCATCAATTCCAAGCCACTGTGCTTGGTTGTTTAATTTTGAAATACAGAGAAATTGTCTCATGCACCAGTTGGCCTTTTTTTCACCCTTTTCAGTAAAGTTAAACTCAACTAGGAGTTCTCCTGGTGGGAAGATCTGATAGTACTCACTAAAACTTTTCACAACAGCGGAGACAGCATCAGCTCAGCACTTCAAAGTTAAAAATACACTCAGTGTCAAATTAATAAGATTAGTTTTTCGTTTATTGCATAGCTAAAACAAAGTCAGTCCAATGCAACAGGCCTGCGTCCTGCCCTTGTGAAGGTTGTCCGTTTTCGTTTTTGTTGAATCTGTTTTAGAGAGCTGTGGATTCACCTCTATTATCATTTCCTGGGGTCACTGTGGCTCAGGACAAATAGCAGATTGCTCGATCTCAACTCAACATGTTGAAGTATCCTTGGGCAAGATACTGAACTCCAAATTTCTCCCAATGGCTGTGCCAGCGGTGTGTGAGTGCATTTAAAACTGAGAAGCTGGTGGCATTTTAAATGGTAGCTTCGGCCACCGGTGTGTGAATGTGTGTGTGAATAGGTGAATGTGACGCTGTTGTGTTGAAGCGCTGTATACAAGTACAGTCCATTTACCATTTACTATTTGAGTGGTCAGATTCTCAAATGAAAATGACAGTGGTGGTCCTTTCATCAATTTGTGTTCCTTTTAGCATTTCTCCATATTTTGCAGCATATTCAACACACTTTTAATTCTGCAGGTTCTAAAAGCAAGAGATTTCTTTTTTAATACTTAAGAATTTTTAAAGCAAGTTTTCCAGTACTTTCATTTTCATTGGAGTAATATTTGACTAGGAGTATCTATACTATGACTTAACTAATAGTGTTGTGTATTTTGTCCACCGCTGAACATATGCGTGTATACACTGACCGGCTAAAACATGAAAACCACTGACAGGGGAAGTCAATAAGGCTGATCGTCTCATTACAATGCATGTTCTGCTGGGAAACTTGGGTCCTAGCATTCATGTGGATGCCACTTAACACGCAACACCCACACTGTTACAGAACAAGAGGCCCCCCAGACAGGACAATGTGCCATGCAACACTGTGGACACAGCACAGGGATGTGACAAAGAGCTCAAGGCATCAGCTTTTGAGTCCTGGGGGTTATCAGGTGTAGCAACACCACTTCCCACAGATGCTTGATCAGACTGGGATCTGGGGAACTAAGAGACCCGGTTGATACCTTGAGCTCTTCATGTTCCTGGGTCAGTTCTTGAGCAGTTTTTGTCATGTGACATTGCAAATGGTAAGAGAGAGTCAGAGAGAGAGATTGATATATGGGCTCTCAGTGTTAAACACAGCCCTTACCACTGCTGCATTGTTATTGACTCCCATGCTCGTTTAGCATGTGTGTGCTGTGTTTGTTGTGATTGTTGTGTCTACCTGTCTTTGTTGTCCTCAGCCTGCAGTTTAACAGCCTGGGTCCTGAGTCTTGCATCCTCCTGAGAGATCTGCTCCTAGACCCCAAGAGCTCTATTAGATCTCTACAGTAAGACTACACTTTTATTCATGTCTTTATTTTTTTTTTGCCAAAGAAGTCCTCTCTACTCTACTGCCTTTTAATTTGAAATACTTCAATGAATTATGAATGAATTATACACAGTGGCCCTCATTTATCAATCTAACATACAAACCAGCGCAGATCTCAGCACAGCAATCATCTGATAATAGGCTTTGCATGTTATTTGTGAAATGCAGTCGTCATTTAAATATCATGCTCCCATATATTCTGGGTTTAGAGGCCTCGCTCAGAGAGTTTACGACACAAAGGAGTAATAGAGCCAAGAGGAGAAACTCCTCTGAGCTAGAAATAGAAAAGCTGATACCCTGGGCCTAATTTGACTAACTGGTTCTGTGTAGCAGCCTGAAAAGTTTCATCAGAGGAAGTCTTTTGTGTAACTTTGAATCTTAGTAAAATGTGAAAAGGTGAGCTGTATGAAAATGCCCTCCACCACATTCCTGTGAGAGTGATGACCACAGACAGGCAGCTTCATCTGAGCCAAAGTAGCACATTTTTCAGTTAATTTTATTTTATTGGCTATTGGATACGTTTCCACAATTCCAATAATGACAACAATGTGGGTTATCACATCTGATCATTTTCACTGTACAGCTATGTGTATTATGAATAGGGCCCAAGCACCAACCACATGCGTTGGCAGAGGCGGTATTAAAACTACATGTTTACATATGTTTTTTTTTTCCTTTTGCCTTTACATTTTTGAGGGCCTTGAAAAAGAATGAAACTGCATTTGTTAAAAGTGGCAAAAATAGATAATTGATTTATGTCTTGTGTATGGTTGGGGCAAATAGGCTCGATGGTGCTTCCCTAACACAGTTGTTGAATAACATAAACACAGGGAAACTGAAGTGGTCTAATTTGCTCACAAAGATGTTAAGAAATACACTATATGCACAGATGCTGGAAAATGTTAACTATCTAAAGATACCATAAGATGTGGTAACATGAATTGTAGTAATCCACAACATAGTGCTGATTTATGTTTTTTATACAAGTCTGTTGTGTCAGAGGCCATCAATCCAACACCGCCACATTCTTTTTTTGTGCCATCAGGCATTCAGGGTCACTGTAGTGCATTCTGACAAGAAAACCAACACTGTTTCATTATTGCAATGTGTTCCACAGACTGTGTGACAACCCTCTGCTGGAGTCTGGAGCCTGCACCCTGCTGGAGGCTTTTCCTAAGAACCAGTCTCTGAAACACCTGTCCCTGATGCACACTGGGCTAGGGGACCAGGGAGCCTTGGAATTGGCTGAGAGGCTTCAGGAACACACAGGACTCCAGGAGCTCAATGTGGCTTATAACAACATCGGAGACAACGCTGCTCTGACTCTAGTGGACGCTTGCAGGGAACACCCCAGTGTTCACACAGTGCAGTAAGCAGATCTTCCCTACATCCACAGCTTTACATTTCTATGTAGTTTCATTTCAAAAGCCACAAACACACAGAAATGCCACTGTCCTGCAGTCTGTTCAGTTGTCTTAAAAAGACTTTTGGCATTTCTATGGAAAATTAAAGCTGAGATTCTATTACCTTTGAACGACAGAGCAAGTAGACATAATCACAACAAATCCAATAATTTCCATAAACAGACATGGAATACATTGCTTCATCTATAATGCTGGTGTCATTCCAAAGAGACTTTGACATAATATGAAAGACGCAAATATAGTAGGGATGCCCAAAGTAGAGAAAGGGAAAGAAATAGACATTTTATTAACACTTTACAATAAAGGTACATTAATTAGCATTAGTAAATGTCGTAATAACCAGAAATTAACAATTGACTACTTTGTCAAGTAATCATTAACTAATTAAGTTGTTAATTCATGCATTATTTGATAGTATATAAACAGTCTATTAACAGCAATAACAATAACAAGTACATATTAATTAACATTCATTAATGGAGTAATAGCCATTGACTAAAGTTAACTACTGTGTCAACTAATCATTCACTAATGGTGTTCATGTAACAAGGACACATTAATAAACAGCAAATTATGCAGTGATAACCGTTTACTCACAGTTGACTGATGTGTTTAGTCATTTATTAGTGTTGTTAATGTTAATTAAGGTTACATTCTCTAGAGTAGTCAATACTTTATTTACATTAACAACAATGACAAGAACACATTAATAAATATTAAATGATGTAGTAACAATCATTAACTAATAGTTGACTGATGTGTCAAGTAATAATTTATTAGTGGAATTCGTGTTATTTAATGTGTTGTTTCATACAGTAATTAATGGTTTATTGACATTAACAATAATAAAGACATATTTAATGGTATCAAATAATGGAGAGATAACAATTACCTGTTCACTACTGTGTGAAGCAACAGATTAGTTAACATGAATATCACTAGTAAATGATTACTTGACACATCAGTCAACTGTGAGTAAATGGTTATCACTACATAATTTAATGTTAATTAGTGTGTCCTTGTTGTGGTTGTTACTTTTAATGAGCTATTAGATAATGCATGAAATACCTTAATGTAAATTAGTACTATTAGGAAGTGATCACTTGACACATTAGTCAGCTGTTAGTCGATGGTTATTACTCCAATAAATAATGTTAATTAAATTAGCTAATTAAATACTATAAAACAATAATAATGGTTATTACAACATTTACTAATGCTAATTAATGTACCCTTATTGTAAAGTGTTACCGTCATTTCAGTGCAGTTACATTAGAGAGATTTTAAAAAAAGAAGTTGTACATGCAAAGATTTATTCTGAATTTAGGAGAGTAAACAGTTCTAGCAGGCCCACTTGTTTTTTGGTGTATTCCAGATATGTGGTGCAGAAACTAATTGCTGACTCATATTTGATTGTGTCCTTGAAACAGAAAGTAGACAACTATACCACACAACTTAAGTCTACATGCTTCAAAACACAGACACAGATCAGAAATGGTCTTTAGCCCAAAATCTTAAAAAATGAAATCAATCTTTCACACAAAGGTATCAAGTAATATGCTCCACTGTCTGCCACCGTGTTCTGAATGAACTTCATCTGCTCTTTTATATGGAAAGACATGTGAACACACTGTTATAGCACTGTAACAGCATGCTTTATTGGTCTGCATGGTTCATTACATACATCTGGGTTTCTAACTACGTCGCCAGCAGGAGAATTTCTGCTTGGATAAGCAGGTGAAAATGAGCACAGATACCTCATATCTCCTCTCTTTTTCTTTGTTATGTATTTACCTTAGGAAAAATAGTTATGTGTAGCATGGAGGAGAGTCTTCATGATCCCAGAGAATCCCTTTAAGCATTTTAAAATCACCTCAAAGAGTTAACAATGGCAAAGCAACACAAGAGCTCTGGACAAGAATACTGATGAAAAACTCTGTCTTGGATCTTGTTTGTGTAAAACAGGGCATGGAAAGACTGCAAAGACACACTAAAAACATGCTTGACTTCATACTGAGCTAGCTGTTGAACATGTCATTCATTATTTCTAAGTTTCTAAGCTAATGTAGTGTTTTGTGTCTTTCTGTAGCTTGTATTTGAACCCTCTCAGTGATGTGGGGAAGCAGTCCCTGTATGTCCGAGGTGTTCCCAAGAGCCACAGCGGCCATCGAGTCAAGGTCCTGGCTTCAGTCACTGAGGGCTCAGACATCTCAGAGGACTGGCACCCCATCCTCCGTGTCATACGGGAGAATGCCTCATCCTGGGACCGTGAACGTGTCAAGCAACAGCTTAAGGTACACAAAACTATGTGGGTTAAGGAGAAAAAAACCTCAGAGTGACACAAAGAGGAAAGCCCAAAACACTCCTAGTGTTACACATTAAGGGTGCTTTCACACCTAACCTGTTTTGTTTGGTTCATTTGCCCGGTCAGTATGGCTCATTCGGGCTTGTGAGAATGCTGTAAATGGAACGCCGGTACTGACCAAACAACCTTTGAAGAGTTGGGTCTCAGTCCTCTTTTGAGTGAACTTTCATGAGGTTTGCCTGTGATGTGAAAACAAACTCACCAACCACAGGATTTTATGATACCAGATATGTGATAAATATATAAAGATATAATATAAAGATATATAAAGATATGTAATAAATCCATCATCTGATAATAAATATGTCCACAATCTTAAGACTAAGCTATTATGTAAATAACCACATATGCATTGAGTGATCATGCTAACATCATGTCGGCGTGGGTCTTTTAAAATCTCTTAAAACTGCAGTGTTTGTATCGACATTGTGTGCCTTTTTGGTTCATTAAGTCTACAAAGTTTGTGACAGCGCTCTCAGTAATAAGTATATAAGTATATAAGTAATAAGTAATAAGCCCTGAATCACAACTGTCCCCAATTGTTAGTTATTAATCATAACATGAGGTCTATTTGCAATGCAATTATATCAATAATACTTCCAATTAGTAAGGACTGTTTTTCATGAGCTTGCCCACCAAGAAACACACACAACAAACAAACACACATCAGTCCTACGTGAAGCCGTAAAGCACCCCCGCCCCCCGGTCATGGTGAAGCTCAGTCACCCAGAAAATGATGGTACTCAGGACAGCCCTAGTGACCTGTCTTTTGCAAAAATGTATATTTACTTTGATTCGTTTGTAAAAAGTCAGCTTGAACAACAACCAGACCGGAGGCAGACCAGAACAAAAATGCACAATGTTTCATTTCTTATCCCTGGTCTGGACTAAATGAACCAAACTACAGATGGAGAACCACCCTAAATTACATAAGCATTGATCATTTCAACTTGCATGGGTCAATACAATGTTAAAGCAGTAGCAAATATTCCTTTATCATTATTTAAAAGCAGTGAAAGCTCTAGAAGTTTGTTAATAATAATAGAAGAAATAGAAATAGAATATTCTATTATCAGATAATTGTTTGGCGTGTGTCAGTCACCCAGTCTCCCTCTGTGCAGGTTTTCCTCAGGGATTTGGAGTGGGGGCGTCAGCAGCAGCAGAGTCTTTGGAAGAGGCTGCACTTCCGCAGGGTGGAGAAGGGCGTCCAGCAAACTCTCCAGATGCTGGAGAAGGACACCCTACCTTCATCCACAGGATTAAGCAAATAACCAATAAACATCAAGAGGTGAAAGAGCAGTGAATACCTTCAGCACGCTCACATTCAGCCTTGAATGTGAGCGTTTTCACACAGAAAAAACAATTTACAGCCCGTCTAAACTGGAGGTCCATGAGATACATCTTTGTTATTGTAAAGGAGGTGGCCCCATTCAGTGATATTTACAAAGCAGCTCAAAGGAAATGCCTTACTTTGCTTTTACGCTTACTCAACTCCGAGATTTCAAAAGGTCAGCAGAGAGCTGAAATTACATATAATGGAATATATTAGTGAAGATTCTCAGTCTTCTCAGTCTTACTGTGTGGGTGTGACCCCACATGGTTAGGCTTGCAAAAACTGCAACTCCTCCTTCGCATCAAACTCGGCCGTAATCCCATCCCCCAAGTGGCAAGCTGTGCTGTATTTGTGATGTCTGTTGTCTCATCTCAGGCCAGAGAAAAATACTCAAAGTCTCTTGTAGTGTCCTGAAGTATTTTTTTCAGTATCTTGTGCTATATCAGTAATCCTGTCTGCCATAAATCTTTGAGACAAACTGACGCTTTGAAATAATTTCACTTTGTCAGGCGCAAGCAGTTCTGCGGCGATGACAAGGCAATCCTTCACAAAATCTCCTGCTGCATGAGGTTTCAGCTACTTAGCTATCACTTAAGCAATCACAAGACTTGCCCTCTAAACATTGTCTCTGTAAGTCTGTGGTCTTGTGAAAGCTGATTGTTTAGCACCCCAACAAAAAATGCTATTTTTATCAAAACACATTTGTCCTTTCAACTTGTCCAGTTTAGCATGTTTCGAGCTGTAATGATGCTCGAGATTGACCTTTTTATTCACTGCCAGCGCAATGCCACAGACTAGACAAACTGGCTTGCCTTTACGTCGACAAATAAATAATTGTTTGTCCATTTCTCCAGGAAAATGCAGCATTCTGCATCCACCTTCCTTTTCTTGACACTCGCCATGACGCAAATCACAAGTCAATCCCCAAGGTTATCGCGCGATGGCACTTAACCTCATGTGTTGTGTTCACTGACCCTGAACCTGGCTCGGGCATGCACAGCCGTCAGTGTTATCTCAGAAAAGTAATTGCTGTCTATTTTTTTCCCTGAGTTTTTATTTATTGTTAGAATTATTATTAGAATAGGCAGGCCGGTCTTGCGGGCCCACCCTAGCCTTAGAACAAATCTAGACAACCTTGTTTATCTTCTTCACGCGCCATACAGTTTAATCAAAGGACACACTGTTTATGTGAGGTTTGGGAATGGGATAAAATACACTACATTCTCTAGTCTCTCAGGATACCTCGTAACAGTGTTGCATTTATGCCATGCACATTGTTTGACTGTTTTGTAACTGCATAAATTTATATAAACCTGCAGGAAAATCAAAATTTCTAATGCTTTTCTGTGGAGGTCTATGAGCAAGATGTCCGAGTGTATTGTGTAGCTGCACAAAATGTGATTGGCTTGTGGCATTCAAGGGCGGGGCTTAGTGATAGGTCAATTGCTGAGTTTGGTGATCTTTGGACAAACTGTCATTGATTTATGGCCAAATGTTGATAAAGGTCAATGCACTTGTTTGGAACTAATGGCATCTTCTATTGAGCACTTTCGAAACAATTTCACCCATGTGGTTCATTTTTATTATGATGTCACATATCCTGCAAATTTTGTAACAATTAGACAAACAATGTTTGATTTAAAGTCTTATTTGTCTCATATTAGAATCTTTGCATTATGATTATTATTATTTATCATGCAATAGGAGCCTATGTTCCCCTCTTACTACTGCAGAAGCAGTAAGCCCAGGCAGTGATTTGTGATGTGAAGTTCTGATAAGCAGTGTTAAGATTAATGATATCAGTAAATTACATTAATGGTGGATACACTGACATCCCACTCAGCTGTCAGTGTCAATGTCAGGTGCTCTACTCCCAACATCAGCATTCAAGTCAGATCTTGACATCACTTTTGGCAAGTGAAATTGTAAGTTTGGTCAAGAGGCTGAGGTTCAAAAACGGAGATGAAAGCAAAGTTATGCAGTCCAGATATATTTATTTACTGGTGTCAATGTCAATCCTATGCCTTAAAATGTACAGTGCAGGCCTGGCAATAAGAAATAACTGAAGAGAGAAAAAATAATACTTGCAAAATCAGAAAAAAAAATAGCCAAAATGCAAAAAAACTGAGTGCAAAGAAAATAAATTTAGCTTTAGAGAGATATAGATAGTCAGTGTGCAGTTTTAGCTGTAAAATATGTGGAATATTGTCATAAACCAAGAGAAAAAAACTCTACTCTAAATGTTTCTATGTAACTAAAACATAATGTATATAATATGTGTCTAAAATATATTTCTGTAATGTAGGCAATAATTTAATAATCTGTTATTTTGCTTTGGCAACAATGTAACAAACATTCATGCCAATAAAGTTCATTTTATTATGAAAAATCTGAATTTGATAGAGATAGAGAGACTTTATTGTCCACCTCAGCGGAAATTTGTCTTCGGCTTTGCTCAAAGATACATACAACACGTAAAACAATACAACATTAAAAACACACAAATGTACAATATACAAGAGGCAATAGTGCAAAGAGGCAGTCGTAGCAATAATTAATATAGATATAAATAAATAATAAAAGAGAGCACATCTTACAAAATAGTAGTTCCCCCAATACAATTATCCTGTTTCCATCGCCCGAATGGCATATGGAATAAATGGCTCCCTATAAATGTTACGACTGGTTTTCGGGACCCTAAATGGGCAGCCAGACCTGTCACGGTAAAAGCCTTCTATTCCACTATCAGCTGTAGTCATTAAGTCTCAGCAGGATGCTGACTTCATTTTTACCACCACAGCAATCTGTGTTAAATTAGAGCTTATTTGTCACTATACATATGCAATCATTAGGTCACTTTTAATTTATTTGAGTTTATCTATAATAGCATCAGGAAGGAAAAAGTGCCCCCCGATATCGTCCCAATTTTAAGCCAATATTTTATTTTACTAAGACTAATGCAGCTACACCTATGCAAAGCCAGATGAATTCACATGTGAAATGTACCTGTGAAGCTAGCTAAGTGTACATTCATGTTTTTCCTTGGACTAACTGATTTCAGCAGATTGATTGTATTTTATACTATGATTGCAGTTGGCAATTTGTTTTTATTGTTCTACTCTGCTGCCAACAGATTTGTCTTTCTCTCATATTTTTGGCTGCCTTATTTCAACACCAAGAGTCGTGCTGTAGTTTGTTTGACCCTGTTAATGTGTGTTGGTTGTAGTAATGTAGTGTTTAACCTCTATACTTTTTTTGGTATTAAATGAATTGTGTCCTTAGTACCAAAACCTGGCATCTCATGTCCAGTTAGTTTCTGAGTCTTGTCTGCTAATTCTTTGATCAGAGTCCATGCTAGAATTTTTTTAAAAATTGCAATTTTTATAGTATTTTATTTGCTTTAGTATCAAAACTTTTCAGAAGGTTACTCACTCAAATTACGTATTTTTGTTTGAGGTAATTTGAATAGATGGTTGTATCATGATCATGTACATTTGAAATGGATCATGGTGCAATGCTGTCTTATTGCTTTAATTTCATATCAGAAAGTCCACTTCTAAAAATGATGTAATGCATGGTTAGTGCTGTCCATGAAAAGAACTGCTTCAATGATTGACCAGTGCAGTAATATTGGTAGAGTAATTTAAACCTGTTACAACTGTGTTTCATTAGTTATATATATATATATATATATATATATATATATATATATATATATATATATATATATATATATATATATATATATATATATATATATATATATATATATATATATATATATATATATATATATATATATATATATATATATATATATATATATATATATATATATATATATATATATATATATATATATATATGTATATATATATATATATATATGTATATATATATATATATATATATATATATATATATATATATATATATATATATATATATATATATATATATATATATATATATATATATATATATATATATACATATATATATATATATATATATATATATATATATATATATATATATATATATGTGTATATATATATATATATATATATATATGATAAATGAGAAGTTTAGTTAACTGTCTTAAAATGACATTAGTTTTGCAATAATTTTGTCATCAACCAAGGCCTTAGATAAATTAAAATGTTACGTCAAAAGTCAGGAGATCAAAAAATAAGTACAGTTTATCAATGTCCGATCTAACTGTGATGGCAACACATCCAGTTTAGATGATTCCGTCTGAATCAATAAAGTCGACCTGATGTTGGCACGAGGTAACAAGTCAAGGGATCAAAGTCATCGGGATACATGATCTTGGAACCAAAGATGAAAAAGTTAAGGTATTTGACTCTGGGACTCTTTAGAGCGGAACTCATTTTGAATATGGGCCTAAGATATTTAAAGAACAGTACACTTGGCAAGTTTTCGTACCCTACACAAAATGTCTGCTACTGCATGTCTCTGTAGAAATGAAACACACCAGTGCATTCTAGTGTAGCCTAAATACAGTACCAGTATTGGAAGAGGTACTCAATTTATTTACTTGTGTAAAAGTACCAATACCACAATCTAAAAACAAGTAAAAGTCCTGTATTCAAAAAAGAATTCAAATTTTACATCATCTCCATCATCATGAGCAAAAACTATTACATACATTTGAATGAATTAAATCTAATGTTGATTTCTATCAATGTTGTTGGATAAACATGCATCCCTGAGTCATTTATTTTCACATGTACAACACCAACTAATATCTATATATCTAGTTGTGTGTGTGTGTGTGATTTGATTTATTTATTTCAAACATAAAAAAGGAATAGAGAAATTATTATACAAAAACAGACATAAAAAGGGAATAATTACAGTCGATGAAAAACATAACTTAAAAGAAACTTTCAAATACATAATGACCTTGTTTACCGCAGCAAAGGCAGCATCTATGTATATATGTATATGTGTGTGTGTGTGTGTTTGTGTGTGTGTGTTTGTGTGTGTGTGTGTGTGTGTGTGCCCGCATGTGCCAGGAAAGCTGGCACAGTGCCATATGTGGCAGGGAGGGAGACAGTCTACACATCTTTACGCATTGTGATCGCATGCCTCTTTATCTCCAGCCATCAAGTGATTGTATCTGAAAAGCTAAAGGTATAGGGAATACCCTAACTGGCAACCTGTTTTGCACAACTAAAAAGTGATGCATTTATAATGACCTATGCTAATAATGTTTCATTGTTGGTGTTAAGTGTAATCATTTTCATGCATTTATAAGAACCTACGCTGTGTCATAAGTGAGTAATGCCTACCATATACTACAATACTTTTAAAATGCATTTAAAAGACTGAAGTCTGACACTCATTTACTGTAAAGACAATGGGCCTCATGCAAGAAACTATAAACTACAGAATTTTCTCTTATTTTTTACTCATATCCAGGATTGTTGTTCTTTTATTGGAACCCACAGATTTTTGGGATTCACCAATGTTTTCTTATTTTTGCCCTTCACATAGGTAAGAGGAAATTTCAGAAGTGGTTGAGCCAACAAATTGTTGCCCAGCACTAGGAAGAATAAGTTTTACATTTTAGGAATGCTTTAAAAAATGCATGAATACCATTTGATCAAATTTAGATGAGGTTTTAGAGTAACTATAATGATTGGATGATTTTAGCATCTTTACTCAAGTACTGTACTTAAGTACATATTTGAGGTTACTTTTCTGTTAATTAAGAATTTTAATCTCATGCCACTTTCCACTTCTACTCCACTACACTTCAGAGGGAAATATTGTACTTTTTACTCCACTACTATTGTTTACAAATTAGGATTTTTGCGTACAAACCAAAAAGTCAGTTGAAAGTCAATCTTCATGCAAAAAAATCATGTTTTTAGCTTTTCTTATAAACTGTGTGTATGAGGACTTGATGCTTTTTCTTCTAATTACTTAAATTATTAAGATTTCTTAAATTTATTTAAACGTTGGTGCATGTGCACTTTTACTTTTAATACCTAGATACATGTCCCTGAAATCATGTTTACTTTGTTTGAGTTTATTCAACAGTAGACCAATGTCAGTTCCACTTCTGCAGATGTTATTTTGCTTCTTACAGCCTTTTTTTTGGGTGCCATCTCTCCAGTTTTGTTCATGTGGTAGAGTCTTTTGCACAATAAACATGCCCTTATATAGTATTAAGGGGAATTACCTGTGCTGACAGGTGAGTTAGGATCAAGTGGGATTTATCATTAAACACACCTAAGTAAGAGCAAATTTGGATGGTTAAGAGTGTTTGGTGCATCTGGATTTGACTTCTCTTATAGCTTCTCTTACCAGAAAATTAAGAAAAAAATATAAGAGAAATTTAGGAGAATATTGCTGCATGAGGCCCAATATACAAACAAATGTTCTCTTATTTTTACTCATATTTAGGGTTGGTTCTTTTGTTAGTACCCATTAATTTTTTTTTTAATTTTAGTTTTGCTTTTCTCTTAGGTAAGAGAAAAGTGTACGAGTGGTTGGGAGCACTTGTACCAAGATAAGAAAAGACATCTGGCATTCACAGTCCTCAAATTGTTGTCCAACACAAGGATATATATATATATATATATATATATATATATATATATATATATATATATATATATATATATATATATATATATATATTTTTTGAGGAGCAATTTCAAAACAAAAGCATTAATATAATTTAATCATATTTAGATAATATTGTAGAGTAATTATAATGACTGGATTATTGAATTTTATTAATTATTAACGAGGTTGTCTATTGGATACATTTCTACGCGAGGCAAGTGTTTAGTACATAACCATTTTATTTTGAAATGGCGCGGCCGGAAGTAGCTTCCTCTCTGTTGACGGCTGGTTTCAGGCAGTTTAACAGTGGTACTTGAACGCATTTGACGAGGCTGTCAGGCTCCGTTCTCTGTTAAAGCGTTGGTGAGCAGCCTGTATCCTCAGCATGGCATCTGACGAGCTGGCTATGAAGCTGCAGTCGCGATTGGCCGCAACGCAGGAGGCCGAGCCGAGGCCGGAGCCCGAACAGAGCCCGGCCCGACCCAAACCGCAGGAGACCGAGGCAGCTTGCGGCGAATCGTCTTCCGAGCTGTCGGCCAAACTGATCCGCAGGCAGGACATCAACGAGGGGAACGCTGCTCCAAGGTTAACCCGCGTCTTCAACCCCTACACCGAATTCAAGGAGTTCTCCCGTAAACAGATTAAGGACATGGAGATGATGTTCAAACGGTAAGGCTAAGCCTAACATCTCCATTGTTTCGACATGTTTACTTGTAGTCGTGGGGATTGGGGCAGAATGAGCGTGCAGGGCTGGAAGCTCATGATGAGATTAAAATGCTGCTGCTGCTGACGTGAAGCCTCGCGGGGAAAGCTCCGGCTGTCGCTGTGCTGCTGACTAATGATTCACACAGACTCACCCACTTCTGGCCTCAATAATAGCTGCTATTTTGTCCTTGCAAGGACATTTTATTCTTCTAGTGTTATGTCATGATCGGAGGAGTGACCTGTGAGCTGTTCTGGTATTGTGAAGCAGCCTGACTTTGACAAGCTACAGTGAAATTGGTGAAACTGCTCGGAAATACGGGGTTGATCAGGTTTATTGGCCATATAAAACTGTGCAGGCCTGTGAAAACATGCCAGTCCTAGAGATAAAAGTCTAAACAAAATCTGAATACATGATTCCAATTCAGTTTCGTAAAGCCAAAAATTTAAAATGCCATGGCTGGGCGATATGACCTTAAATAAGTATCACCATTAATTGAACATTTTACCTCGATTACAGTCAATGAACAATTATTTTGTCCTTTGCCTTTTTTGGGTGGGGGGTGGGTTGCCCTCATAGTTATGTTGTAGTCCTAGTTAATCAGGATCCTCCTCTGGAATGTGGCCTTTCAAAGTTTCAGTAAAAAGTAAAGCCTTTTCTGTGCTTTTTTAACCTGGGTGGTGATGTGGGATGACCAAGATAGGTTCACACTGATTGTACTTCCAAGGAACCTGTTCACCTGCTCCACCTCAGCTCCACTGATGTAGACAGGGGTGTGTGTCTTTGCCTCTTTCTTTCTAAAATCAACAATCAGCTCCTTGGTTTTACTGACGTTGAGCAGTAGGTTGTTCTCTGTGCACCACTCTGCAGGATTGTTGATTTTCCCCATTGTTGTTTGGAATAGAGTGGGGGAGTAATGAGTCCTAAAACACAGAAGTCCATTAGCCTCTTAGCACTCCCGGTTCCCTCGTCTTCAAGTCTATGGGTTTTTTGAATTTGTTTTCTGTAAAATGGCCTAAATAAGGTCTGTGGTTAATACAGGCTAAAGATATTTAGAGATTTTGTTCTGCAACATAAAATCTGTCCGCTTAAACATGATTTTTGAACTTGAAAGGTTTTACTTGTCTTGGAAAGGCGGTTGCTAACAAGTGGCTAAATGGGACTACAGTGTTTGTCAGGGACGTTAGACATCATCACACCGGACACAGAAACTCATTAAACCCACTTGTCCGCTGTTACAGCTTTACAGACTCGCACTTGAACTTGTACATTTATCTATTTATAATATTTTTCGATCGTGTTTTAATGTGTTTTTACAGTGTTTGTACTGGTCACATTTAATACGTGCCACCTTGATGTAGTTCACGTATAGCCTAACCATAGCTTTTTGCTTCTGGTGATTTAATTTACACTTCAAAACACACAAAAGTGGTATTCATCTGTGAAGAATATCACACTGAACAAAACGTATAAGTGTCACAAACTTGTGTTCATCACAGAGCTGATTTTTGGTGATAACTGAAAATCCCATTCAAAAATCCCATAAGGTTTATGACAAGGGAACCAGTGCGATGCTTACTTCCTGGTTGGCCTACAAAAATACTTCATCCCTTCACCACTCTATACGGCCGCTGACAGTGGTGCTGTCTGCATACTTCACAATAGAGTTCTCCATGGGTGCACAGTGTGAACAGGAGGGGGCTGAGCACACAGCCCTGGGGGGCTCCGGTGTTGAGCACTAATGTAGAGGAGGTGTGACTGCCAATCCGAACTCTCTGAGGTCTGCATTTGTGGAAGTCCAGTATCCAGTTGCAGAGTGCTGTACTGAAGCACAGAGTGTTAAGTTTATCAACCAGCTTCATAGGTGAGATTGTGTTGAATGCTGAGCTTAAGTCAACAAACAGCATCCTAATGTAGCTGTTCTTATTCTCCAGGTGAGTGAAGACTGAGTGAAGAGCAGTAGATATGGCATCCTCTGTGGATCTGTTGGTGAAAAGCATACTGGTTAGGGTCCAGGTTGGCAGGCATGTTGTCTTAGATGTGCTGGAGAACCAGTTTCTCGAAGAACTTCATCAGGATGGGGGTAAGAGCCACAGGGCGGTAGTCATTAAGACTAGACAGCAGAATTTTAAGGTACAGGAACGATGATGGCTGTCTTGAGGCAGAAGTCTCTTGTGAAAGTTAGATTTGAAAAATGTCAGTTATAACATTAACAAGCTGATCAACACAAGTTTTTTAGTACGTGTCCAGGAATGTTGTCTGGGCCAGCGGACTTGTTTATATCCAGTCTCAGCAGGAGTTTTCTCACATCTGCTGTGGTCACTGAGAGTGGCCGGTCCTCTGGAGGTGGAGGAGACTTCACAGCTAAATCCTTATTGAGGAGGTCAAAGCCAATGTAAAATGTGTTCAGCTCATCTGCTAGCGTGGCCTCACATATGATGGCGCTCCTGCTTTTGTAACATTTTGAATCGCCTACCACGTATCTTTAGTGCTGTTACTGTTGAGGTCTCTCTCCACTCTCTACGGTTGTCTCCTCTTAGCCTCCTTGATGCCAGCTCTCAGTTATGCTCTGGTGATGATGTATGCCTCCTTGTCCCCTGACTGAAAGGCAGCTTTTTTTGCTTCATCCAGGCTTTCTGGTTGGGAATGATCTCACTGTCTTTGTGCTCACCACGTCATCAACATATTTGCTGATATATAATGTCACAGATAATGCATTTACTTCAAGATTGATCTTGTTATCTTGAGTGGCAGCATTTTTAAACATTTAAAAACAGCTGCCGTGGCTTCATCTGTCCACGATTTAACAGTTTTAACTGTTGGTTTGACCCTTTTATCAGAGAAATATGATCTGACAGGCCAAAATGAGGGTGTGGGAGTTCTTTGTAGCTGTCACGAATATTTGTATACCTGTGGTCCAGGGTATTTCTTCCTCTGGAGGGGATCTGGACATGCTGGTGGAATTTAGGTAAGGCAGATTTGAGGTCTGTTTAATACAGCTACTATGAAAATTCCATCTGGTTGCTTGGTGATTTTGCTGCTGATGGCGTCTTACAGTTCCTGCAGTGCATTTTTTCGAATCTGCATCTGGTGGAATGTAAACAGCAACGATACAAACACTGGGGAATTCTCTGGGCAAATAATATGGATGACATCGTAGCACCATGAACTCAGCATCTGGTGAGCACAGTCCACTTTAACTGCGTTTGAGCACCAAGCATCATGTATATATACACAAAGCCCTCCTCCTCTTCTCCTACCAGAGTCTTGCGACCTGTCTGCTCTAAAAAATGTCCGCCCTTCCAGTGCAACAGTTTGATTCGGAATGTTAGGGGTTAACCATGTCTATGTGAAGATGTTGCTAAGTGAGCCTCAATCACATCTCATCCACTTTATTCTCCTGTGACCAGACATTAGCCATAAGAAAGCTTGATAGAGGAACAGCTCTCGGTTCAAGTTGGGTCAGCCTAGCCCTGATGCTGGCTCTCCTTCTCTTTATCTGGCGCTTTCGGTTTTGTTTCTCCCCTCTGGTCTGACTGGCCACTCGGCGTATGCTAGTGGTGCAGGTCCTCTCGCGGTCTGCTGCATTCAGTCCAAACCTCACACAACTTTTCCCGATGTTAATCGTTGATCGTTTTATTGTAGGAAAGTTGTGCTTTAGCAGAAGTGGCCATGGAGTTAAAGAAAATGGGAAAATATAGCAAAAAGCAGCAAGAATTTGAGGAGCTACTGGCATCTGCATGTGCCACTGTCATCATAGCACCAACAGTACTGAAGTAAAAGGTTGTATGGGGTCAGTCAAATTATCAAAACACCATTTTCATTGTCTATTTATGAGTGTGGCTTGACGAGGCTGTCTGCTAGCGCTAGCATCAGAGGCTGTGCTAGCTTGGACCTCCAGATTCGCTGCTAAAGGCTTTGAGCTGATATTTCTCAAATGGTATGAAAACTCATGTTACAAAGCCACTGTGGCCTTTACTGAGGCAGCAGGTCAAAGGAAAGAATGTTCATTTTTACATATTAATTTTTCTGTGAATAATTAATCAAAATTAGGGCCTTATTTTGACAGCCCTAAAATAAAGGCAACTCATAATTGACAGCAGAACAATAATACAGTTGATCAAAATTAGGCTTGTCTTATGATCTTCACATTGTTTGTGTAAAGTTTACTTTATAGCTTTTTAGCTTAGTTAAGCTTACTTAGCTCAGTTTTAGCAATGCAACAGTAACAAGAACACATCAAGCCTTCTGAAAAATTTCCCACGAACTGTAACTGTTACACTAAAGGTATGTTTTGGTAAATAGTCGTCGTTAGATGTTACTCACCAGTCTAAAGAAACATTGGGAGTTCAACATCAAACTGCATCTTTTTACTCCCCAAGAGCTGTCTCCAGTGTTAGAAATCCACACAGATATTTACTCTAGTTTTGCTTCTTCATACATCGCCTCCTTCCTATGCTGTGGAGCGTTGCTTCTTTCCGAGATCTGCTTGTTTTGGGGCGAGATGGTCCTCACAGAGACTGTAACATCCATGCTGTACCCAATGACTCTGCTGCGGCCAGCTGTATTTTTTTTTTTTTTTAAGCTCAACTTCTTCATCCTCTCCTGTGACTCGCTAAAGGCTGCAGTGACTGACTGTTGCCTCTCAGGCCAGGATATATTATTACAGCCAGGGATGGCTCATCCCTGGCTGCTTAGCAGTGGATATCTCTGCAGTACAATACATAGGCATCTTGGACATAGCGTCAAAGGTGTCCACACTCTGTTGATAGGATTACTTGATTTTTTGAATGTTTTAAACTAAAATTATCCCCAGATCGTACATATTGCATCTTTCTCTATCAGTGCAAAAGCACTGCTTCCACGTCCATGTGAATCTGGCTTAGTTTGTGTCTGAACATCTGGTTAGTGTGGCTTGGCGAGGCTGGCTGCTAGCGCTAGCATCAGAGGCGCTCTTTTTGTAGATGACTGGAGTTCAAATGCTCTGTTGTGCTCTGTGCCTTGAAGATATTTTTTGGTATATGAAGATCAAGGTGTTTTCCAATATACACATTTGAAGTATCTCTGCAAATACAGGCAGTCCAAATGCACAAGACCATGCGCAAAAATCATTCCATTTGTAGTCTGTGCCATTGCAGCCACTCTTTGCTAGCTAAACTGGTCTGAGCTTTGGGTATATCTGACTTATGCCCCATGCACACTGTACGATTTTGGGCTGTCTCAGACGAAAGATAACAATCATGGCAGAAACATGGAGATATCTTTGGTTGTGGCTCTAAAACAGTGGTCCTACGTCACACAGTGAGAGAGGTGCAAGGACGGCTGTTGTCATGGTCCTGTGATCAAAGATGGCCGGGGATAAATATCTGACAGTGTCAGATATCTGGGATGAGAATCTCACTGTGTGACTGCTGTTACAACCTACATCTGCTAACCAACCAATCGAAATGCAGCATGAAATGAGGCACTGACCAGTGCGACAGTGCTAAATGCTGATAGATGCTGATACTTACTTCAAGCTCTGGTTGCAAAACTGACGTGCCAGTTTGGCTTCTTTTCCCCAGCCACGACAGCGTCCACATTCCCCTCCTCCTCCTCTTCTCTAGATTTTTCCTTACACACATAAACGCCACTACAGCGAAGGCTCCATTTGTTTGTTTACATTTTTCTCTACACCTACAGCGCAGATAAATGACACCCACCTACGACGCTCTGTTCATGCCTATTGATGTTGATGGACGTACGTCGTCGCCTGTGATTCAGTAGGTGATATCATCGCATAGTCTGCACACATCAGACTTGATGTAGTACCCAGGTTTATCCAGATGCATGTCGCACAATGTGGCTTGCACTAAACTTATAAGACTGCAATAATCTTACAGTCTGCAGGAGGCTTTAGGTGAAATGCTTTGCCCTCTCAATGACATCTGCTGTAATTATTTAGAGGTGTCCCATCAAAGGCTGATCTCTCATAGTTCCTTGTGTGCATGTGATAGTGATATCATCAGTTGGTGCTTACTTGCTAATGTCATTGTAATGTTTCTAAATGTTGAGCTTTCTGTTCTTGTGAGTTTGACATGTTCCATAAATATTACTTTGAAGGTAGGGCTGTGCGATAAATCGATTTTATCGATTAATTAGAATTAAAAAAAAAAAAAAAATTCGATTTTTGCCCCAAAAAAGACACAGTCTGGTCATTCATTTGGAACTGGTTTCAGTTATGCAGTGTCAGATCTCGAACAAATCAAAGTCTGCTGCAAATTTTATTTAAAGGCTGTTGCAACTAAAGAATACCAGCTGGTAAAAAGCAGCCAACATTAGTGGAAGCATTTTCCCGCTGTGTCCCGTATGACAGGACAGCGAGCTGCTGCAAAATCTGCAGTGTTTCCCGTCAATGTTAACGAGACTAGAGACTGATTTCCCTCATTCTCTAACTTGGAGTGATGGTGGGCTGTTTGCAGTTGTAGAAGTTATGCTGTTCTCTAAACCATCAATGTAAGTTATATAGACTCGTGCAGGTGATGTAGAAACACTGAAAGCTGTTTCTAATACAGTTGCGCCGCATATTGCTAAAGATATGATACAAATGAATTCATGTAAATATGTTTTGTGAAATTACTGCAGCCATCAGTGTTAAAGACAAGTTTGCAGCATCCACTTTCACCCCAAAAAGGGACATTCAGTTTATTATAGTAACAGAAATGAAATTCAGTTTGCCTTTAATTTTTACTGCTACATCAAAAGCAAAACTTGTTTTGAGTAATTTCTTTGTCATTTGTAGTTTGTTTTAAAGAGGGAAGAAAATAGATTAAAATCGAAAATCAGATTTGGTGTGAAAAAACTGAGATTTTATTTTTTAGGCCATATCGCCCTGTTTGAAAGGAACAATTATTTAAAATACAACTGATGTTTTTTTTTGTCTTTTAAGATCGTTCTTAACACGAGTAAAAAATTCTCTCAATGAGGCGATTTCATTCCACAAACAGTGAAGGCAGCTGAAAGTTGTGCTATGTACTGATCTTTGAGATACATGAATTTCTGATAAATTGGCCAGCCTGATAACTGGTAGATCCTTACTGATATGTGGCATTTATGTGTGTCTGATCTTCAGCTAGCAGTTCTTTGAAATCACAGCTTAAAACAGATTGTCACTGCATCTTTCTAACTATCAAACAGGCAAAGTAATACACTTAACAACAGAGAGTGGCGTGTCTTTCAGAAAAGACCTGTTTCTCTTTTTTTGTGACATAATTTAATATATACAAAAACGAAAAAACATAAATATTTAGAATAAAAGTGGTCAAGGCATTTTAAATGACCGTGGTCCTGTAAGGAAACATGTGGGGATGAGGGTTCCTGTTTTCCAGTGACACTAATGCGTGCCCTGGTCTGCTTATGGTCAGACAGCAGAGAGGAAACACCCCTTCAGCCTGCCTCTGGCATTCCTGTGCTCCCAAAAAGAAGAGCCAAATTACTCTCTGGGTGCTTTTGTGTTTCCAGGGATGGAATGCTGCCAGGAAAGGAAACTGTCAGTACTGAATCACAGGCTTGGACTCAGATGCAGACCTCAGCACACAATTGCAGTAAAATCACAGTCTGTTCATGGCAAAAACAGGTCGATACACAGGTACCTAAGGGGCAGGCAAAGGCTAAGTCAAGGCAGAGTTTTGTAAATTTCCCCTACTTATTTATTCTATCTAATGACATAATTTTTAGGACAAAAATTATGATATAGAAATAATACAAAAGGTATGTTAATTAATTATATTGAATGACACAAATTTAACAGTAACATTGACTGGTAACTCAGTGTTGACCAAAACTGAGGACAGTGTTTTACATTAATAACAAAGACTGTGGCGGGACAAATTAGACAATGGCAGGCCGCCATAATCTAATTTGTCCTGCCATAGTCTCAGTGGAGCTGGACTGTTAATTAGGAGCAGTATTAAAACACCACTGAGTTATTTATAGCATAGTAGGCAGAGAGGAGCAGAGCGTCAGGCGCATTAAAAGTGAAACTAAACTGTTCATTCTGGTGGACAAAAAACTCTCTTTCACTTACAAAAATCTGCAAATACCTCCTCTCATCTATCTCTTTTCTATATACAGTTAGATGCCACTCATTTCATTCAGTAAAAAATGACATATTTTCCTCTATGTCAACTTTCATGGAAGATATTGCATAATGCAGAATGGCTGCAGTACCAATATCAGCCCCTGATAAACCAGATAGCTTACAACAAATCGCCCATATGTGAATATACACATATGAGACAACATTACACTGATGAAGAATAATTTATTTACTTTTTACTATGGCGGTCATTGCAGTTATTGATTAGGCTGTACTTTACTCCCAGAATTTTGTCAGTTGTTAGTCCTCACTGTTAAAGTGTTTGTGTGTTAGTATGTATATGTAGCTATTACGTATTTTTACGGATGTGTATGGGTGTGTGTGTGTATTGCATATGTGTGTATGTTATGGTATATGATATGCCAATTATGAGTTATAATTTAATAATTCAGAGCCTTTCCCAGCCGCCATTGGGTGAGAGGCGAGGTACACCCTGGACAGGTCACGAGATCATCGAAGAGCCAGCATATAGAGACAGAGAAGCATTCACACTCACGTTCACACCTACGGGCAATTTAAAGTCATCAATTTGCCTGATCTGAAAGGGGCTTCCTCCCATGTTGGACTGTGGGAGGAAGCCAGAGAACCCGGGGAAATCCTATCACTGACCATGAGGAGAATATGCAAACTCCACACAGAAGGAGAACATACAAACTCATGCTTGTTGTAAGGCATTTGTGCTAACCACTACACCACCATGCTGCCCTTAATAAATAATAATAGATTTTTTTTTAAAATTAGATTTTTGGGCGGTTTTACCTTTAATTGATAGGACAGTATTAAATGTGACAGAGGGAGAGAGAGGGGGCAACATGCAGCAAAGGGCCGAAGCCAGAGTCGAACCCTCAGCCGCTGCGGCAAGGACACAACCTCTGTACATTGGACGCTCGCTCAATCCACTGAGCCACCAGACGCCCCAGATTGAATAAACTATATATATATTTTTTTATCTCTTCCTAAGAGTATCCACAATAGTTCTCTATCAGCTCTGATCATATGCTGCATCAGTCAATACATTAAAACCATGCATAGGTGAAGCAAAAAAACATTGATCTTTCCGTTGAAATGCATGTTCTGCTGGGAAACTATGGGTCCTTGCAGACCAAGTACCTGCCCCCCACATGTTCTGGAACGGCCTGAGGAAAGTGAAAAGAGCTCAAGGCGTCCACCTGGCCTCTAAAATGCTTCAGTCCCAATCTGATGGAGTGTCCATGAGACATGATGGTACCTCACCTCACTACCCCCACAGTACTCAACGAATCTCCTAATAATTCCCAGGTGCTAGACAGCCCAGGTCACCCACAGAGGTCCTGTGTTGATGCCTCAACAGGTCAGAGTCAAATCCATTCCAAAGAGGCCCCAACCATGGAGCAGGGGTACCTCTGGGTTACTGGCACGTCCCAGTGCTCCATCAGACTGGGATCTTGGAAACTCTCGGGCCAAGTTGACGCCTTGAGCTCTTTATCACGATCCTTGCACCATTTTTAAGCAGTTTTAAGCAGTGTTTATTACATTGTATGGTAATACTGCGCTGGGTTGACTGTCATGGTGCACACATCCCAGTTGCATCTAATGCTTTGTGTGTTTTGTGGTTTGTAGGTATGACACTGGTAAAGACGGCTTTATCGACCTGATGGAGCTGAAGTTGATGATGGAGAAACTTGGAGCTCCACAGACTCATCTGGGCCTCAAAAACATGATTAAAGAGGTGGATGAAGACTTTGATGGCAAGCTGAGTTTCAGAGAGGTGAGAGGTTGGCTTCACTGAGTTCAGGAAGTTATACTGGGTCTCATAAATGAAATGTTAGTAAATCTGTCAGCAGATTTGCACATAAAACAGCTTGGTACTAAAAACCTCGACCAGATTCATGAACGCTACAGGAAACTTGGATTTGATCGTAGGCACGTCGTAGGCCAGCAAGCACCGTTTAAGGAGGTGATAGTTACTATGGTGCATCCTGTCCACCTGTGAACAGGCTGCAAACAAACTAAGAGAGAGAGAAAGAAAAACTTGACGCTGAGATTGAAGTTATTTTGGGTGAAGTGGGCTTGAATTGGGTTGGGTTCTCGCCAATTTGACATTTATTTTGTGAAACTGTCATGAAATGTCTCAGTTAATAACTGAATTGAGGAAAAGAGAGAGAAAGAGGGGGAAGAGAGGGGAAGTTACAGAAGAGAAGAGTATGTGGAGAACCGGGGGGGACGAGAAAGAAGAGGAAGGGAAATGAGAGAAAGAGAAAGACCCGTAGTTAGCCCTTACATCCCAGATCAAGCTATTGCACTGAATGGGCAGACCTTTTTCAGACCCGAAAGGACACAAGACTGCGGTGCAAATTCAAAAGATGCACTGCAGGAATTGTATGATGACATCAGCAGCTGCTTGCTGCTTATTTTACTTACTGCACTAGAATAAACAGAATAAACTCTTAAAGGGCTGTGATTTTACTCAACTCTCAAATTGTAGTTTCATTTTTTAAACTTTGTTTAAAAAAAAAAAGACTAATAAATCTTCTTTCTACCTTCCAACATTGGCCTCATTGCACAAGAAAGCCAAGGCCTTGAAGTGAACGTTATGTACTGCTTGTCCTTCAGGGAGACATATCTTGAGTAAATCTACCGTGAATTCAAATTCTTGTATGCAGAATTCTTGAGGTCCTTAATCACAGTTGAGTCGTGAGGGGCACTGCTCATCTCATCTTCTCCATCAGCTGTGCATTCAGAGGTGCAGTGAGGATGGAGTTGGGGACTTCTCTTCACATATCGCAAGTGTGGCTGCTTTTTTTTTTGTTTAAAAGCTTTCACCACATCTGCTGCAGCCATTATGTTAACCTCTATCAAAGTGCAGGTATTGCTGTTGCTCCTGCGTACTTCAGGTGATAGAAGAGCTGTCCAGAACACTGGTTGCTGTTCCACAAAGTGTTCCAGCATCTCCAATGATACCATTGTGTGAAATAAATCAAATTATCACCTTTCATGTATCATATAAGAAGAGTGCATTTGCAAAAAAGGGTAAACATGAATAAACACCTGTTTGACTCATACGCCCTGGAGTACACAGGAAAAACCTGATTTAGGGTACTAAATACAAGCGGATATATCTGTTATCGTAAAAGAACCCCTCAAATATGTTCTGTAATTAGTAAACAAAACTTGAATGCTATGAAATTTATTCAGTAATAAGGTGAACAGTAGGACATATTACATTTACACTGCTGCCGTTTTCGATGCTTCATTTTTAACAGATATGAGTGCATAGTTTAAAATATTATGTTATCATATATCATATACTGTGTTTTAGTATAATGTGTTTATGTTTTATGGCTTTTAGTTCATTTCATCTCTCTGTGTTAAATGTGTTTTAATTCATTGTAAAGCACTCTGTAACTGTGTTTTGAAAGGTGCTATACAAATACATTTTATATCACCAATATTAATGATACTATACTATACTGTACATTATAATAATACTATGATTATTTTCATAAAGCATTATAAATAACCATGAGTGCTTATGACTATGATTATAAAGCACTATAAAGGCATTATAATGCATTATAAGTATGTTCATAATACATTATAATAAAAAAAATGCATTGTAGACATGGGCTTCATAGAAAGTGTTACTGACTCAGCAGACCGACTGAGGTGCACAGTGTCGAACTTCTTGGGCTGTTAGCACTTAAGGAGAAGACAGGATAGAGAGAGAGGGAGGGCGGAGAGGAAGAAAACACTACACAGAAAGGGTCTCTGCCACTCCTGCAACAAGCTTTATCAATCCCTTCGCATGGACTATATTTGTAGCATTGTTTGCAGTTTTGCCAACTTGACGACTTTGTCACTATATCTAGCGACTTTCCAGACCCCCCCTTGGTGACTTAATTAATGAAAACATTCTGGTGCCGTCACTGCAGGTTATTGTTATACCTGTTATATACCTTGCTATACCAATAATGATTACTGAATGTTGTTAAAAATCCTGCAGTTCCTGCTGATTTTCCGGAGAGCAGCTGCTGGAGAGCTGCAGGAGGAGAGTGGTCTGATGGCTCTGGCCAGATTGTCTGAGATCAACGTCTCCACTGAGGGAGTGATGGGTGCCAAAGACTTCTTTGAAGCCAAGGTATGTTTTGTACTATTTGTCTTGCTTTGACATTTGAACCAAAACACCATTTGCACTAAACTGACAGAAGAGTGCATTGCGATGTTGATGTTGATGCTGTTGATGCTCTGACCTTCCGACGACCTGCTCTACCTCTGAGCCAAAATTCTTTCTTTCTTGATGAAGTAAACGGGGACAGCATTTGCCAATAGCAAAACTGTATCAAACATCTGTATACAAGTCTCACTTATCCAGTCGTATGCTCAGTAAACAACGTTGAGACAAAGTATGGTCATTGTTTTTGGTGTTTGCTCTCTGTTGTGGTGATGGGAATGGACATTGTCATTTTGTGTGTTACCAGATGCAGGCTCTGTCTCTGGGAAGCAAGTTTGAGGCTGAGATTCGAGAGGAAAAAGAAGAACGCAAGAGACAGGAAGAGGATAAAAAACAGAGACAAGCCGCCTTCAAGCAGCTGCAGTCCACCTTCTGCTCATGACCTTTTGAAAGAGGCACACATTACAATCCTGACATGCACAGTCAGTGTTACCGAGGTTTTAGAAATAGCTTCTCATTCCACTCACATTTTAATCATTGTCCTTGCATAGAAGTTCAGAATTCAATTAATACTTACTAAAATCCTCGTAAATACCTCAAAACACATCACAGGCAAGGTTTACTCATTCCAGACTTTCAGCAGCTGTTTCACTAAAAACAATAACGCAAAAACTCAACTTTAGATGTGTAAGGAAATATTTAGTGTACTTTCCTAAATCAAGGAAATATAATAGATTTATTGTGCATTTCTGTAAGATATTTCTTAGTGTCCTCCTGTACAAGAACTGGAAGGTTTCATCGAAGGAATTTTACTTGTTGAGGCAAATTTCAGCTGTATTTAGTATGTTCTAAAATGTTCATTAAGTGTTTTGATTTTGTGTTACAGTCTGGTCATGATTTGTGTCATATGATCTTGATGATCCTTACTTTGTTAACACTATGAGGATGGGTGTCATTAAATTGACAACTACTCTACAACCTGCAATGTAATAGATGTAGTGTAGTCATAGATATTAAATAATGTATACAACTTTATTATAATAGTAGAACAATTTTAAGTAGTAAGTATAACATCACATAATGTGAAAAAACATTTGTTGGTAGAAAGTGAAGCAGTATGCACCTTTGGCCACTGATGTCTCTTGGCTCAGTTGACTGATCCTACACTAATCAGGCTGTGCTCTGGTTGGCTTTTATAAATAGAATACAGTTTGTTGATTGAAACAGTCTGCAACAGCTTTTGATAATGATTTGATCCACTAAAAGTACACTCCCTGGTTTTAGTATTGTGCCCCAAATCCCTAGAAGACCCCTAAAACTCAACTGTGAACTGTCAAAACATGGGAGGTCATCTTTAAGCGGTGTTCGTTTTGGAAAATGGGTTTATTTGCTCTGTTTCTGAGAGTGAGATAAGACAACATATCAGTCTCATGTTTGTGTAGTAGCCAGAGTCAAGACAGGGTTCCCATAGTTTTGCATTAGGACTAGAAGCCAGGGGACAGGAAGCCCCTTTAAAACAGCTGCTGTTTCATTTTTTCAATCCATATCCAAACAGAGATTTAAATATGACAGTCTGATTTTTGTTGCACTTATATGGTGAAAGTTTATTGATAAACAAAAGTTACATAGATGTGGTTCCACAGCACATATTTCCCCCTGAAACCACATTTTTTCATTTTCACATTTCTGTTTCTGTTCACATGAAATCGAAGAGGTATTATATGTTATATATTGATATTCAGTGAGCTGATGTTTTTACCTTGGACTCTATAGTGAACACACAAACATGAGATTGACATAGATCTGCTCTTCTCATTCGCACAAAGATTGCAAATAAAATCATTTACCAAAATGTTGAAGCTTTCCTTTAAATGTCTATTTTGTGTCTAAACCAAGGTTAACCACCACAGAGAGAATTTGAACTGTTAGTAAAGCACCTGTTAAGATGAAGTGACATGCTTACCTGTTGTTCTGTGGTTTCCTTGGCCTCCTTGTGATTCTGTTTTTAGGATCTAAATTGTCCCAACCATAAGCAATTGCAGATTTGACAAGTTGTCATGTGAATGGTGTACTTTATTATTGTTTCAAGAGCATGCAATGCATGCAGTACAAGTGTTTTATGTAAGCTAGATATTCTAATATATTTTTTAAACAAATTTACATTTTCATGTAAAATAGATCAATATTGGAAATCTCCTGCAACCCCATATGCATAACAACTGACTGAAGTGGGGTTCTAGTGTTGAAGTAATAGTTGTGGTTGTGGGAGCATGCAGAATGCCATCTATGGATAAGTACCCCATACAACCCCACTTCAAAATATCCAACTTATGTTAAGGTTGGGAGTCTTAGGGAAATAGCAGTCAGGCTTCAGGTGATTTAACAGAGTAAACCTGTGACGTTAACCATCGGCATGACAATGACCCTTCGTCTTACTCGATGTAACAGTTTTCTAAGTGACGTGTCTTGTAATGTCTCTGTGGAAAGGCTTACTGGAACCGGTTAAGCATCGTGTCTGCTTAAGCCTGTGTGGATCCGCAGCACTAAATGAATACTAGCCATTGTTTGAATCATTTAATGAACGGAGACTCTCTGTGGGGTCACACATTGTGACATAAGAATTTGTTTGCTTGTAAACTTGAGTCTGTAACCTGTCATAGCGTATACAGTTGCTTTGAAAGGTGAACTCCAGTGATTTAGAATTGCATTTTCATAAAGATGAGGAACGTGCCAATACAGATTTTTAAAAAGACTCGTCTGAACTCCCAGAACACAAACATTTCCCCCATAATGCAATGTTTGATCTCTGATAAGAGCTTTTCCACGTTTTTTTGGGACACTCCAATGATATCAGAGTCTGTTGAGATATACTCATCATCCCTATAGGCTTTGTCTGTTGCCCTTTCCCTTAAAGGAACTCGGCAATGGATTGTTATGGCAGTGCATGTCACAGACTAAGGCCACATGGGTTTTGTTTCCATGACAGCCATATCTTGACATTAAATTTAGCTAAGAAGTTCAAGCCACATTACGTTAACAGAGGATTGATTACACAATTAAGCTTACATCGCAACAGTGATAAAAGCACAACACTCACCAGCAACATTCAGGGTCCGCAAATCGATTTGCTCCCACAAATAGGCTTTTCTGGCTTGGTTGTGTCGCGGCAGCAGCGCCGTGTGTGAAACTGCACACTAACGAGCGTTTTGTTTTTGCTTTTGTTTTTCGTGTGGATGAAGAAATTTTGTAACATGAAGGTTGTGACAGAATTACTTTTTAAAACAGAGGGGAAAAATATCTGTTAACAGTAGACAGGGCCAAAGACGTAGCGATCCCTACATGATTCTGTTCCTTAGTACAAGAACAAAGCCCCGGTGCTGCATTCACAGTACAGCTGACTGAGTCTTGAACAGATTGTGAATTGTAAGACGTTTGTCCCTTCAGCCTCTGTCTAGCTGCTCACTCAGTACACTCCAGTCAGAAAAGCAGCCCACGAGTGTGAAGAAAGCATTCACAGCCTGTAACTGCACAAAAAAATCCTTCTTCATATAATTCCATCTTCTTCTTCATCATCTAACTCCTTCCACATTCTTTACATAGAAAGATTAAAAAATAAAATATTCAGCTCAACTAGGACATGATTGCTATGACTTTTTTTTTTCATTCCCCCCTTTCATACTTTTCAAAATTAGATGTTTTTGGGAAATTTCCCCCATTGAGGTGGATGGGCAGAATGTTCATATTTGACAAAAATTCAAGATTTTCAAGCATTTGTAATTCATCTCCTCATTCATACATTTCACCCAGAAACTCTATTCAAACTTAAAGATGTTCCACATCTTCCATACATTCTGGGTAATATTCAACATTTCAATCACAGTCAGACATTTGAAAAATTCAAACTTGTGTGGAGCTTGGTAAAAATGTCCTTTTCATGTTTTTACATGAGCATGTATAACTGTTCACACCAGAGGAGATGCGAGCTCTTTGTGCAGTGTGTTTACATTCAAAGTCAGTACAACGTGAATATGCGTCTTTGCATTGACTTTGAATGTACAAGCGAGCAATCCAACGCAAATTTTTTTTTCTGCGTTTAATGTGAACACACAGTTAAACAGAATGTTCAGAGCCAGAGTGAGGGACGCAACTGTCAGAGTAGAGAGACCTCAAACATTTCTCTTTAACTTGCTGTCACACCCAAAATTTTCACTCTGCATACAAATTTCTTTTGTTGAAATGGAATAACATTCGTGTCCCTTAGAACAATGTTGCTGTGAAACAAAGCGATGTACACATTTGGCACAGTGAGCCTGAAAGTGAAATAAACTCAACTGACTGTCGCTTTGAATTTGATGTTAATTGGCAGGGCAATGCATCAGTGTGAACTTAAAATGATGTAAGGTTTAAGTAGGTGTGTTGGTCTTGGCTAGGTAAAATCAAATCTCCCTCCCCCATTGGTTAGTGTGGACATAACATCAGACTAAAGATGGGAAGTGAGTGTAATGAGTGGACAATTGTGTCTAATATGGAGTACTTAGAGTAGTGCTTAATTAAATCTCTATGAGATTTACTAGGTGAAGCAGGAGTGTACTTAGCAGTGAATGTCACCTGGCAACCTTCCATTGTTGCTGGACAGACACGTGTGTTTGAGATGAGCTCATGAGTGCAGTTTAATACACACACAGAGACCACAGACTAAATCTATAGATGGACAATGCTTCCCCACTTATCCCTGCAGTGCAGGTGAGGCAAAAATATCCTCAATAACAGCCCCTGCCATCTTGCCTTGGTGATGTCATTTGGAGCCAGAGTCTGTGCAGTCGCAGTCTCCGCAGTGGTAGAGTTCCCGCCCAAACACCCATCTGGCCAGTCATCACAAGCACACTGATTGGCTCACATATGTGTCAGCCATGTTGTTAGGCTGTCAGGCTGACCTTGATTTTGATGTTTAAATTGTCTGATTTGTGATCCAGTTGCACCTATGAGCGCGCTACTACTCTCTGCCTCATTCTGGCTAATCAGACAACTTTTGCCGTGAGGAGAGCGGCCTGCACTTCCAGAAAGACAAACACGGACTTGTTCTAGCAACTTGAATTCAGCCAGAGCTAAGGCATTAACACAGCTTGGGGTGTCTCAGGGGACCGGGGACCAGTGGCAGCAACTTTTCAATGCCATTCTAATGAAGCCCATCCCCATTTTTCCATATACGCCTAATAATTCACCCTCTTAAATAATTCTAATTTTTCAATGACATTCATATAAATTAGACCTCTTTTCACTTTTTCATTTATTCCTACCTTTTCATTACACATTTAAGCCAGCAATTCTGTGTTGCCTCAGCCTTTCAAAAACCTTAAAATACCAATATTCCACAATCTTGGGATAATTTTACATTTCAATGGCATTCATACTAATTATACCTATTTCCACATTTTCAGCTATCACTTTATCATGTTCTTACACATTGAGGCCAGTAATTTAGTGAAGCATCCAACATTACAGCTTCAGCTTTTCAACAACCAGTATTTGCATCCACAGTTTCTTCAGATATTGCATTCTTTGTTATGTGATGTTCTCTCAGGATTCTCTAATATCAATTCTACAGCTTGACACAATAATTAAACTGGGTGGTGGGGGTGTTACAGACTGAATATTGACACACTGTGTCTCTGAGCCTCAGCTCTACATGAAAGGTCTAACGCCATTATGTGGGGTTAGTAACATAGACGAGAGCTCAGCGTGGATTTGTTATGCAGCTATGTGATAAGCATCAGCAAAAAAGGCAATTCTGATATTTAGAAACAGCTAACATAGGGCAACCATTTATGTGATTAGGCTTGACACAAGGCTCACCAATTGTTAAGGTATGGCTATCAGAAAAAATTAATCATTATTTCCCAAAAGGGAAACATGATAGCTGATCAATAAAATCAGTCTCAAAACACACTTAACTATCAATCTGGAACTCATATTAATAATTACATTAATAATTATACCAAAAATTACCACATTAATAATAAAGGCAGAAGGATTTCGGAGCTCTTGACACAGTAATTGGCGATTTACTCTATTTTGTACAACATTAAGCAGACAGCAAGTATGATTCCAAAAACATTTATTTTGTGAGTGTATGTATGAGGTCTAATAAGTATAAAAGGTGCCTTTGTTTGTAAAAAGGATGTTGAGTTGCATGCAAGACCTGGTCTGTGTAAAGCATTAGCAAACTAAATTCCAAACTAACAGATAACCTAATTACAAACAGATCACAGCAGCAACTCATTCAATAGCATTACATCAATACATGGTACACACGATATGAAAGACAAAGTAAACAGTCTTGCTCGGCATGTACTTATGTCCTAATTCTATGCCCAGATGCTGTTACTTGCCAAGAGTTATTTGGGTTGCTGGCTGAAGAAGAAGGGGTTCTGGTTCAGTCCTTGCTGTGCTGTTCCAAGGATCCAGTCCTGGTGTCCTTACAGAGATAGTGATTCATTGCTATGTTGGTTCTGTTCTCCTTGTGGCTTGAGAAGTTAGTTTGGGTTATCAAACTTATCGAAGGTTTCCTCAGGCTTGAGGAGTAGAGCTGAGGCCAGAAACACTACTGAAACACTGACCTAAGCAGTGGAAAGTGCAGTTACTCTATAGTAATGTCTTGAAGTTCTGCATGTTCAATCTGCCTTTTCAGAAAACGGTACATATCACATACTCTCTTTGGTATTTGTTATGGAAATTGACTGTATTTTTTCATGAATAAAATAGTATATATTGTTATTTGTTCAGCAGAGACTTATGTGTTGCCAGATGTGAAAAAGGTCAGTTAAATATATATTTTTTGGCACTTGTTAAGATGTTGTGTTGTTATACTTCCTGTCAGAATGGAAGAGTTTTACTTGATTGCAATAAAGTATGAATAGAAGTGATACTGAATATTAAATGCTGAATCCATCTCATTACTCACGTGGAAGGCTTGGTAGTATTACTGGGGAATCACACATATATTCTGTGGATGTTGATATACCCTTACAGAATCCCATATATCCATTCTTTAAACTGCTTACTCTGTTTGGGGTCACCAGAGGTTGGACTCTATCCCAGCATGCATTGGGCAAAACTGGAGTTGGGCAAACTACTTAAAATTAGTAATTAGTAATTAGTAATCAGTTCCAGTTACTAGTTACCTTTCTCAAGAGTGAATGAATATTTACCAGTGACATGCTGAAGTACTGCAGCAAGCGTGCATGCTGCCTCATTTCTGGTGCTTCTTTGCTAGTGACTGGTAGCATGTTTGTTCTGCTCTAGCAAGCTGAACCCAGCTAATTTACTATCACATTCTTCATTCTAGCTTCTTAATACCTGCTTTACATTTAAACTCACTTTAGTTCTGGTTAAGCACTCAAAGCTCTCCTCTTCTCGTAGCATATTTCCTGTTAAATCACAATGCTGTTTATATGCTATTAACTTGTCAGCTACTTTAGATCAGCCTTAAGGATAGCTTCTCTCTCCTGCTCAGTGTGGCAGATGTTTAGTTACTCCTCTGCCTCCTTTAGAGATAATGGTGCTTGTAATAAATGTAGTTTATTTGCTGCGTTTGAGGTGAGTCTTTGCAATTTAAGAAGCATGGCTCAGCACCATTGTAAAACCCACGGTAGCTAGCAAGCCCCCTGTTGCCAATGCAGACTCCTCCCCCCAAACCCTTCACGTTTCTAACAAGTTCCCCCCACTTACGGTCACACCGGCTGTGGATGAAACTCGGACACTTGAAAGCTCTATTTTGAGAAACATGAAGTTAGTGACTCTGGTGGATAAACATAGATTTAAGATTGTAACTGATGTCTGTGGTAATGACTCCAGGTTACACATCGGCGGTCACAAAAATTAATATGGATTCGGTGTGTTCATATGCACAAACAATGTCATGCACTAGGGTTTTCTATGGACCCCTCCCAAATCTGACCAGTGGTGACATTTTTGGACACATGTCATCATTCAGTTGCTGGCTATCAAGGTGCTGTCCAGCAAACAATGTATGCTGGCTTTGTAGACAAATGACCTATCACAAAGCCCCTCCCCCTTATCACACTCAGACAAACAGTCGGTGCACTGCCTAAACTAACAATGGCAGCTATATCCAAAGATGCTATACAGAACTTATGGGGACAGAAGCTCCTGATTTCACCCAGAAGCCACTGAAAGCCAAACTTTGTCATAGTGAAAGATCGCTCATGTTTTTGCCCTAATTATGCAAAAGAGTTGTGCATTTGTGGCAATGTGCAGTCTTGGCATCAACTCTTGCCTAGCAATGATGGTGGGGTTTTTTTTGTTTCTTTTTTTTTTTTAAATTAATTAATTAAATTATTTTTATTTAAATTTTTTTAATAACCTACTCTTACTCTTATAACTCATACTTATTACCCGATCCTATTATCTCTTTTGCCCCCCAGCTGGCACTACCCATCCCCTGATAATTTATGATGATGATGATTACTTTTCTTGTTATTGTTTTTTGATTAATTGGTTTATTGATTGGTTGATTGATCAGTTAATAAAATTTTCTTTCTCTTTCTCTTCTTTCTCTCTCCAACCCTTCTCAACCATAATCTTCACTGGTGACTAGCAGTGCAAAACACACACACACACACACACACATGCACACACACACACACACACACACACTGTATCCACGGCTTTAACTGTATTTAGCCGTCATGCTCCCCAGTTTCGACCAGGCCTGCAACATAGGATTTGTTGTTTTCTTGTTTTTGTTGTCCCTGTTTGCTGGCTTTTAGGAGTGGGTGTGGGCCCATTAAATAATTGAGTATTACTTAAAGGTACTATAAGAGCTTTTTAGGTATGCTTAATATTAATGAAGGTATTTTGTGGTAAAGTTAATTAACAATAAATAATAGCAGTTCAAGATTAAAGAGACATTATAGTGTCTGAACAAAAGTTAATTGTAAGTGAACAGTAACGAAACAAAGTTAAAGGAACATATTTTTTGTTTGAAAAAATACATTGGAAGTGTTCAGTACAGAATGAGGAACATCACATGTAATTCACTGGTTGAGTTGGTTAGTAAAACACCAAATTTTCAGTTTATTTTGACTTAATTTGGGTGGTTCTCTTAATAAATTTTAAATCATTGGGACCTAGTTGTCTTGTGATTCATATTAAGCGCACTTAACCACAGTTAGACAGCATGAAAAAGGTATGCAATAATCCTCTAACATTGAAATTAAAGAGACACTGTTTTTTAATTAAAAGAGTACAAAAATACATAAAAAGGGTTAACTAACACACATAAGGAAATTGAGTTTTGGAACCTAGGGTGTTGCCTATAGTAAAAAGGTACAGCAAGCGCTACATCCAGTCACCATGGTAGCTATAGCATTCTTGAAGTCTTGAAGCCATATAAAATAATGGTCACTTCCAAGTTTGTTTAGAAAATATTTATTTCATGAAATGTACACTGTACAAAGGCACTGAAGCATGTGAGATTCGTTGAGATTCCATCCTTAACAACAGTCCAAACAAACAATCCTAATCACATGTTGTTGAACATTCCCTCTCTAATGTCTGAATGTGCTACTTGATTTCTTTTAAACCATATAGTTAATACAGTGAGGCTCTTCATAGCAACAGCCTTTAAATGAAAATACTCCATATACAAACACACTTTTAACTCTTAGGCCTCCTCCTTACCTGTGCTAAATCTAGAGACATTTATTATTGTACAAATTGAACTTAGTACATTGATTTTTGCTTTGAATAATGATTTAGGCAATTATGTTTTAAGATAAAGACAGTAAACTACAAATCAATCAGAAGTTGATATCATTCTATCAGTCACCACTAGCCATATATAATTTCATGCAGGTGAGTCAATATCTGTGAATGTGAGATAGCTCACTTTAAGATATTGATGTCTTTGTTCCAAAAGGCTTCCAATGAATAACAGCAGTTTAGCAGCTTAACACCAATTACAACCATCTGATGGTGTGTTGTGATTGTCAGCTAATGTTGATAGCAGTCATAATCGTGTCATCCTTCAATTCTGTTGCAGGTCTACAAACATTAGTAGAGGAAATCACTGATCAGCAACATGAATGCCCGTTACAGAAATGACAGAGGAATCATTGCAGTCTGCCCCTTTCTGACTGGTATTTGCTCTTTCAACCCTAACTACACCTGCCATATCCACTGATTACATGTTCGGTTTTATAGGGCTGGCGCTGATGTTTGCCAACTTAATATTAATCTCGTAAGTGGAAATGATTTATTTTGTACCTCTCTTTCATAAAAACATTAAAATCCCTATGTGTAATGCATTGTTGATCTTATTTATGAAGTGCCATGAACTAAACAACTAAGGACCATGACAGTATTTATGACAAACCACATACACTTTACATTTCTGCTGGACATTTTCCAAAGAAAGATTTAGGGTTTTAATTTGTGAATGACCGTCTGTTGGTCAGTGGGTGCACCAGTTTGGTCCACACAGTGAAAAATCTCAACAACTATGGGATGGATTTCTATGAAATTTTGAACTGCTTTTCAGCAGGAAGGGAAGATTGGATTTTTTTTTTTTTTTTTGCTGAAAACAGCTTCCTGCTGCTGTTATTGCTAAAAAAAACCCCAAAAAAACAAAAAAAAAAAACCAGGTTGATGAGAGCAGAGAAGACAACACAAACAATGAGCTGAAAGATAAGTGAGGGAAGACTCACTAAAAGGTATAGGTGATAAATCTCTGAGGGTCCAACCACTCTGAATGCCCACGTTACAGTTACACTTAGTTATTTGATTCAGTGTTAATGATGAAATAATTACAAGAACATAAATTACATTTTGCATGATTGTGTCATCACAGGTACAAAACCTCACATGAAAAGTGATGAAATGCAAATTAATTTTTTGATTTGATTTGTTATTACATCTTGGTTTTTGTTTTTTTTTGTTTTTGTTTTCGTAGCTCTGACCATCAGGGGGGTATTTCAGAAAGGAGGTTCGACAAACTCTGAGTCTGACCCTGAGCTTGGAGCTGATTTACTACAAGATGGGAAACTTTCGGTTCTAGAACAGCTGATCTAAATTAGTGAAATCAGCTCTGAGTATGTTCACTCTGAGCTTTGCATGCACAACCTCAATAAAATGCCATCATCAATGGAGCCCCAATACGTTGATTCACCATGGCAACTGCTGAGAAACAACCAAGCTATTTTACAGCTTTGGAACTACAGGTCCTCATGCTGCCAACGGAGAATATGAGCCCATATTTCGAAAGAAAAGTAACACCGCCGCAGCAGCTAAGGAGAGAAAAGCATCACAGGAAAAAATTGCTGCCCGTTTCATTTGTGTCATTAACTTAACATTAACTGCACTTTATAAAATCGCAGCATACAGGTGAAAAAGTGGTGGATTGAATACATTTTGATTTTCATTTAGGTGCAATTGAAGCAACTGAAAATGAAATTTAAAAACGTAATTCAGAATGTTGAGGCATATTTCACTCAGCCATGATTGTAGGCCAACCTCACTTTGGTTTTATTCATATTTGACATTAAACAAGTTAATTAATTAATTCATTCATTCATTCATTCAGTGGCTATTTTAACATGTAGTCATTTCAACCCCAACAGAATGCTGTTTTAACACCTATATGTCCTCTCGCCTAATATCCTGCTGAGTAAATTATCATTTGACATTGATATAAAGCACACACTTCGAACACAAAATTAACTTTCTTCATGAGACTGAGAATTACTATGATGATTATGTATTAGATTATGGTAGCCTAAAAACAAATGTGGGGATGGTGCTTTTATTTGACTGTCTGATATTTGATTATTGACTTTGTTTTATTTATATTAATTTATGCTGGTATGTTAGCTTGTTGGATGCTTTTTAAATTTAATTTAGTTTTAATAGAGTTTTGGTTTATTTTATTATTTTGAATATATTCATTTTATATTTCCTTCAAAATTGTATTTATTTTATACCTATTGGTGTCATTGATTTGTATACTAAAATATGGTGATGTGTATATGAAAATTCAGTGAAATACTAATTATAAAAACATAGCACGATGCACAAAATTTGCTCTGATGTGAGTGCACGTTGTGTGATTTTGGTGTGCCAAAAAATGTTATTTAGATAAATGATTGATTAAATGAAAAACGGTACCATTCTAACAAATATTCATTGGGGAATGAGAGCACATCCAGTCGAGATCTGATAATCCTCTCCTGACGAAAGGCACTGCGTAATAATTCTGCTTTGATATTGATCGGATTGTAAAATACAGACAATCCATGTCTGACAGCTTGCTTGAGGTGGAAGGAGACAGGTAAATGGAATGTACTTGTAGAAACTCTGTTTCTTCTAGAAAACCTGCTAGCAAGCAGGTTATGTTCACAGAGTCAGTTACCATGGTGACTGACTCAGAGTTTAACTCAACTCTCCTCTTGGAACAGATAAAACAGAGTTTCCCTCATCTCAGGGTTAACATACTCAGAGTTTTCACATAACCTGCTTTCTGGAATACCCCCCAGGTTCTCAAGTATGACAGCATTGCATTTATCATAGTGGCTGCTCAGATCTGAGAAAGCAGTGACGTTGTTGAAATTAGGTCGAACGCTGAAAACAAACAAACAAACAAGCAAAAAAAAAAAAAAAACAAGCAGTCAATGGATCAGCCCAACAACCATAATGTATACTTAGTGTCCAGCAAAACTGTGAGCGCAAACAGCTTCAGTAAGTGCAGCAGTTGAAAGTTGAAGGAGGAAGTAGGTCTGTAACTTTGATGAGTGTTTTCAGCAGACAGTAATTTTACTGTTCCAATAACAAGTAACAGCATGAAGCTGAGGCAGTCTGCAGCAGCACCTATGTGTCATATACATTTTCATTTCAAATACTTGGACAAAAATTCAGATTGACCAAATTAAATCAAGTACCTCCTGACAAAAATATCTACCCCATTGTTACCCTCTCCACACCTATCATTCAGAAAATCTCCTCTGTCCCTGTAAGATGTGCCTATCAGAATTCTTACTCCATCCTGTCACTGCCATCACCATTGATCTGCACCACACAGTCCTTGTTAAAAGGCTCCTTTGAGTGTGCCGTGTCAAAGTGCTGGGTGCTCACCATGTATCTTCCCTGAGCATCCAGCCCCAGGGCAGGGACAAAGCGACGGTCAAACTGGATTTCTTGGCGCAGATAAGAGGTCCTCTTCTGACAGGAGTCACCAGTTCCCTCCTGCAAGGCTGACAGGAACACCACCAACTCAAAGTGATTAGATGTGCCTTCACACAGGGCGGGGTAGAGAGGGCTGTGACGGTCCAGAGGGTGGTAAAAGGTGAGTGGGAAGATGAAGAAAGGACAGGGCTGCTGACCTAAATGGTCCAAATGAAAGGCCAGAGAGGTCTGGTGCAGAGCCTGACCATCATGCTCCTCATAGAGCACAGCACTTATTTTTACATCCACCAGAGGTCGCTGCAGCAGGTTGGTGGCTCGTAGCATGAGGCACACCTGGCCCTGGTTTTGGCCCACTACTGCCTGGGGGCTGAACTGGATGGCTCCTGCTCGCTTCTGGGGACGTGCAATCTTGGCTACAAATGCACCTAAAGGTTAAAAGAATATTATGTGATGAGAAGTTGTATTGACCTTGTTACTGTAAAATGTTTGTCCCGTGCTGCTTTTCAGTAAATCGCAGCAAAAGAATTCAGCACTGACAACAGCAGCATAAAGCACAAAATGTTTTAGAGGTTCAAAACGAATGGGCACCCAACGTAAGAAGTGCAGATCATATTATAGACTGGTCTTCAGATTTGTTTTTGATTTTGATTTATTTTCTTCCTTGCGCCCACAACTACATGTTCCTGTTGGTCCACAGCTGTTGGTGTTGAACTGACATAGATGACTGTATGCAAAATGTTATTGACTAACGGGTCCAAGGTGGGATTCAAGGGGAGCCTTCCTTTTTGCCAAGCTTTCAATGTGTGGCCATTTTGCACAGCTATGAATGCTTTTGCCTTAAGATTTTTTGGAAGTTTCAAGTCTACTGAACCCCACACAAATTTTATACTGCTCAGTGTGCAAAATGTCTGACATCTTTGAGGGAAGTCTGCATTTCCATTTTTAAAAATATTGCTTCAGGTTCTTCACATGCCAGACATTCCTCCATTCAATACCATTCATGTACACTGCCAGACACTGCCTTGTTTCTCTCCTCTGTACTGACATTAATGGAGGTACACTTTCAGAAAAGAAGTAGGAGGAGTGCAATCCAAATCTGAATCAAGTTCAAAACAACAGCTGAGGCAAATATGAGCACAGTTGGAGCTACTGCAGCAACCTTTCCTTCCATTCCATTTCTTTCAAGTAATTCTTGTGAAAGTGACTTTTACATTTTGTTTTACATTGGTAGTAGGATCTGACTGATATTGTCAAACCACCAACACTTTAATGTTGCTACAATGACTGCAGCACATGTAGATGCAGCAGCCAGTAGCTCCTCAAATCCCTGCTACTTTTTTGCTATATTTTGCTATAATTGTTTGATACCATGGCCCCTTCTGCTGAAGCACAACTTTTCTATGATAGAGAATCACTTATCAACATTGGCAAAAGTAACAGCATATGCCAAGCAGCCAGTCAGACCAGATGGGAGAAACAAAACTGAAAGCACCGGATGAAGAGAGGGAGGAGAGCCAGCATCAGGGCGAGGCTGACCCGACTTGGACCAAGATCTGTTCCTCTGCCAAGCCTTCTTCTGGCTAATGTCCATTCGCAGGGGAGTTCATACATTCATTCATTGTCCATAACTCCTTGTCCTCGTAAGGGTCGAGAGGGGGCTGGAGCCTATCCCAGCTGTCATTGGGCGAGAGGCAGGGTAAACCCTGGACAGGTCGCCAGACTATCACAGGGTTGACACATATTGACAGACAGCCTATCATTTATTATGTTTTTTAAAAAAATCCCTTCACAAAAATAGCATCGGAATGCCTAATTCATCGATAACTCATGTCTTGTCGGAGTCTGTCTGCCTCTCAGCTGCACTGCCTGCTCATAGTAACATTACCAGCACTGCCACTGATGTTAACGTAAGCATAACAAGCAGAAATAAGAGATATGGAGACAAGCACAGAGAGAGAGAGGACAGATGAAGACAAAACACAGACAAAAGTGCACAGGATATGACAAGCAGAGAGAGTAGAGATAAAGACAAAGCTGACAGAGAGGGAGAGATAGGAGATATGAAGACATGCACAGAGCGACAGAAGAGATGAAGACAAAAGCATTCAGATACAGGAGAGGAAGATACAAGCCCAGAGAGGTTAACGTTTTTAAAATTATATCATGCTTATTCCTTTTGTGTCTCCATAATTGATCTCTTATTGTCTTGCGTGGTATCCTCTCATTGTAGCTGACCAGAAGACCACAATCAACCTCCTGTAACCTGCTGCAACCTGCTGGAAAACAAAGGTCAATAATGACATGTTATGTTTAACATTCAATGCATTATATGTCTCCATAATTGATCACTTATTGTCTTGCGAGGTATCCTCCCATTGTAGTTGTCACAAGATAGACCACAAGACCACAATCAACCTACTGCGACCTGCTGGAAAACCAAGGTAAATAAATAATGACACGTCATTTGTAATAGTCAGTCAATACATCATATGTCTCCATAAATGATCTCTTATTGTCTTGTGTGGTATCCTCACTTTGTAGTTGTCACAAGATACAGTAGAACACAAGATCACGATCAACCTATTGCCACCCTCTGGAAAACCAAGGTAAATGATCACTTTTTTAACAATGCATTAGACCGATGGATGCAGGGGGCCAAATGACTGCTCACCTGGAGCCCCCAAATGGTTAAGTTCACTACTGCTTTGTTTTCTATCAGTGTAATGTCTGGCATCATGTTCAGCCCCCCCACAGCAGACTATCAGTTTTCATGTACCATTTTAAAGACAACATGAATAGTTTATTCTATACGCCTTCATACTTGACATGCATCAGTAAACTGATCTCATATTTCACAATGGAAGTGCATTAGTCTACTTTGCCCAATTTTCAAAGCCTTGAACCCATTCTTTGACGCAGTCACCTTCTTTGTTTCCAAAGGAAAGAAAACTTGTCAGCGTAAGGCTTCATAACAGTTAGATAACATTAGTGAGATAGCAGTTTTTATCCATTTTTTTCATTGCAAATAGTATGAAGCACCTTTAGCACATTCCAATGTCAGCATGACTGGATAGTGAAATTTAACAAATGGTAACCTACAATACTTGTACTAATGTGACCTAACTGCCCCTCTATCATGAGAAACTCATGAGTGTGCATTAGTTGAGCAGAGCTGAGACGGTCACAGAGCTCGCCAATGCATGCACTGCCACATCGTTTAAAACAGTCCAGTCCATCCGGGCAAAACACGACTTTTTCAGATAGTCCTCATATGCGCATGAAGCAAGGAGAAAGCTCTTTTCCCTGGTATAAAACTACGGTGGTGCTCAGGCATCTATGTACCGGTGGAGTGACTAACTTTGGCTAGCTTTAATGGTGGTCTAAAAAATGTTATCTTTTGGCTCTTTTAGACTTTCCAAATGTTATAAGACTAGATGGCGTAAATCTAGATAGTGAAAAGAGCTGTTTTGTGGGGGATTTGATGCTCACAAAAAAATATTTACTAATGTATAGATGTCTCTTTCCTGATGTAAGTGAATGGGGAAAAATCTTTCTGGGTCAGCCCGGACGGTGTAATTCCACGTTTGGCCGCTATGTAAAATTTGCATCAAAGCCTGGAGCACTTCCTGGGGGCTTGCATACATGAGGTCGGACACAAATCGGGCTGACATGCATTGCTCGTCGATTGCTGGTGATCAATTCAGCGCAGGACTGGCTCTACTAGAATGTGCCTAAGTTGAGACAAATATATCTTTTTTAATTTCACTTTCCTGCTTCCATTTCAAAATGAAAGTCCTCTGACAACATCTCTGTTGACAGAATCCCATCAGTTGTTGGCACAAGGCATTTTATTGTGAAACATTTGCAGGACCATGTTGTTGACATTGCAGGACCTCACAGGACTTCATAAATGAGTGGAATATGTGCTTATGAATGAAAAATGAAATACAATACTCTTAGCAGCAGGCAACCCTTCACAGGTGTCACAGCAACAACGCTGACAGTGTGGACAACGTGTTAGACTTCAAACTGCAATGATTTAGTTTTAGTCAGACTGTATATGAAATTCTTTATAAATTGGAGGGTTCATTACCTGTTACCCTTTTTACCTTAATACCTAATAGCATACAGCTAAAGTTAAAAATTAATGTCAAAGTCAGGCATTCAGGAGAGGAATTATTAGCAAAATTTATTTATTTACAGTTTTCTTAAAAATCTGCTTAGGGTGGACCTTTTAATTCTTATTCAGTGCTGGATAGTTTATTGAATATTAATGCATCATATTTTAATTGTTGCATTTTTTGAGTAAAAATGTGAATGTCTCAGATAAATGTAGTGCCATAATTTTTTCCTCTGTAGTAAAAGTGTACAGTTGAGGGGATATATTGGAAATATTTTCAATGCCCTGTATGTGGGTGTATTTTTTGCACTTATAGTGGTAAATAATTGTAAACATTATTCAGGGTCACTGTTCCGTTCTCCAACATTCTTGAAATGCGTATAGTGTCAACACTCAGCAGTGTTGCTTCAGATAATGGTGGCTCATGGCAGGGAAACACTAGGTCAACGGAGAGCAAGAGATTTTGATTCCGCATTTGTGGTCCAAGGTTTTGAAACACGTCAGGTTTTGTAAAAATGGGGACATTCTTGCTAAAATGTTTACTGTTAAAATATGCAGATACAAGATCAAAAACAATGGCAAATTGCCATTTAATGGCTGCGTAAAGTTTGTATTGTAATTTATTCGTTTTTAACTTTTCACTGTTCAAATACAAAAGATTAGAGCTTTAAGACCACTTTTAGAACAGTTGATTAAAATCAGCAGTTACTATGAAGATTCCATCTGGTTGCTTGAACATCCTGTGGTGCATTTTTGTCTTGTGTCCTTATGGCTCCCAACAAGGTCCACCCATCCAGTGCAATATCTTGATTTGGGATATTAGGGTTTAACCATGTCTCTGTGAAGATGTGTGCAGAGTAATCCCTGATCTCCCATTGCTGAGTGAGACTCAGTGGCATCCCATCCACTTCACTCCCCTGCGAATGGACATTAGCCAGAAGAAGGCTTGGTAGAGGAACAGATCTCGGTCCAAGTCAGGTCAACCTCGCCTTGATGCCAGCTCTCCTCCCTCTCTTCGTCTGGTGCTTTCAGTTTTGTTTCTCCCCTCTGGTCTGATTGGCCGCTTAGCTTATGCTGTTGGTGGGGATCCTCTCACAGTCTGCTGCGTTCAGTCCAAAACCCACACAACTTTTGCCGATGTTGATAAGTGCTTCTCTATCATAGAAAAGTTGTGCTTCAGCAGAAGGGGCCATGGTGTCGAAAAAATATAGTAAAAAGGTAGCAAGGATTTGAGGAGCTACCGGCTGCTGCATCTACATGCCCTGCCGTTGTCATAGCAAGGGCACATCATAGCAATGACGATGTGTCAATTTCAGTATCATCACAGTCTTGGATTTAATCCTAAATGCAATACCAGGGATTGCCCAGCAGATGGCATACATGGCTAAATGAAGTATCTTCAGCTTTCTGGTTCAGTGCTTCATTAACATGCTTTTCCCTTTCAAGTTGAATTTTAAGGCTACTGGAAAAAAACATAGTACAACACTCTCATAGTATAACAGGCAAACTATAACACAAGGTCAGGACTTACATGGATTTCTGTTTCTTTTCAAAAAATGTTTCCCTATGTTTTCAGGAAGCTGTTAGGTCAAGATATAGCCTGTTGTTTAGGAGGCAACTGGTTGGGAGTAAGGTAAGATGGTTGGTTAAGGATAAGTATCACAGAAGATGACTAGTCAGGCAACACTCAAACACCTACTGTTCTGAATATGTAAATATCCGGTCCTTGGATGTAAAACATCCCAGTTTTCTCAATGTAGTGTACAGGGGAAAAAAGAAGAAGCTTGGATTGACTGACAAATAGATAGATAGATAGATAGATAGATAGATAGATAGATAGATAGATAGCTTATTTGCCGCTGCAAAAATACAACCAAATTAAATTTGTGACTCCCTTAAATTTAAATTACAATTATTGAGTTAGTAGCACCAGTTTGTCTCTCAGTATGTACATTACACTTACAAGACAGAGCTCACATTTGTGGAGACAAGGCTTTAGGGTTAGAAGAGTTGTACCTGTGATGAATGCTTCCAGCATGAGCCCCAGCAGCATCTGCACAGCCAGCAGTGCTATGGCACTGGGACAGTCTCCACTTGGGAACATTGTGCCATAGCCGATGGTCAGCTGTGTCTCCAGGGAGAAGGAAAAGGCAGCAGTGAAGCTGGTTATGTGCTTCACACAAACCACATGCCCCTGTGGGGGGGCATCATGATCTTGCACAGCCAGGTCTCCGTTGAAGTGAGCCAGTAAGTACCACAGGCACGCAAACAGCAGCCAGTGGGCCAGGAAAGAGGTGCAGAAGGCCAGTAGGACCCATCTCCAGCGCAGACCAACCAACAGTCCCCACAGGTCATGCAGGGCCAGCAACCAGGCCCTGCCCAAGGCCCCACGTTGCAAACCTGAAGAGAATAGAGGTGGGCGAAGGGCACAGTGTCCGTCTTTGGTGACTAAGCGTTGGCGAGGTGAAGAGGACAAGAGAGGAGAGGAGGAAGCCTTGCCACTCAAAATGCTGCTGTTGGATTTGGTTGTCATGATTGCTGTGAACCTCAAGCAGGGTGGGTCAGTATGATCCTGAAATAAAATGATAAAAGACACCATGGGTATTTAAGACTCTAGCAGTTAATATCAATACTTCAATACTTCATCTGTGTTTCCAGTAATAATAATAGTAATAATAGTAATAATAATAATAATAATAATAATAATAATGATGATAATAATAATAATAATAATAATAATAGCTTAGATTTATGTAGTGCCTTTCATTGGACAAACGGCTCAAAACAAAGACGGAAAGCTGTGGGGTGGGGTGAGCATTGTTTATCTGATAAGACTACTTGTGACTTGGTTTTTACATGTCTACCACTACCTGTGTGAAAACACAATGTGCATATCAACCTTTGTTTTTAACTTTTGTCCTGACTGAAAGGTCTCAACAAATATTTAATGAATTGCCATGAGTTTGTGTACCCCAGAAAATACAGCCCACTAACTTTGGTGGATCCCAGACTTGTTCTTTAGTGTCACTATGAAGTTAACATTTGTTGTTTTGACTATAGGATAGGTTGGGATGAAATGTTGTGAATACATTAGTGTCATCCTGAGGATGATTTGTGACAGCAAGGACAACATTTCAGTGTGTCCAGCTCTTTGGCATATGACCAGACACTAATTCCTCTAAGCCTAGGCTCTACATTTGGTTTGATATTAACTAGCAAAGGTTAGCATGCTAATATGCTATACCAAACATCAGCATGTTAACTTGGTTATTTTGAGCATGTTATTGCACTGACATTAGAATTTAGCTTATAACACCACTGTACTTGTCTGCTTTGCACTGGCACTAGCACTTGTAATGGCTGTAGATTCTTCAGCACGTTCACAAAGGGCTAGTAGTACCTGGGGACCTCTAATTATTTGTAATAACTACATAGGTTGTCTGTGATCTTAATCCAGTGCAAACCAGCCATGTCAGCAATTTGTCATGTAAAAATTCTATCATCAATTACCTACCATATTTTGCCAAATACAGCAGTCATGTGATAATGAATCCTGTTTGAATCAGCATCTCTGGGATTTGTGGTGTTATAAAGGGATTTCATGTTCTCCATGCCTCTTTTCTGCCTCTTTCCCAATCAAGATATGGATGTTGTGTTGGCAATCATAAAATTAAAGTTTTTACAGAGTTTTGGGTACAGGACGCTATCCCACACAGAATGTGTAGACCCATTCGCAGAAAGAGCAAGCTCAAACCCATGTGAACAGAAGTTATATTTATGAATTTTTTAAAAATACAACAAATGGAAATTATGGTGATAATATCCTTTTTGTGACGGAAAACACAAAATTAAGGTACCAAGTGACAAATCAAAATATAATGACATATAATATAGATACCGGCAGCTACTCGCCCATGAAGAAAAGGGAAACCACCCATTTCAAAGCCATTCAAGTAGCAACCATATACAGAGATTTTCTCGGATTTTCAGGACATTTTATTACTGAATAAAATCAACCTCTGTTAGCTCAATTTAATGGGAAAGAAATGTGTGAAAAATAGATGTTACAGGACTTGTGGTAACATTAGCTCTATCTGCTAGACTAAGATAAGCTAAGCTACGCAGGCTAAAATGCAGTTTCCTTTAGGCTACAAGCGGTTCTGGGGTTTGGAAATTGTTATATGTATATGACCTTTGTGGATTGTATTTAATGGGATATAAATATGTGTGAAAAATGATGTTACAGGACTTGTGGTAAAGTTAGTTGTACCTGCTAAGCTAAGCTGCACAAAGCTAAATAAACCTCAGTAGGCTAAAAGGCTTGTTGCTGCTAGCTTTACCTGCTAAGCTAAGCCAAGCTAAGCTAAGCTAAGCTAAGCTAGGCTAAGCAGGCTTAAAGACAGCTTCCTCTTCAAACTGTTTTGGGGTTGATGAATTATTTATATGCCTTTAACCCTTGTTGGTTGTTTTCAATGGGAAATATGTGTAATATGTGTGCACCTCAGCAATGTCATTATCCTGGCCATCATTGGTCCAGGACCACTACGAAGTCACATTATCTTGGACTGTTGTAAGCTGTTATTCCAGCACCACCACCAAGTCATATTAATCCTAGGTTAGGGTTAAAATGCAGCACTCCGTGGGGCACAGGCTCATGAGAAAGAATATATTAAGATATTTTATGTGCTCTTAAAAATCCCAAAAGTGGTTCCTAATAAAAAATCCAGTATGGATGTGTGTAAAAGAATGAAAGAAATAAAAATAAAAAGTAAAAATTTGAAAAGGTTTAAAATAAGGTAATATTAACAAAATAATTTAAAAAAAAAAGATTATAAAAGTGTGGTTAACTGCACCACTGAGTGGGTGAGGCAGCAGGATCAGATATCTATTAAATAAGTTCTTGTTCCCAAACCACAGGTTCTCTAATTGGATAAAGTGGGGTCGCTGTGATTGTAAAAATTGTTAGGTCCATTGTATTATCATTTCATCATGAAATACTACTATGCATCATTCTTAAAATATTATAAAAGCACGCCAGTTCTTAATCCCATTTTAGGTGGACATATATTTATATCAGCTATATACATTTGTGAATTAATTAAAAGGGTTATCTCTTTATTTAAGTATATAGATTAAAATATATATAAAAAATAAATACATGGACAAAACAATGCAACAGAACCCCACAAAAGACATTGTATATGCTTTTATTAAAATGCTATTTTGTCTTAAAGGCAAAATTCCCCCCTGTGGAAATAGTAAATAAATTATGCATGAATAAATAGATAAATAAATATTTAAACAAGTATAATGAATAAGGGAAACAAAACCACCCCGTGTGGGTTTTTAAGTGCTTTGGTTATAAAAACACACATATATATATACATATAATATGTTGTAATTAAAATATTGAAAATGTTAGTTAGAAAAACAAGCATGCATAAAATTTTCAATAAAAATCTTCAGAACTGTCATTGTGGGTGAGTATAAAATCCACTAAGGGGGGGATATCCCATTAATAAATAATTAAAATAATAAAAAGAATTAGAATTATTTCAATAAGGGAGGTAAAAGGGAGAATTCATTAAAAGTCCACAGAAAAGAGAGGCCCTGGGGATCCAGGAGATAAGTATTTCTAATAAATACTTTAAAATTGGCCATTCTCAATGGAAATGGATTCATCCTCAATACTTTTCATTAACCCCATTTGGGTCTATTGATTTTAACAGATTTCACTTCCTCTCTGCTGCCCATCTCAGAGGTGTATTGTCTGTGAGGCCGAAGAAGCTTTATGCCCCTGACAACTGAGAAGGAGGCAACGTGGGACCTCCTTCTCGTGGGCTCACCACCCATTGGAGGGGCTAAAGGGGTCAGGTGCTGTGTGAGTTGGGTGGCAGCCGAAGGCGGGGACCTTGACACGTCTCTGGTGGGGAATGAGCCCGAGCTGGTGCGCGAGGTTGAGAAGTTCCGACAAGATGTAGTCGGCCTCACCTCGACACATAGCTTGGGCTCCGAAAACAGTCTTCTCAAGAGGGGTTGGACTCTCTTCCACTCTGGAATTGCCACTGGCGAGAAGCGCTGGGCGGGGGTGGCAATACTTATTGCCCCCCGGCTCTGTGCCTGTATGTTGGAGTTTACCCCGGTGAAAGAGAGGGTAGCCTCCCTCCGCCTTCGGGTGAGGGGACGCACCCTGACTGTTGCCGGCCACATATCTGTAGTGCTGTTGCTGTTGAGGTCACTCCAGTATCTGCTGGTATCTCCTTTTAGCCTTCTTGATGCCAGCTCTCCTGTTCTGGTGATGATGTATGCCTCCTTGTCCGCTGACTGAAAGGCAACTTTTTTTGATCTGAGAAAAGCCTTCACCTCCCGATTCATCCAGGCTTTCTGGTTGGGGAATATTCTCACCATCTTTGTGATTGCCATGTCATCAACACATTTGCTGATATATAATGTCACAGAAGATCCATATTCCACAAGACTGATCTTGTTATCTTGAGTGGCAGCATCTTTGAACACTTGCCAATCTTGTGTGCTCAAAACAGTCCTGCAGAGCTGCTGTGGCTTCATCTATCCACACTTAATGACTGTACCGCAGTCAGTTTGGCGGCAGGTGAGGTTGACAGTTAAGCATAAGCCTCAGTGACTCTCTTTTCAGTGGCCCTGGTGAAAGAGCCCACAACACGCAAGGGAGACAGAATGGGTTCAGGGTCATTATTGGGGTGCTCAGAGGTAAACAGATGAGAGAGAGCAGAAGTTTTTTGGAGCCAGAAAGGGCAAATAGTTAAAGAAGAGAGCCCACCTGCCTGATGTGAGATGATTCTTTTTGCTGATCTACATACTCCAGGAGGTCATTCCAGGCGAGGAGAGGCTGTTCGGCCCCCTCAAACCAGTGCCTCCATTCCCCTAATACCAACTTAATGCCTTTCGCAGTTCAGTTCGCAGTTACCAGCATCTTAGTTCCTCTCTGAGGCTGACAGTTTCCGGGATAGGAAAGCGCAGGGATGCAGCTTGCTGTTCCTAGTTGACCTTTGAGAGAGGACTGCCCCCACATAAGGGAGACATACACCCCCACCACACAGTGATGACTAGGATCTGGTAGCTTGAGGACTGTGGCAGAGGTAAAACTAGTCTTGAGTTTTTGGAGGGTGCTCTCTGCCTGTTGGGTCCACTGGAAGCTAGATTTAGCAGTAAAGGGGTGCAATGTTACTAAAGTTTCTGATGAGCACTGAACCTCTTTGCAACTGGCACGAGTGGGCCTGACTTTTTTTCTGGATAATCTTGATGAACCCCAGGAAGGATCAATCGACACATGAAACTCACATTTCTCCGCTTTGACAAAAAGCAGATGATCGAGGAGGCAAATGGTAATGGCAGATGGACTGCATTTGTATATTTTGGCTATTTTCTAGTCTTTTTGACCACTCAGAGTGCTTTCACACTACAAGATTGACATTCACCCATTCACACACTGGTAGCTAACGTAACCGTAGATGGTGCCACCTGCTATTCAGTAATCATTCAGACACACACACACTACGATGATGCAGCATTGGGAGCAATTTGGGGTTAATTTGTGGTTAAGTATCTTGCCCAAGGAAACTTCAACACGTTGACTGGAGGAGCCAGGTGTTGAACCACTGACCTTCCGATTAGAGGACAACCCACTCCAACCATGCCACCCCCAAAAGGCACTGAAGGACCCGCTGGATATGCTGCACGTGAAACTGCTCATCAGAGGAAAAAAAGGGTGACTCTGGTGGAGGAGACTGAGAAGGTGATAAACAGTTCTTAGCAAAGGTCTCCCCCCAAGCAACAATCTGTCCCAGTTTCCAGTCTGTGTGGGGTTGTGAACTGTGAGCCATGTGTAACCCAGGATATCTTGTTGTTCAGGGGCTTAAAAGATATTGAAACTTATCTTTTCTGTGTGTGAGCCTGGGAAGGTCAGATGTAGAGACCAAATGCGATGAGTGACCTTGCAAATAAGTCAACTATCCGGGGCTCTGGCATCCAGAGGTCAGTTAAGGTAGAAGGTCTTGAGCCCCAATTTCTTGACTAAATCATAGTTCATGAGGTTAGCATCTGACCCGCAGCGTACTAGGATAAAGTCTGCCCTACTGTCTGCACTGAATCTGAGTCTGGAGCACATTCCACAATGTGACGTTTAATGGCACTGCTGACATCAGTGAATTCACTGATTCTGCAATGCCTTCAAAACCAGGAAATGGTTATAATATCCAAAATCTAATATGATATCTTGTCTCATATCACAATGTCAATGTAAAATAAATGTAGCCAAGACCAGGTATATTGAATGATTTATTTCTGCAAATAAATTGATTGAAATTGATATTCAAACCAACACTTTAACAAGGAATCTGAGCTGTTGACTTCACAAGTGCAGAAAAATATGCTTGTTGTCAATGTTAAGTCCTTTATCTTTTAGCATTTTTTGGAGAGTGGCTTCAGTTCAGAAATAAATTTTATGTTTAAGGCTAGTCATCTGGGACATTTCTGGAGTGTGGAGACTCTGCCACTGGCTAAATGGACTGCACTGCGCTTTTCTAGTCTTTCAACATTCATCTAAATAAAGCTAAATATGTTTGAGGCAGGAGTAGTCAAGACTATGACAAGAAGCTGGACTTGTCCTTGGGGGCAATGGAATCAGAAGCTGCAGAGACAAAGATGGACTGTCCTTGGAATGTCTCATCTTGTCTTTCTGATAAGAGAGACGGTGTTCTTCTGTGGATGGCTTTTAGATAAAGTTACAGAGGCAGGCTCAGAATGACTGTCTCAGGCTCTTTCCATGACACACAAAAAAACAAACAAAAAAAACCCCCAAAAAACCAAAAATACTGCACATGATGAATGTATGGATTTTTGCAGAGGTTGGAAAAAGTCATGGTAAGTTTCAAGTCTTCTATGAAGCCAAGACCAACAAATCCCATGCCAAATCTAGTTCTTAAACTTTACGTTCCTAACAATTTTAGTTCCATTTTAAAAATTAGGGTCATACAATAATTTTATCAAAATAGTAGATAGTGTTAGTATGTGTATTTTCTTTACATACACTAAAGTTCAGAATATTTGATTGCAAAATGATCAGATTTTTTTTCCTGTAAAACAATTCAATCTTCATGGTGATAGCCAAGAGGGTTATATTGAGGGAATGGAAGTCTTCATCCCCTCCTTGTTATAAAAGATGGCTCAATGATATGATTTCCTGCCTACATCTAGAGGAGATAAGATATTCTTTGTCTAACTCTAATTCGAAATTTGTAAAGATTTGGGGGCCCTTCGTGGATCACATCAGGCAACAGGGCGCCTAAGTTGTACACCTACTTAATGATCGCTACATTTTTGTGGCTGGAGTACTATTAATGGTCCATGTTACGTGCTTTAACTGTCTAAATTTAAAGGACATTAAGTGTGTTTCTGCTTATTTGTTGTTGGTCCTGGCGGTTGAATCTGGTTTCCTGTGGCTACCTGCCTTTGCTGGATTTTTTGTGGCATTAGCATTGGGTAATACCTGCACTGTCTATCTAAGTATGCATGTACAATATATGATGTATAATGTATTATATTCTGTACATACTGGCCTTTTGTTCGGGTTGGGGGTAGGGACTCTGTGTCTCATTCTCTTTTCTTTTTATTGTGTGTTGTTTTTGTATTTTGTATATATCTAAAAACCTAAATAAAATTATAAAAAAAAACCCAAAACAATTCAATCTTTTCAAATTGTTGAGCTAATGTTTTGTGTGTTGTGGTCTGTTTTTATGCCATGGAGTTTGTGCATCTGTATGTGATAATCAGCATTATCTGTTGTCACTGCTTGCTGGCCTGCACTTAGAAAGAGAATGCTATTTCTGAAGAAATCATGAGTAAGAATGCTGCATGCTGAAAAGCTGATGCTACACTGCAGTGTTGGCTTAAATGTACACAAGGACGGTAAATTAATTTAAAGTGAGAATTTGTTTAATTTATATGAATGTCATTGAAAACTTGAATGGTACCAATGGTGTAAAAATAAGATGTGGAATAATTTAAATACTGTAGTAAAGCTAGTGCTACACTGCAATTCTGGTTTAAATAAACACAGTGTGTCAAACATGTTGGTGTAGTCCTAAAAAATGCCAGCAGAGCAGCAGGTTGTCTAATTTTGATGTATAATGTATTTAGTCATGTCTGTGTGTCTGCATGTGTGTCTGACTGCACATATAAGCACGTCTATCAAGCAGAAATCAAAGGTTTTTATGGTAATGGTAAATCTGTCAGTTATCTAATATCAGTTCAGCTGAGACACATCTCAAACTGCTGACCCTCAGTCAAAAGCAATAACTCCAAATCACTCCTATTATACCATGAAGGTTTAAGAATAGGCTTTGAAGGTTTTTTACCAACCTTCAAAGAAATTTCATTTGGGATTTGAAAGTAAACTAATCCAGAATGTAGGAAAGATGTGGAACATTTTAATGTTTGAATGCTGTTAATACGCAAATCTATTAATGAGGAGATAGGAGTCTAAATGCTTGAAAACCCTGGGCATCCAGTCCATTCACTTGAATGGGGGAAGAAATCCTGAAAAACAGTGAATATTTAATAAAGTATGAAATATGGAGTTAAAACAGATAATTTTTGCTTTACAATAACATAGGTTGAAGTTCAGATTATTTGATTGCAAAAAATGACCAGACTTTATTCATGTGAAGCATTTACAACCTTCTGACATTTTTGAGCTGAATGTTTTGAGAGTTGCTACCTTTTTTAAAAAAAATTGTAGAGTGTGCATCTGTATGTAATAATCGAAGGCATCATCTGTTGCTTGCGTGTCTGTCTTGCTGGTATGCAATTACAAGCATGTCTTTTCCTTGTGCTCACCCTATGTTATTGACTGCTGTCAGACTGATTTAAAGTATAGAATGCAGAGCTGATCAGCTGCACACTTCCATAAATTGGGGATATCCATTTTTTAAATGTAAAAAGGCTTAAGTCTGAGTGATGTCACAAGTCAGGGGTGTTCAAAACAAAGTCAAGTTAAAGTTCTTCTTATTTTGTTGAATCAAAAATTACTCAGAATTATGAGTCTGAATACAAATTGTGTGGCTGTTTGTTTGACTGATTTGACTGATTTTAGTGACAAAGTGGCCATTCTTGTAGTGAAACCAAAGAAAAAACGTTCCACTTTTAGCATTACTACAAGACTTATGGACTTATTTTTCATTGATTTAGGTTAGCAGTAATTAGGAGCTAAATCCTCATGAAACAGATAGTATGGGTATAACAGTGAATATTATAATATATATTTTAGAATGTGGAACTGTTTCTTTAAATCCCAAGGTTAAGTTGTATCAACAGAATTACCATTGTAATTATAAAAAAAAAACAGCAGTATAATAAAACAGGACTTGTGTGTAGAGGAACTCCGAGAACCAGATGTATGTGAAGGCAATCCTGACAGGCAGACAGCTAGGGTCATGTACTCATCAAAGTTTCTATTTCTATGTCAATATTGTTGCCAGGAGATTAGAGCAGGTCCCAGCTGGGAATCTGTCTGAGGAACACAGCAACATGCAGAGTAGGAATGTGTCTTTGATCTGCAGGGAGCTTTAAACTTACTGCACTGCATGGTTCTCCACTCGTCTTGTTCACCAATTACAATATACATTCAGTGTCATTTTACACATGCATTCACTATGCACTTGCAACTTCTTTTGATACATTTGTTGTGAACACTGTGTAGCTTTTAAATACAAAAAGCAGAGGGAGTTCATTTCAAACAAAACCATAAATCCCAGTGATGTTGACATTTTAAAATAAAGTTTGATAACATAATAGATTAGCAAAGTTTGCACCAATATTTACCAAGATTTACCAAGATTTAAAGTATTTCAGTGATGTTTTGTTTTCCAAAAGCATTTTTAACCAGTTTACACTTCAAACACAAATGAATAAGTTACTTGGTTTGGGTCTTCATCCACTAAAACATCTAAAAAATCAAATGTCATGGAATAAAGGACAACATAATTGACATCAGACCACTTCAGTTATTCATGTTATAAAAAACACCAACCAACTGAGGACTTATCTGATACATAAGCTGAAGCAATAGCAGAGTAATAAGGAGTGTGTCAGGTGACTGTGTAGTTAATTTTGGTGAGAAGTTGGTCTTTGTGCTGAGGTTTGGGGAAACTTGTTAGTAAGGTCATAACATGAAAGCCATGCACTGGCTGATGCTTTACTATGCTGAACATCAGTGTGTCAGACATGTCACCGCAAGTCAGTGACAGCAAAATGTTTGCTACCTCTTTAAATGTAATCTATATTGCCTTGTGATGGGAACACTTGTCACTTCCTGTTTGGCCTGCATGTGCAGGTTCTGACTGGCTCAGCCCACCTCGTTGTTGGGATTAACTTCGCCTGCCACCAGTCTATACAAAGTTGCCCACTCCCAAGATGACTCCCTCTCTCCTTCCTGGAAGGCAGGTTATGTTCTGTTTTGAGTTTCAGCTTGAAAGCGACTGAAAAGCGTCTTTTGCAGCTTCCCTGAGGAGTGTCACTCTATAATCAGTGTCAGTACGTTATAACGTTATAAACACACTTGAGACATCTTGTTGAGCAGTAATATTACATAAATGCCCCCTAGCAAAGCCACACAGATTGAATATCGCAATATGCACTGCAAAGCTTTTTTTCCTCACAGGAACCTACAATTTATCAATGATGCAGAAAATCTGAGACAGAATATCGTTCACCTCATTCATCTGGTTGTGGCTCTCACTGAACGACTGAACGTGGCTCTAAAAGAAGCTTCTACCACAGATAACATTATACATGAAAAGGTCACTATATATTTTTTATAAGGACGATGTTAAAATTAAAAGTACAGCTGATAGATTGGTGTGTTGGTATTTATCACAGATATTATTCAATCCGTAAAATTCATTTTTCTTTGATTTATCCAAAAACTAAAGTGATTTATACGTCTCCTTCATTACGGGACAGTGTCAGACCTAAATATAGTTCTTGATTATAATGTTTTAATCTACAGCATCAAGTTTAAAGTTTCAGAGCTGCAGAATGAGCAGCTGTCACGTTAGAAATAATGGAGTGATTTAACAGCCAATATAGGTAGACTATTAACTTGTGCATTCAATATACAACATTTTCTGTCAGCGCTTGCCTTAATTGAAGCAACAGTTTTGTTTTGTGCTGTAAAACATTTTAATATTCTTCAAAGGCAGAAGTAAGGGGGGGTCGATTTTTTTTTCATAATAAAAACAACTAAATTATTTAATCTACTCTTGTATTGTCCCCAAAAAGGCTAAACAATTAAAAAATAATGCTATTGAAAACATTTATTAGCCAAGCACAAAAACCTAGAACAAGCAGAGTGCATATATACTGTAGTTTTGATTAATTAAGGTGTCCAAATCAGCAATGACAGGCACATGGAAACAGCTGGAGTTTGCAGGAGCATTCTCTCTCTCCCCTTCTCTGTTGACTGTCCCTTTTCTTGTCACGTCTGTGGATTGATACAGTGGGGGGAAATTTGAGTGACTGCCAAAAGTTTTATTTACAACAACAAAAAGCAGGCAGACTAAGGAATTGATTAGTCAGCTGGCCTGTGTATGTGTGTGCGTGTGTGTGTGTGTGTGTGTGTGAATTGTCTTGTTTGTGTTTCCGTGTAACGTCACAGACAGGCAGGAGAATAGGTAAACAGTAGAAAGCAGCAGGATCAGAGGTCTTCGAGAACATTTCAGTGGTTTCTTCTCTTAATATATCTATTAATCATTAAGCCCCCTTTCAAACTCAGTGCAGATTAATGTTTTAGCGCTGCTTCGGAGGACACAGACAGTAATTTGTTACAGTGTGTCATTGCATCTCGATGATTAAGGAGCTGAAATTACCACGTTCACCCGGGTGTTGTATTCCCATCAAAGCCGAGTGGAGCCAGATGTGATAAAAAAACGTGTCTATTGCAATCATTTGACCCGGGTGTGAATGTCGATTGTACGCATTCTCATTGCATTAAAAAACAGATGTTAGCGGGTGTTAGCAGGTTTTTTGTGCAGTGGGAATGAGGCTTAAGTTTCAAGTTTGCAAAATGTATGATGCTCAAACAGGGCGGGCAAAAAGGCACTGGGTCTGGGTGGCATGCGAGCAATTATTTAAAAGTTTCAAATGACGCGTTCAGCGCAACATTTGACTTGTTTTCTGTAAATGTGCACAGAGTTTGAAGCAGAAAGCCTGAGTTAACAAAGAAAGTTAATAACCACCTTCGTGGTACCCAGTTAGCTCTTCGTAGTATACCCCTCTTGTGATTTCCATCCAGCCAGACAACAACTTACTGTAGCACGCCCACATTCCCATCATGCCTACTGCTGGGCTGAGGTTCAGTTCTAACCTCGGCCCTTTGCTGCATGTCATTTCCTCTCTCTCCCTTTTTCACGTTGAAGCTGTCCTCCCTAATAAAAGCAAAAGCCCCCAAAGATAATCTTTTTTTAAATATATTTTTTTGGCTTTTGTTGCCTTTATTGGATAGGACAGATGTAGTATGAAAGGGGGAGAGAGAGAGAGGGAATGACATGCCTCAAAGGGCCGAGGCCAGACTTGAACCCACGACCGCTGCAGCAAGGATGCAGCCTTTGTACATGGGGCGCCTGCTTTACCAACTGAGCCAAAAAAACAACAGCAACTACTACTACTACTACTTTTTCTTCTTCTGGTCATCCATGCCCCAACTACAGTGGCTCTATATACCCCCTGGAGGAGCACCTTGCAGTTTTAGAACCACTGCATTCGTTAAAACATACATCCTTATTTTAATCCAAACTTTGATCTTTTTTTCTAAACCTAACCATGTACTTTTATTGCATAAACCTAAGAAAGTAAACTAATAAACTGAGTAAACCTACTGTTGAAGTTTTTTTTTAAATGAGACTGTATGCATTTAATGCATGGAAAATGTTAATTTATTGTGAGTTTATTTTGTCAAGACACAATGCATGAGTTTAGCGGTAATTGCCAATTACATGCAGGTGGCTGATGATGAGGAATATGAAGATGAAGACAGCACACAGACAGAAAGGGATAGTGTGGACTCAGAGAAGGAGGAGAGCTCAGACTTTTTAGGTAATAGGTAATGTAGGTAGGTAGGAAGTCCAAGTGGCACCCAGTGGATGGATAGAAAATGGAAGCCCTTTCTCCTTCTGAAAATGTCAAATAGTCCCACTCTGTCAATACTTTCAGTGTAAGTGCATTACACCAAAAGGCATCCTAAGTTAGCACGTGACAGCATCTGGCGTGTCCCCCTGATACGCGCATAGGCGTCACTTGAGAACAGGGCTGGATTAAACCTGTTGCATGCACATGAAATATATCAAGTTGTAGCCCTGGCTATAACTACATGTAAGAAGCACGAGGGTGCTTATAGGGAGGGCAGAAGGGGAAGTTGAATGGAGTCTGGAGTCGGGTATTCACTTCTTGTTTAAATGTGATGTTTTTTTCTACATCTTACCATGCACCTTCTTGCCCTAATCCTAACCATCTGTGGCTGTGTGCTCAGCCCCCTCCTGTTCACACTGTACACCCATGACTGCACTCCCAGACATCAGGAGAACTCTATTGTGAAGTATGCGGACAACACCACCATCACCGGCCGTATTATAAACAATGATGAGAATTCATACCGGGAGGAAATCAACAATCTTGCAGAGTGGTGCACAGAGAACAACATACTGCTCAACGTCAGTAAAACCCAGGAGCTGATTTTTGATTTTAGAAAGAAGAAGGCAAAGACGCACACCCCTGTCTACATCAGTGGAGCTGAGGTGGAGCAGGTGAACAGCTATAGGTTCCTAGAAATTACAACCACTGAGAACCTATCTTGGTCATCACACATCACCACCCAGGTTAAAAAAGCACAGACAAGGCTTTACTTTCTACTGAAACTTTGAAAGGCTCAATTCCAGAGCAGGATCCTGTTTAACTTCTACAGAGGAGCAATAGAAAGCATCCTGACTGGAAACATCAAGAACTTGCATGGTTCGTGCACGACCCAGGACAGGAAGGCTCTACAGCAGTGATTAAAACTGCCCAGAACATCACTGGTTCCCATCTACAGAGCATCAGTGACCTCGGTGAAGTGAGGTGTCTGCAAAGAGCCCAAAGGATACTGAAAGACAGCAGCCACCACAGCCACAGTCTGTTCACCCTGCTGCCATCTGGAAAAAGATACAAAGGTATCCCCAGTGAAATCACCAGACTACGGAGCAGCGTCTTTCCCCAGGCTCTGAGACTCTTTAACTCCTCCTTCGATGCCAAAAAGATGTAGCAGGATTTAGGATCAACTTCAATTTAATTTCTTCTTCAAGCACATTTAAGAAAAATGACAATAAATCTACCTTTTCACTGGACCTTCATGTCTACACATTAATGCTGGTAATGTTTCAGGCTGCCAAGCTAATGCCAGCATGTCAACAAAGAACATGGTTTTGTTCAGGCAGCTAAAGCACATGGCTATGTTTAGGCAACACAAGCACATGGTTATGTTCAGACAACCAAAGCACATTGTTATGTTCAGGCAAGTAAAGCACATGGTTAGGATTAGGCCACAAAGGCATGGATGGTTAGGTTTAGGAAAAAAAAAAAATCAAGCGAATGACCCCCCCAAGGGAACCGCTTTGCTTCTTATAACATGGTGTCACACCGTGTTTCGATCTGACGCCGTTCCATGACATGTCAACAGGTTTCATCCGGTGGTGTATCACAACACTGCGAAAAGTTATGTCTGTGTTGCGTTACAAACTGATGCCTCCCGGCAGGAATATCAACATGAAAGGTGACTTTTGCCGTCAGTGTATTATGCTTAAATCATTGTAAAAGCGGCTGTTTTTGACAACTTTGGTATGAGAAAAAGCTGGATATTTGTAGTTTATAAGATACAAAATAGTATGACAACTCATCAATCTATCAAATCTATTTGTTTATCTACATTATTTTGAAAGTGTTGTATATTATATTGTCATGAATATGACAGCACATTAAAACATAATTGGTACGGCACTTCATTTCATAAGTAAAGGCAGTGGATGGCCGTATGAATGTGGCCAAAAAAATATTGTATCTTTACTGTGTGTGTTTATTACATAACAAATGTGGTTCCTAAGATTTTTATGGCTTAAAATTGCCATGATATTCATTAACTATACTCATGTAATACAAAGGAGTAGTTAGTATATATGTAAATTTTCACTACTTCAGCTGTCAGTTGCTTTAAAGGATCCCTATTACACTCTTTTCTTGGATCATATTTCTTTTTGGGGGGTTACTAGAATAAGTTCACATGCTAATGTTAAAAAAAGCATCATGCATCTCATACTGCCCTCTGCTGCAGCACCTCTGTCTGAAATAGTCTCCCTGAGCTTATGTCCTGAGTCCTGGAATCCGAGTCTGCTCTGATTGGTCAGCTGACTCTCTCTATGCACATTCTATGCCATTTGTGACATTGTGATGTCACATTGTTACTGAAGTAAACACTGAAACTCAAACAAGCTGTTTCAGGCAGCTTAGGAGGGAGAGAGAGCTCCCTTTGGTTGGGGTTTGGGCTGTATTAGTTGGAGACCTTTTACAAGCATGAAAATGCAACACAAAACAATAAAGAAAAGGAAAAAAACCCAATTGCATAATAGGTTTTCTTTAATGTCACAAATTGCTAACGTTAAAAAGTTAAAAGTGCAACATGTTTATACATTAGTGAATTGTTTTGGTAAGTATTTTTAGCTTAAACCTTCAAAAAAGACACTCTTACCCACCATTCATAAACTCCAGCTGTATTATGTCCTGTTTTTGCATAGAAATATGTTAAGTTGGAGTCCCTGCAGAGTTCATGTAAATGTGCCGTGTGAATTATGCATCCTATATAATGTCCGTGTGTCTGTCTTCCTGAATTCAGTCAGCTATTTTACAACCCATTATAAACTTTATTAAAGATTAAAAGTAAAGAAAAGTGCTGTACTTAAGTATAAATCTCGATCATGGGATGCTTAGAGGGGATATTCCTCTACTGTTAATTTACTTTAACTTTTACATATTTTTAAATTTGTCTATGTGTAACTGTGAACACATCTTAACTTCTATTTAAGTAAAATTTTAAATCCATATCTTCAACTCTAAGTAAGCAACTTAGATTAGACATTACCATTATTTCCTGTGAGTTGCCAATGCAAATAAACAACACTTTGTGTAATTGCTCTGGGGGTGAAGTCCCTGAGGCCGGTGGAATTCTTAGACTTTCTGCACTCACATCCTGGTAATGAAGGCTACGCAGGACGGCACCTAGTCAGCCATTTTCCAGTTCCTAAGCTATGTATGCTAATGGAGAAATAAATGGAGCCAGTTAGAGGAAATCTCTCTTAAACACCTACTTAGAGGGGTGCTTAGGGGTGTATGTTACAGTCATTCTGCAGCTGTTCACTTATTCTATTCCTTGTAAACTACAAACTGAATAAGCCACACTCCCTATTCCAACTTTGGTCTTGCTGATAACAATCAGGAAAATATTCTCTTTCTGCATTTATTGTAATTAAGAGGTCTAGAAAATGTCTGCAGTTTTTGTCATCTGTGAAACTGGATCACAGTTCATCTCTCACTCATTCTCCTAGTATCAGTGCCTCAACTCTGCCCAGCATCACATGGTGAAGTTTGTACTCACCTAGAGCTGTAGTCAGGGCTAAACAGGGGCCCTCTGACCTTTTCACCTAAGAGCTGGTCTGAGATCTTCCAAGTGGGCAAAGAGGCTGAGGCAGGTGGAAAGAGTACCACTAGTTCCTTGGAGGACGAGGTGTAAAATCCCAGAAGGATCCCAAGCGCAAACCAATAGTATAACTCCAGAGAGGTTTTCTTGGTGTTGGAGTGCAGCACTCTGCTTCTCCAATCTGCAGCTTTCAGCTCCGGGGCGAGGATGATTCAGTTGGTCACATTACTCTGCATGGAGCCTATTAGTGTTCCCGGAAGGCAGACGACAGAGGGAGGGACGGGGGGAGGGGGTTGCGGGGGAACGACACCTTGTCACAGTCCATTCAAAGAGCTGCTTGTTGCTGGTTGGTGTGCTGAAGCTGTGCTGCTGGAAGAAATTGGGTTTGCCGATAACGTGATGTATGTCTAAAGGTGTGTATATTTTTGCATGCATCCCCATGTTTTTCCCATCTTTTCTTCCTCTTTATTCATTTTTTTCCTGAAGTAACTTGTCATATCAAACTATTATTTAGATAAATATAATTTTGTGGAAATATTACTAACTTTTTGTGCATTGTTTCACACACATTTTTTTCTTTTAGTTTCAGTCTGGCATTTTCTTGCCAGACTGAACCTACTCTCTACTGGAATTTCAGTCAAATGGTTGTGTTTTTTTTCATGCTAGAATTCCTCCAATCAGAAACAAGCTGAAGTGATTACACTCACTCTGCACATGCTCAGTTTGACTGTTTTCTTACAAAAATGGTGTCAAATTAAAGACCCCAAGGGACAGTTGCTCCCAGAAGTGTATTTTTTGGACTTTTTTTGATTGATATTTTCTATTCAATGTTCTTTCTATCAGATGTTATTTTTTGATACAGTCTTGGGATGAAATTCCTAGAATCTAAAAATATATAGTTAGAATCAGTGTTTTGTGAGAAAAGAAATAGAATTATCTAAAATGTGTCAAACTAGTTGACATGAGGTAAAGATACGGCTGCTGATACTCAGATGGTTGTAGTGCCTTGTTACAACCATCCCTGAACCAAGTATGTTTTTATTTATTTAAAGAACCTAAAGGCCTAAATGAACTAGCTAACATGCTAACATGCTAAGTAACAACGAGTTGCATGTTTATAGTCACGTAAACAGCCAAACTCAGAAGTGCCCACCTGAATACGTGGCTTGCCATAAGTCATCCTGTTCTCTTCAGCGCTGGCAATTGTACACTGAGCTGTTTCCTCCAAAGATGATTTGATTTTGTCCATATGGCCGAGCCTTACGTCCCACCAGTGTTACACTACACTACACTACTCTACACTATTCTACAGTATAGTCATTGACCATAAACCCACCAGACAGTTTAAAATAGACTTTCATAGGTTGGACTGAAAAGAGCGGCTGCAGCTGACAAAAACAACGCATGTTCTTTCTAAATGTTCTTTTTAAGCCTTTGAAATGGTTACCCATATTGCATACACGACAATGGCATTCATAATAGAATGTGGCTAAATGTTATCTTTTGACATCTTCACTGTCATGAACCAGATTTTTCAGAGAACAACTGATCAGAAAAGTTTTGGACAAATAAAGATGCACTTTTTTATCCAATAGGCCTGCAGTGTTTGGTCTGCTTTAAACGAACCCTGGTTTGTTTCCTCGGATAGTCCGCTTTTCTTGGGGTGGTGTGAAAGCTCATTCGAACTCTGGTACGGACCAAACAAGTGAACTCTGGTCTGCTTGAAAACAGGGGTCTCGGTTCGCTTCCAAGTGAACCCTGGTGCTGTTTGTTTGTGGTGTGCATGAAAATTAACATATCACAGGACTTTATAACAGGAGAAATGTGATTTTAGCAGGATTTCTACAGCTGAACCAATGATAAATCCATCTGCTGATCATGAAAATCTCAAAGTTGATCTTGGCAATGGCTAGCAGCAGGGGCGCGCTTTTATGTTATTATCAGTTATTAAAACAGTCAGATGCCTCTGGTGAGCAAAGTTTTTCAAAAGATAAGCTTAAAGCGATAGGACAGGAATGTCTAACTGGGCAGGTAATGCAGACATGTGTCTCTGCAGAGCCTCCAGCAGCTGCTGAAAAATGAAAATGTTTTATAGTTCTTCTATGGTGGAACATTTATGCAGAGTTTATAGAGTTCTGTGATTTGTCTTCTATAATGTGTGAGCATAACAACGAAGCGCACCCACAGCGGGCCTGATAACGTAATCGATGTGCAGTCTAAAAATAGCTGCCTACTAATGCATACAATCAGTTTCATCATTTCTTTACAAGCTCTTTGCGACACCAAAGAACATAATTATAAACTCTCTATAAGCATTAAAATGCTGCATGAACTTATGTAAGTCATGTTATTTGATTTCCCCACGTGGGTCCTGATGATGCAGGAGGACAAACGTATAAACTATCCAATCAGCAGTCACCTGTCAGTCAGCAGAACCTCATGTTTACTCCTCTTGGTTCATTTGACAAAGTGCAGTGTGAATGCGAACCAACAATGTTGCAATTTCACGTGCCCAATTGAACCGAGTCCCCGGGCTATTATGTGTGAAAACGACCTTATTTGACGTTTTTCATGCAGGACCTGCTGTCATTCTTATCACCACAATCAGAAGAGGAGGCCTTATTTACAGACTTCATCCACAAGGACACAGTTCCATAGTTTGTGTGCTTGCGTCAGCAACACACTACTTGTTGTGTTCCCACTTTGATTATTACTATTATGGTGTTTGCATTTGCAGCATAGTTTTTTAGCATAGTTTAGTACATCCCATTAATACTGTCAGATACTGTGTGTCCAACCTGACTTTCCAGTTGTGCCAGATTGGTCTTAACTAGGCAGGTTGAGTAATGGAACTCTCATCAAATTTCAGGTGAAATGAACCAGTGTTGTGAAGATTAAAAATTTACAACAAGCACTCATGAGTTTCTAGACCAACACTGTTGCCTTTAGGTAGAGGTCTACCAAGTGACTTGGTCAGCAGTGAGTGTCTTAAAAGAATTCAACAGGAGCTGTTGCATCATTCTGTTGAAGGAGCAGACCTTTACTACCAACAGCTGCCAGCTTAACTGGCAACACAGTCTACTTTTGGAGTTGATCCATTTTCAACAGAATCTATTACTAAACTTACAGTTGACATATCAGTTTGCAAAGAACACATTTATTACTTGTTCTCTTGAGCAGTGAACAATGATGCTGCTCCATACAAAGAGGCATTGCTCTCATAACAACAACTTAAGAGTGCTAAGTGGTAGCTAGAACAATTAAGTGTGGGTAATGGGTTTTTGGTAAAGACAGACATTAATATCACTAAAACAGTGATGTCAATAACAACTAAAAAATAAAATAATAAAGTTTACATCAGTAGGACAAGAACTTTGGCGCAAATTTTTGAATCAATAAAATCAAACACAACATGCCAACAGGCTGAGTATGAATGTACATTATGTTACAGGAAATGCTTCTGTCAGACCATTAACTTCAAATATTGAGCATAGCGTTAGTTTAGGCAGGCCATGTTGTCAAGTGCTGCAACTGATATCAGCTCATATCATGCAAGCCTCATCAGCTGATGGCCAGCAGATCTGCCTCTAAGCATCTGATTTGCTTAACTCACTCATGCCGCCATATTTAAGCTGCTCTAGCTCACCTGCTCTTCCCTGTTCCCTCTGCATACCGTTTTTGCGCCCTCCTTCTCCCCGCCTCCTCCTTTGAGCCATTCTGACTCGATCTATGACGTTGTGTCATTGATACCTGCTCTGGGGGGGTTTCGTTCTTTTCTTTTTACTGCTGCTCTCTCTGCATCAGTAACGTGTGCTGTTCCTGTTTAACACTTTCCACGTAAGCATGTGGAAGGGCAGGGGATCCCCAGAACAATAGCCATACCGCCAAATACTGCAATAAGCTAACTCTAAAAGCTGCAAAGAAGTGTTTTTCTTGACTAAGTGGTCTTCACTGAAATGGTGTTGCATGTGGTGCTCCAGCTGTCATTGTTCCACATGTTTTGCAGCCAATAATGCTTCTGCAACACTCTGTGAAGACTGGCTCCTCGAGGAACCCTAAAAAAGAAAAGTGAAAAATGAACCATTCTCTGTGTGTCCCCATCCATCTCAAAGTGTTCTTGATGTATTGGATGACTGTTTCCTTTTTGCTCATCTTTAATACTTCAGGGTTCTCACACATTTTTTGAAAACTTTTCTGTTATTAATACTAATAATTTAATAATTGTATTTAATCCTATTTTCATAACTTTACATAGGGCAGTTTAAAATAGGTAGGCTTAAATAGTGGTCATATGGTGAGGAATGGAGAAAAGAGAAGATAAGGAGAGGAAGAGATGAGAGGAGAAAAAGAAAGGAGATGTGAGAAAGAGAAAAGGTAGATGAGGAAGAGAGGAGGAGACAGGAAGAAGAGAGGAAAAGGAGGAGGATGAAAAAAGGATACGAGGAGAGGCAAAGGAGGAGCAGAAACAACAGCCAAAAAAAGCGTAATATTTTCATAACAGTCTTTCAATTACAAATCATTTCCAGGCCTGGAAAACAGTTTTTCTAATTTCAAATTTTTTCTAGCAATTTCATGACCAGGGGAACCCTGATGCTTTGTTTATTTTATTTATTTATTTTGTTATTGTATTATTCCACCATTTGCTGCAAAGGACTGCATCAGTATATAAGATTACTGAAGTGGATGAGACACCTTGGTTAGAGCATGTAAAAATATAGTACTTTCTATTTGGAAATCTTAAATTATGGCACACACCAAATAAAATGGATCTAAAACTATTTTACATGTGGGACAATTACTGACTGTTGCATACTTACTCATACAAACATCACAGCAAAACTCTTGCTTGATGCTGGGAAGGCATCAGGATGACTTTTTGAGGAATGTGTTAGCTTCTAAAGTAGAAGTCTGGCTACTAAAAACCAAAAGAAAAACAGGACAGGGAAAAAATGGGTGACAGGTCACCAAATTCTTCACAAAGAAAGGTGGGTCGCTGTCAGTGGTGGAAACCTGTTTAGTGAAATAAGCTACGTTTGCTGCCCTAACATTAGCTCAGATCTTCACTTCACATTCTGAGTGTTAACGTTTTATCCACTTTCATCCGTCATTTTGTTAGAGATGGCAAATTCGAAACTTTGAAACGTTTCTATACTTTTAAACCATTGTTTTGAAATGTTGGGGAACATTTCAAAACCTGTTTGCTCAACATTGGCATCCACTGGCAGAGGCTGGTATTGCAGTCATTACTTAATGTTTGTGTTGAAAGCTCCCTTTTCTCCATTCCAAAGGGCTATCTAAATAGGTGTCAAACAAATACAGTTAAACCGTAGATCATGTATTTAGTTATTGTAGGATATGGTGTGTAACTTGACTGTTTCTTAGCATCATTATGTGATCTAATGATGTTGGTCCTATGCCACAGTTAGTTGATAGTGCAATTTAATGGTTTAATGGAATTATTTTCAATATACCATATGCTAAGTTGATGTTTTTTTTTTTTTTTACATGATCACGGCCTGGGATATATGTCAATGATTAGTCAACGTTGATTTTTATACATTATTATTTTTTGTGCAAAGTCAAGTACTCACACTCATACCACTCTGCACACAAATGCACTTTTCAAAATGAGGCTATAAAAAGTATTATACATTAATATCATTTTTTACTTTCATTGAGTTTAGTTTTTAACTAGCATAATCCCAATCATAAATATCAAATATTCAATAATTCTCAGAATTAAAAACCTGGGAATTAAAGGGTTAAAATTCAGAAAATTAATATTTAATAAATATTTATGATTAGCACTGAAAAATTAAGTAATCACGATTATAAAAACTAATCATTTGACAACTCTGAAGTGTGTGTGTGTTTAAATTGCTAGTAAGTCTAAGTGTCAGATAAATGAAGGCACCATATCTGTATTGCAGCCCAATTTGGTATGCCCACATGGACCCACTGAAGTGATTTATATATTGATTTTCAGACAGTTCATAGGGCCCAGGGACACAGCACAACCACCAAATCACACGTACTGCTCAGACAGAAAACACACACATATAACTTAAAAACAAATATCTTTCTTTATTTGAAAACAATGTATGGGTATATTAAAAATATTTTAAAAGGAAGATGCCCCTTTAGTTTCTGAAGCTATTCCTTCAGCAGCTTTCATGTCAGCTGATAAGGTAGATGGTGCAGCGAAGGTCTATCCACTATATTTCAATAACGCACTAGAAAAGATAATTTATTGCGGTATTTTATTTCTATTTCTATTTTTTAATAGTCTGGAAACATTACATAGGTATGTTGTATGTATCTAGCTTTATAACAAATGCAGTTTTATTTAAATATGCAAGTTATCTAATTTTCCATATGTCCAAATATGATCTACAAAAATGCAATTTAACAAAGACAGAAAGCTAGATAGACTCAAAATATTTGGGGCAATTTGAGTATTTAATATGTTATGTGTTAAAGAAATAAATCAAAACACATTAATGTTCAGCACCACTCCCAATTTTTTTAGGAGCCATTTGTGATGTTGCACAGTTCGATTCACCAAAATAAGCTGCAAATGCGGATTTATTGCCATACCATCAAAGTAAACCTTAACCCAAGGTTAACCACAGCCGCACCACCTGCTGTGGCAGCCCGTTGCGTCACCATGGCTACACATGGAGGAGTTAACAGCATGTTATAAACTGACTTTACTGGTTTATATTCAGCTTTTTAATTATATGATTACACATGTCTGTTTAAATTGATATGTTACCGTGACTGTATATGTTGAAATAAAGAGAAGGTGAAAAAAAGGAAAATCACACAATAATCATGTGGCCCCCTCTAGTGGTTGTGGCCCTAAACAACCTCATAGTGTTAACGCCACCAGCTGGTCCTAGACACACCTTTACAATAATAATCTATATCTAATAATCTAAATTATACATATTTTTGAGAGGGGGACAGGAACAGACAGGAAATCAATCATAGCTGATTCAGAGTGTACATGGAAAGATGTGTAGGTACAGTGCAAGTTTTAGGAGCAAAACTCTGATTTAGTTCAAACTTTGGTAAAGTTGTATATCTGTTATCTGAAATTGTGACAGAACAGACATATAATTTAAGCCTACATGTCCCACCGTGGTGGCATGTCTTTCTCTGTTTTTAGTTCTAAATACTAAAAAATACTTAAAAATTCACCTGGTTATTTCACTGGTGTGATTCAAATTTTAATGCCAATGGAAAAAAATGTAAATGCACCAGCATTCACTCAAAGTGAAAACAGTCCCATTAAATCTGACGATCAGCTGTGTAATAAAGTCCTGACGTGAAGAAATTGCAATGCATCTACTGTTCAACATGATGTAGGTCTGTTACGGTTGTTAAGGCAGGACGGGCCTGTAAACCTTTTGCCCTTTTGATTAGATAGCCTATAAATCTGAGAGTTGATGTGCAGGTAAACAAATTCAATGCCACAAATGTGATCCACCTCCATCTGAGAAAACAAACAGCAAACAACATACATTTGCAGACTGAAAAACTGGGATTGGAAAATTTTGAATTCACTAAACATAAATTAAATTGAGAATGATATTGACTGCAAAAAATAAATAAATATACATGTATATATATATATATGTATATGCACAAACTACACAAACTGAAAATTCCGAATACAAAATACACCTAATGGAAACACGTCAATTTCCACAAAAAAAAAACCCTCCCATTTAACATGATGCTATGGTTATGTGCTTGTCAGTAGGAACTGGCTCCCTAGGGTATGATGCAGCAGGTACTACAAGAGGTGTTGTTGTATCATATAACTATCACTAGAATTAGAGCCATGTGAAAAAAAATCTCAGATTAAGAATAATAAAGAGAACAAAGAATACATTTGTAGTATTATGAGAAGAAAGTAATAATCGCAAGAAAAAAGTTGTAATATCAGAAAAAACCCATGTAAATTTATGGGAATAAAGTCAAAATATTAAGGGATTAAATTTGGCAATGTATGCAAAAAACTGTAATATAACGAGATCAAATTCACGAGAAAAAAAGTTGTAACTTTTATGAGAATAAACCAAATAGATTTGTGTGACTGACATTAATAAAAGGATAATGGGACTCTGTATTGCAAGATTTTTCCTTGATCAGACCATGCTTTTTGTCTTTACGCATACTAAATTTGGTCTTAATTAATTTTAGGCCAGTTTCATGTTGTCAGTTGATGGCGCTGTAAGTATAATGAAATACTGACATGTATATGTCATCAGGCCTGAACACTCATGCAGCATTTGAAGTTTGGGGCGGACTGGACAATGCAAAGTCAAATAAGCACAGCTTCCTGTGTGATTTTAGAATATCAAAATTTGCCGCACCACTACAGCTACATTGTTTGACGAAATCTAAAATGCTTTGCAATTAAGCAGTTTTGTTACACATGCCTCCTAATTTTCGTAGGTCTAGGTGAATCGTGCTGTGGGGGCTGCTTCATTGAAATTTTCTACAGAGCCATCTTGGAACATCAAAGCAAAAAAATAAATCCTATCAGATGTCACATTTAGGGCTTCTGATATGCGTGCCAAGTTTCGTTTTTGTGCATCCTTTGTCCCTCAAATAGAGCTTCCTGTTTTTTGGTGAATAATGCTTCACCACGACAACGGCGTTTGATGAAAACTCAAAAGTTTAATTTCTAAGATTCATCAAGGTCTAGACTATACTAAGTGAATTTGAGGTCAATCGGATTAAACTGCTACAAGGAGAAAATCAAAGTTTAAAAAAGAAACTTCCTGTTACCACTAGGTGGCGCTATGACTATGATTCAAAATTGTACTGCAGATGCCTTCAGACCTGGATTCTCATCAAATGTGTAAAATTTTGTTAAATGTTGACATTTTTGGCTGTTCCTTTGAAATTCTACACCATAAACTTCTTCAAAATACTGTACCATAAGTTTTATTGGCATCTGGAACGATGACTTTTTTGACCGTTTTTACCCCGTGCTATTGTATGGCATTTTACAACATACTATAGTATGACTTTTTTCAACATTTTAAATGCGGACTTTTTGGAATGTTCTTCTGAAATTCTACACTCTAAACCTCTTCCAAATGCTATACCATGACTTTTTTTAAACATTTAGAATGATGAGTTCCTAACCCGAGCCCCACCCCCAAACCCTACCCCACTATAGTTACCAAATCATCACTGAACTCTTTTTAGAGAAATGGTAGGCCATTCTGATGGACATTTGTCCCTATCAGAATGACCTACTCCACATATACAGTAACTGCTGAATAGGGAGGAGGACTCTGTGAGGTACAAATATGTATTAGAATAGTCTAAAACCTTTATAAATGTAGTTAAATGGGGAGTAGGTCACTCTGATATGTGAAGTGTGTCATTCTGTCAGGTAAAATATCTGTTAGAATAGCCCACAATCTGTATAAATGTAGTTGCATGGGGAGTAGGTCCTTCTGATGGGTGGAGGTGGTCATTCTGTCAAGTACACATATCTTTCAGAATTAACTACTTCCTGCATAAATGCAATTAAATGTGGAGTAGGTAATTATGTCAGGTACAAATATCTATTAGAATAGACCACAACCTGTATAAATGCAGTTAAATGGGGAGTAGGTCACTCTGATAGGTGGAGTATGTCATTCTGTCAGGTAAAATTGTTATGTGTGAGGCAGGATGAGGACCCAAAGTGCAGAACAAACAAAAAGTGAGCCAGAAGTACTAACTAAAAGCGAGCTTTAATGCTCAAGATTACAAAAATACAAAGTACAAGTTAAACATGAACTAAACTAGGCTGAAACAAACCAGGTTGATGAAAAGAACGCCGGTGAAGAACAGGGTAGGAACATGGCAGGGTGAATAGGAACAAAGTGGCAGGGACAACAGGAACATGGCGAGGAAAAGAGACAAACTGACAAAAGGAGACACGCATATATACAAAAAAAACTAATCAAGACAGTGACCTACAGCTGGGTAGGTGAACACGGGAGCAGGAGGGAAACACAGGGATTGATTAACTAAGGAAGGGGTGACTGGGAACACTAGGGTGGAGCTAACAAGACAGAAACAGGTGTGCAGGGGAGACTGACAGGGAAGGACAGACAAGAGCAATAACATAGGTGAAATACATCAGGGAACAAATCGGGGAAACAGAGACAGAGGGACATGGAGACCGAGAGAAGGAGCTCAGGTGACACACAAGGAGTAAAAATACAAGTCCATAGAAAAACAAAAAAACCCCAAATCATGACAAAAATATGTTAGAATAGCCCACAGTCTGTATAAATGTAGTTAGATGGGGAGTAGGTCATTCTGTCAGGTACAAATGTGTGTTAGAATAGACCAAAATCTGTATAAATGTGAAGTAAATAAAAGATAATTGTCTTGCAAGGCTTACTTCCTGTTGCCAGTAGGAGGCGCAGTGAGTATGATAGGCAATTGACATGCTGATATCTCCAGGTCTGCAGTGTGATCACACCTGTGAAATTTGGGGCATATTGCATTGCCATGGCAACGGCGTTATAATCTATAATCTTCACAGGAAGGCATCATCAAGATTTTAAGGCTTTTCTTACCAACTTTGAGCTGAATCTCATCAACCTGTAAGGAGATGCATGTCAAAATATAAAACATCTCCTGTTGTCAGTAGGTGGCGCGATTACAACTAGTGAATATTGTCATACAGATGTGTTCAGGGGGGAACCCTTATCAACCCTCTGAGGTTTCAGGCAGATCGGACAATGTACACCAATGTTATTACAATATCCTGTTTTATGGTGAAACACCAAATTTGACACCTCGGCATGGGAAAACCGTAGAAGTTTTGCACGGAACTTTGAGAACTTTTCATCACAAAGGTGTTAAGATTGGACACACCACATTTGAAGTTGATCAGATTAATCCTGTAGGACGAGTTCGCAAAAATGCGAGGGGTGGAAATCGCCAAAATGAGCACAAAATTCCAAACAGCCGACTTCCTGTAGGGTTTTGGGGGTTTTCTGTGCGTCTGGGCATAATATATGAGTGTACCGAATTTTGTAATTGTAGGTGAAACTGGCCATTGGGGATACACGTAAGGGGGCGCTGTGGAGCCATTTTGCCACACTCATTTCCAAAATGACCAAAATACAAACATTTTTGCCAGGCCAGGTCATGAGTTTTTGGGCATGTTGCAACTGCCAAAAATGCGATTCACTGAGGAGAAAAATAATAATTCCTTGCATTCCAAGATGGACTCGCATGGTTTGTGCTTGGGCCTTAATAAAGGTACACTTGCAAAATAGAATGTGGAAAAGTAATTGTTTTACCTCAATTTCATTGTTTTTTGTAATTGATAGGAGCCGAAAATGAAATTGAAATTTGATGAATTGCACAGTCATAACAAGTTAAAATGTGTTAAAATGTGTTTTAATAATAACAAAACATTTTTTTAAATGCACATACATAAATGATATTTTCAGTGATATAAGTCAGTATATTAATTGTTGTGCTTGGGTTTATTTAATACTTAACCACAGACCCTCTCAAGCCAAATACAATTACACAAAGACTCAAGAGAAGAGACTGCTGAAGAAGAAGAGCAGCCTGCAGACAAAGATAAAACGGGTGAGAAAAAGCTCTACAGAGTGTGCTGTTTTTCCTCCTTGGAGCATACTAGGAAGATGAAGAAGGATCCGAATTGCGACAATTCGACCAGGTGCCTACTCTTCATGTGGATGGTGACCCACTTTTGTGCTGGAAGACGCACCAAGCCTCATTCCCAGCGCTCTCAAAGTTCCAGTTAATCCATTTAACAGTTTCCTCTTTCTCCTCTCCTTTTGACAGTGTGAAGCACTACTGAATGGACCGACACTCCCACCTCTTGATTGTTAGAGTCATTCATTGACATTTTCAATAACATGCATGCCTAATGTCTTCCTTAAACAAATGATGAGTTTATTTCAAAATGTTATTTAAGATTTAGAATATTATTTCAGGAATAGGTAATGGCTAGTTTACAGGTGTCCCCGTGTTTACCTCATTGAAGTAAAGGCTTTGACTTTTACTTTTCTTCTTTTATTATTTTTTATTTCGTCCTTATTTTTATTTATTTCATTTTCCTGGTTGAGGATGTTAACACCACCATTAACAGTGTTTTAAATGTCAGATTCTTTACATTACTGAAAAAAAAAGTTTATTTTATGTCTTTTGTATGTTCTCTTTTGTTCTGTGTTTCTGAAAGAAATCCTGTTTCAAAGGTTCAAATGGCATCTGAATGCTGCACCAGAAAACTGATGTTCATCCAGGTCTTAAGGGGTTAATATTACAATATTGGCTAAAAATCAAAATATTTTTCGACAATTACTTTTGATTTGCAAGAGTAGCTAGCATAGATTCAAAGCCTGATATGAGCCATTTAATTTACACTTTATATACAAGAGGCATTTGCATCATCTCAAATTACACCAATCACATACAAACAGGAGCAGAAAAATCTGTTAAGTTTTGGTGACTTTATTCCTACCCATTAATATATTAATTTGCAGTTAAAGATGTGACATCCTCTGACCCACATTTTACAAACAACACTGTGGTGATCCCTCTCTGCCTGCCAGCAGACAAACTGATGTCTCATACTTGATATGATTAATTAAATTGTTCTTATATGTTGTTTGCCTCTGCACATGGGGCAGATGTAACATCTGAATTAGTGTTTCAGTAAATGTCGTGATTCTAACGTTGCTTGTAAAAACAATTGATTACAATTAACAAGTACAACACAGATACAAGTTAACTACATCAAAATTTTACCCACATAGCTGAAGAGCTTTCTGAATAATAATATCAAAAACTAAAAAAAATGTACTGATGTACTAACCCTCATTCCCACTCAAGTTGTAGCTTGCTATGTGAGGCTCAGCTGGACATAAAACTGATGATATTGGGTTAAAATCAGTTAAAGACAGCACTCGAATATCAGAATGTTTCTGTGTAATTTACTAAACCCTTTGAAACTTGAGCAACATCAATTTTCTTGTGATGCTTTCAGGTGCCTTTCACAAGCATTTAAACTTCAAATGCTCCACAAATGAGTAGATTTAGAAAAAGTTTTTAAAAAAAGCAAGGACAAAAATCCCTGGGAAAAAAAACAGTAAAAAAGGCCGGGGATAAAGTTCGATTTATAATTATCAGAATTACATGTGTACATTTATTGTTACATTAATTTACTTTTTAAGCACTCTTTCCAGTGCATTTCATTTCCGTGTTTGTTTTGTTTTGCTAATTTCCAGGTCTTGTATGTTTAAGTAATTTCTTGCTCATGTTTTGGGGCATTATTTCTTTCATTACTCATTGCCTTCTTAACATTATTGTAACAGAAATCAAGCCAGTTGACACAGGTTTCAAAGGGTTAAGCAAGATTTTCTGAGGTGAATTTGAATGGCGAGAAGCCAAGCTACTCAAACACAACAGATCAGTGCTTCCCTCTGCTGGTTAAGGCTACAAATTACCCATCAGCCATCAGGCAGGGATTTGCCCTTTTTTAGAGAACCTGGTGATAAATTTTGACTCTCATCTTCTCCGTGATTATCTGGACCACTTTAGCTGTCACAGTCATGCAGACCGTCAATTATTAAATGGAACTGAATGTTGAATTTCAATAAAAAAGGCAAATAATGGATGTCAAGTTAATTTTTATCATTGCTATGTGATCTTTCATGTTGAGACAATTTTTGTCAGTTTGTCCCAGTTTCTGCCAAAAAAAGAGTTATGTATCAATCAGTCAGACTTTATTTATTTAGCACTAGTACTTTTCATCCAAGCAAATGTAGTGCTTCAAGTGCAAGGCTGCGGGTATTGGTTCGGCAGTGTTCATACTGCTTCACCTCACTGATGTACAGGCGTGTCATCAGTACCACCTGCAGACACACAGCCAGTGAAATCCCAGCAGTGTCAGACAATTATTTTTGCCATTTTAGTGAAGCTGTGGTGTCTGACCTATTTGTTTGTTGTATGTTGTTTTTTTTGATTAATTACAAAGAATAGAGAATCAAACATTTTCCTCTCATTCAACTAACACTTACACTCCAAGTCAGACAGATGTATTTCACTTTTTACTCTATTACTTTAGTCATTAGCTACCTTTTATAAATCAAGATTTTTGCACAAAAACAGTTGAAGAACAGTTGAAACAATTAATCAGTTAATCAGTCAACAGAGCATTAATTAGCAACTCATTAAAAAATCAGTTTGTCATTTTCCATGCAATAATGTCTACAGTTTCATGGGTTCTGTTTGTTAAATTTCAGACGGAAAATAAATTGCTGTTTTCTCTTACTTTATTTTAATAATTTCAGTATTGACTGTTGTTACTTTTGGCCTCTGGGTAATTGTGGCACCATTTCTCACGATCTTAACAAATTTTGCACACGACGATTGTTTGGGAAAAAAAGTACTGGTTTGATGTATAATGAAAAAAAAATCATTAGTTGCAGACTTATAATAGCTGTAACATTACTTCTGCATCAACCAACTGCACTGTAAAAAGTCAAATTTGTTTTCTGCATAGAGGGCTTTTATTTTTAATACTTTAACATACATTTACCTGATTATGACCTATTTTAATACTTTTATTGTAGCTTACTTACTTTTTCAGATGTATTTTCAGTGCAAGACTTTTAGGTGTAGTTTACTTTTAGTGTGGTTTTAACTTTTACTCAAGTAAAGAATCTGATTTTCTCTGTCACTGCCATTCACTCTCATGTACACCCTGCATAGGCACATGGGGGATGATTTAATGACCTAATGTTTAAAACAGAAGCTGTACTGTGGTGGCAGCAGTTACAGTGGTTGCCTTAGTTATAACAGTAATAGTAGGGTAAAGTCAGTTCATTTAAAACACTTTTTGGTAGATTTACCAAGAAAACCACCTATAACTCTGCAGACTACTTTTAAGTGTTGCTTTTATAACTTGTGTATGGTTCTCTGCTAAATTTCTCTAATGAAAATGTGTTGTTTGGTAGAATATTTTAGAAACTTTGGACCTTCAAACACATAGAAAGGTAAAATGGGACAGCAAAAATGGGACAATCATGTTTGAAATAGTTCATATATATCAGTTCAGGCATTAAGTCAAATTAAATCGTAAAGTTACCTGTGGCAATTCATTCAAAAAGATAGTCCATCTTTTGGGCCATACTTTCCCTGTTTCTTTGTTCTTTGTAGCTTGTATCCTTTCAGAATATTATATTTAAAATTATGTTGCAGAAAAAAAATGTTATTTCAATTTTTAGCACTTTTTAAAAGGTCATTTTCTTGTTCGTTATTTTCTTGCTTTTTTTTTTTGCTTATTTTTAGGAAATTTTCTTTTGTCTTTTTTTTTTTACTAATTTCTATCTAGGTTTTGGGCCATTTCTTGTGTTTCTTCTCATGTTTTGGAAATAAAATCAAGCCATTTGCTCAGATTTCAAAAGGTTAAGTAAAACGGTCCACAACATGCAACATCTTTCAGTCATTTTTGTTTTTATTCTCTTATTGTTTTAGTTGCAACACTCTTACGACCACCATGAGAAAAGCAGCATCCTAATGGTTTTACTGGCAAGTCCCGGGACTAGTGATTTTTTGCTCTGTCCAAAATTGTAATCTCAAACAACTAAAAATGATTGTTTTATTATAAGCACATTTGTAGCAATAACTTAAGAATATGTTAATATATGAGTGACTAGCCACTCATATTTAAAGAGCCCACGACGTAAAATCGTATTTATCCCATCTTACCTGATGTCCCACATCATCTTTTACTCTTAGTACTTTAGTTAGTAGATACTTTTTTATAAATTACATTTTTTGCACAAAAATGGTTAAAGTACTGCTGAGACAATTCATGAATCTGTTGACAGAACATTACTTGGTAACTAATTTAACATCAGCTCCTCATTTTCCAAATTTGAAATCTCAAACAAATTTAAAAAATGATTGTTTTATTTAGAGCACATTTGTAGCAACAACTTAAGAACATGTTCACTAACAGGCTGCTCAGATATTTAAAGAGCCCTGTAAAACTTTATTTATCAAATCTTACCTGCTGTCCTACATTACCTGACTTCACCATAAACTTTGCTATATGACTTAATGCCATTATTAGGTCTAATAGCCTACTGTTGTGTTAGAAAGTAGTGGTAGCAATAGTAAAACAAAACAACAACAAAAAAACAAAACAAACAAACAAAAAAAAAAAAACAGGAGCCTACCACTGTGACAGAAGAAGCTGTGCCTATACTATTAACATTGTGGTTGAATTACAAGCTACAGGCAGTATTAGTAACTGTATTCAACTTACAGTGGCCTAACAGCTCTTAAATAAGTTATAGCCTACTCTGACAAAGAGGTGTAACGTTGGTTAGCAACAGAGCTATCAATCCAAGCAGCGGATATTCTCTCAGTAGCAGCAGTATGGAGGCAGAACTAATGGCTAGAAGCGGAAGTAGACTGCGAGAAAAGGGTGATATCTCCTCGTACATTTCTAGTAAATTATTAGTCGTAGTAGTTATTATACTGTACGCAGTCTACTCGCTCGTTGTAACAATTGTATCCTCGTATTTATCTATATCCGTTCCAATGCGCCTGCGCGTCCGGCGGTTCGCGGTTGCGCCAACTGGTAGAGGATGTTGCTAGCAGCCAGTGTAGATGCACAGGCTTTTTCACAACAATAACATCAACCAAATTTGCATCTCCACTTACCGGATTTGAGGATTATACATTCCGAACGCCGTCGGAAACCGTGCATTGGGCCGCGACACACCGAATTTCCCTGTGTATTTTTTGGTTACATCTTCTATTGACAATGGGAGCGGAGGGGTTTGCAGATTTACAGGGCTCCTTTTTGCAGGAGCAGAAACAAGAATCATGGCTGGCCAGCTAGGCCGCAGATGCATTTTGTAGCTAACAGCAACAGCCTATTGATATTAAATATTGTATATAGGCTTCGCGCAGCTCATTAAACGTGGTGCTTAGAAGCCAGTGTCTCAATTTTAGGATTATCGTTGATTTTTGTTGTCTTTTGGGTCCACAACACAAGCTAGCGAACCCGCTAGCTTCACAACCTTGACTGGTTACCGTCTTGCTTTCGTAGTTAGCTCTTTTAGCTAGCTAGCGATTGCTAGAAACGCTTGGCCAGCCATCCGCTGGTCAAAAACATTTGGAAAACATTTTTACTGCGGGATTTACTCTCAACGTTGTGTGCTCGTGAGGCATTTTTTATCGCAAATTCCTTTTGCAACGTCTGCACCTGGATGAATGTGGGACAAAATGGAGACCCCGACGATTGTGTACGATTTGGATACCTCAGGGGGCTTAATGGAGGTGAGGTTGCTCTGCTCGAAGGCCTTTCTGGAGTGAAATATCCCTTTATTGCTAATGCTTTAATGTATTTTCCATCCTAATATATGTCGTTATCATGAGACTACCATAGCCTGTTGTCATGCATTTCTCGGTTAGCTTTCTTAGTAGTTTGGCTTGATAATGGAGGCCACAAGAAGCTAAACGTTAACGTTACCGCTCTCCCCAAGCTTAGCATGGAGTGGAACAGCGGGCACAGCGCTGAATATTTATCAACTCTTTAGACAGACAATCAGCAGGGCAGCCGTGGTCATGTGCTAAAAACTTAAACAACTTTTACAGCAAATCCAAACACTGCTGGCGCCCCCGAAGTCTGAGGAGGTAGAGAAGAGGAGTCGGAAGTTGGTGAGAGACGTCCGGAGGAGCGGCAGGGCCACCAACCACGACACCTGCGATAGTTGCCGGGAGGGGGGAGACCTGCTGTGCTGCGATCACTGTCCCGCAGCCTTCCACCTCCAGTGCTGGTGAGTTTCACTGACCTAAACAAAGAGGCTGAATGTACAGGGACACTGTATGCATGCATGGACGCATGCTAGGACAGGAGACTGCAACTTTATCTGCATGCATAACTTAGATGGTGAAAGCTGACTTCAGTAGAGTGGTGAAGTAACGTTTTGCAAACCCATCGGTGATTTCCCCCCTATTCACACTGGACTTTCCCATACTACTGAACCGAGGAGGGCGGTAGTGAGCCTTGTGCAGCCCCTTTGTAAAATTGATATGGAATTTACTATGTTTCCCGGTGAATTACTTGTGCCGAGTTCATCAGCACACATAAATAAATGAAAACTCATTTTGAAGTGATCGTTTTTAAAACTTAAAGACGAGTGCTCATCAAACTTGAGTTTTTTTCAACGGAGTTTGGTGGGCAGATACAGCGAATGCTAATTTGATATTTGAGTGACTGACTACTACTGAAAGTAACCGAACCGTTATATTTTCTCACTCTTTGGAAGACGTGTGCTTTTAGATATGTCGTGCGTTTTAAAATATGGTTGATCGTATAGATGCAAAATTCATTAAAAGCATACTCTCAGTCGTCACTGTAAATGAAAGGGCATATAAATTAGACTTGAAAGGGCGAAAAGAAATAAGTTTAGCCGTTTAAGTGGCTAGAATTAGCTTGCAGTCGGTCCTCCCCTCCTGTCGCGGCCGCAGCCAGCGGAGCTGCTGCTGCTAAAAATGGAGTCGATGCTGCCTCTGTTTACAATATGGCGACCTCCCTGCTCTTTTTTCTGTTCCACCGCCATCTTACCAACCTTTAAAATGCAGGTTTGAGGAAAAGGCTTCACAAATAAAACGAATGAAATGGTTTTTTTTTTTTCCGTTTTCTGAAATAGCACAGCGCCATGGCGGTGTTTGTCGTGGATGTGTTGCGGAGTCTCATTGTAGCATTTCGCCGGTGGCGCCTTGCATGGCTCCTCCGTTTAACATCCGCCTGCATGATTATTTTAACTTTGGCATTTGGAAGAGTTGAGTTCGCACTGTCACTTGGAAACGAGCAGACAGAACCGTTTTCTCCATATTTGGTAAAGCCTGTGAATGGCTTCGTCTTCACTATGTGCATTTCTCTCGTATCGCTGCGTAATGAGGAAAAACACGGCGCTTTTATGCGTTATCTCCATGGTAGTGTTACACAGGGGAACTTTTGATACACTGCTCCGATGATTGGACGATTTTAGGCTGAAGAACATAATATCGTCTTCGGATGTGTCCTGTCTGGTATAAGGCAATCGTGGAATCCTTTGAATTATGGTGAAATTTGCGGTGGTTACATAATTTGAAACGTCAAGCGACATCACTTTTTTGCTGCATTCAGACGACTTTCACTAGTATTTAACCATTTAAATTATAAGTAGATTGACTTGATTTCCTTGCAAAATATGGGGAAGAAAAAGGCAATGAGCAACTTGGCAAGAAATGTCCCACAAAGTTCAGGAAATTATTGAATTTAGAGTTTTTTTTAAGCTAGGGGCATTTTCTTGATAACCATATTTAAGATTTTAAATATAATATAATATTTGAAGATTGTTACTATGTTATACATTTAAAATTATTTAGTATGATTTTTATTATATATATATACACACACACATATATATATTTTGGTTTTTTAAACTTTCCCATTTGTTTTTTGTTTGTTTGGGTTTTTTTGTTTTATTGTTGGCCATCTTCTGGTTCATTTCTTTTCAAGTTACTTATTGTCTCTTTCTATGTTTTTGACAAAAAAAACCCCATTTCATTAGAATATTTAGAAACCTTACACAATGATATCATAAATTCTTCTACCAACTGTTACAAATGTTAAATTGGAAACTGAGAAAACTTTGCACATCACTGATGTGTTCTTTGTAATGTAAAGCAATTGTTGGTCCAATAAATGTAACCCTGGACTAGCTACGTGGGGTTTATGGTTGTAACTAATAAGATAAACAATTGTTTATTTTTTCTTAATTAAAAGATGGAAATGTTATTCAAAATAACAGTAAATGATCAAAATCTTCTTTCTCACTTAAAATAACGCAATATAATTGTGAAGCATAACAACAGGACTGCAAAGATGGATGTTAACTGATCACATTTATTTCTTTACCTGAGCTGATTATGGACCCCCTCACTGATTTTCATGTTTTATGTTCTTACCACAGCAACCCACCTCTAAGTGAAGAAATGCTTCCCCCAGGGGAATGGATGTGTCACCGCTGTAATGTTCGAAAAAAGGTGAGTGGCAGCTTCTCTCCTAGCGCTCCTGATCCCCCACCAGTGTAATAATGCTGTCAAAATGTAGAGAAAAGTATTTGCTTGTTTGCTGTGTGGATTGAGGAATCTGGATTTTGGTCTTTGTTTGCTTCCCTCAGAAGCGAGAGCAGAAGTCAGAGCAGACCAATGGCCTCCCGGAGAGGTCCTCATCGAAGCGCTCTGTGTCCCCAGCTGTGGAGCTGGAGCTCAACGCCGGCCCACTGCGACTTGACGGTCTGCCTCCGGGGGCCGGAGCGGCAGGGCCCGGTCTACGAGTGGCCCAGGTACGCCTCTTGGACCGCAGGACCAGCAGCAGGCCAAGCAGCCGGCCCGGGACACCCACCTCTAACACTTCGTCCACCCCGACCCCCTCAGAGGAGCAGAATGATGGGGAGGAGGAAGCAGTTGAGCCTGAGGATGAAGCTCAGGGCTCAGAGCTCGAGGGCGCCACGCTATCTGCTCCGGCTCCACGTCTTCTAAAGAGGCCCTTTCAGCTGCTGATAGCAGCTGCCATGGAGAGAAACCCCACGCAGTTCCAGCTGCCCAGTGAGCTCACATGCACCACTGCACTACCAGGTCAGTCAGTCAGAACAAATTCCTCAGCCCCCACTGTGACATGAATCTGTATTTATTTCAGAGCCTGACTGATGAATCGATCAGCTGGATTTATCGGCTGATGTTGGCCTCTTACACATATATTGGTATTGGTGTATATGTTGACCAATAAACACCAATGTAAAAAGTTGTTTTTTTTCTTACAAACATTATCTAGAAAAAGATGCTTTAAGTAATTTATAATAATTACATTCCCAAATAAGGTTTCTGTTTCAGTGCACTGATGTCATTTTTGCTAAAAAATTTTTTTGTTAAACTGTAAAATATCTTGCCTCCATTAAGGGATAATTGCAATATTTAAAGATGTAAAGATACTTAGATATGTAGATAGATGGAATAGTGGTTAGTGGTTATTTTGCTCCCTAATATTGGTATCAGCATCGCCCCAAAAAGTATCAGTAGTCCTCTCATTGGGGCGGCTGTGGCTCAGTGGTAGAGCAGGTCATCCTCTAATCGTTCCAACAGGTATTTAAATGTTAAGACTAAGAAAAAAAAATGATGAGGCAAGTTGTTGAAGTTATAAATAAAAACAAAAGTACACCTGGGTCACAAGGTGTGTCCTGGAATGTTTTCAAACAGTCCAGATTTGTGATGAACTACAGCATACATATATGTGGATTGGACTGTTTCTCAGTTGTCCCACCTCCTTTGGGTTTGTAGGCAGCAGTAAACGGAGGAGAAAAGAGGAGCTACTGGGGAAGCCGTTCAGAAGGCCGCAGCATGAGCTGGATCCTAATGGTCTGGTCCCTCTACCGGTCAAAGTCTGCTTCTCATGCAACAGGTCAGTACCAGATGACAATGTGCACTGAGCTAAAGTGCTAGAAAGCGTGCTGATTTTCTTGGATTTCCTCTGACAGGAGTTGCAGGTTGGCTCCGCTGATCCAGTGTGACTATTGTCCCCTTCTGTTCCACATGGACTGCCTGGACCCTCCACTCACAGCTTTACCTGCTGGAAAATGGATGTGTCCAAACCATGTCGAGCACTTACTGGTAAGAGGCTCGGAGCTGCTCCAACCTTTTCTCTGGTCACGGATGTTTTGTTTTTTGGCTCAGTGAAGATGGCGCAGTAGAATAATTTTTTTTAATTGTTTGTCTGCTGTCCAGCTGAATCAGAGGAGCCTCAGCCTGTCCAGCCGCTGCCAGCTCTTTGACCATTTCCAGGACAGGATGTCCCAGCACGCCGTCAAGTTGGATTTCTTACGAAGAGTCCATCGACAGAACGCACCAAACCGGCGCACAACCCACCAGCACAACAAGAAGACCATTAAGGTAGACAACTGACTGCTGTGTAGCTGTTTTTGTTTCCTCGTGCTTAAATACTGTGTCCACAGACAGAATAGATGGAACATTAGGCAGCTCTGAAAACAACACTGCAACAAATTGTTTCTACAGATGAATTCTATCCCAATTTGAGCATACATGTCCTTAAATGTTATTGGACCTTGCCAGGATACCCAAACTCACTCAGTACATTAGACACCCTGCTTATTCAGAGACTTCACAACATGTCAGTGAAATTGACAGTAAAGCGATGAGGTTATTTCTAACAATGACTGTTTGGATTCAGGTGCCAGATGCCATCAAGTCGCAGTACCAGAATCCTCCCCCCATGCTGCTTCCTACAGGGGTGCGCCAGCTGGAGCTGGTTTGTAGCGGCGTTCCCGGCCATCCGCCCTCAAAGCACCTCACCACCGAGGCTGAGCAGCAGGAGGTAGGCACACAGCAACACCACAACAGTTGAATCAGTCTTGTAAGAGTGACATGCAACACATTAACATGATGTTAGAAAACATAGACTTTAGACTTTTAAGATACATGTAAACGTGTTAGTCTGACTGAAATTGAATTTCCTGAAATCGGACTAACACACCCAGATAATTTGATTGGAAGTTGAGCTGTTCTGTCATGTAAACACCTCAGTCTGACTTACACTGGACATGGCGTTCTGCACATGGCCCGAGTTGCTGCGCCGTGGTTACAGATAGTGACTATTCAATACTTTCGGGCATTTATAAAAATGCACTGAAGAGGGACTTGTCTTTTTTTAATTTTGGCTTAGGTGAGGGACATACAGCTTGAAAAGATAGTATTTTACATAAAAAGACACACCCCAGCTCACCCCCCTCCTAGGGCTGGGCGATAAAACAATAACAATATCAATCAAAAAAAAAAACTTTTCCTCAATTAAAATATGAGACGTAGTCGATAGAATGTCGATAGAACGCATTCCAGCCATGTTTAGACAGACAACATGAACAGCCAATGATAATATGAATTTGCAACAGCAGCACAGTGAGAGAGACAAACAGAGCGCAGCTTCTCCTCGCAGCATTAAAGTGTCTGAAACAGATAAATATTCAGAGGCGGAAAATGCTTTCTTTAGACATCTACAGACTACTTTGTTTTAGTTTCAGGTTTAATCAGACTTTGGATGAATTATTTAGAAACAACAGGATGCATCACTCCATGTCTCATCAAACCGCTCACACTGAGCTCTCATTATTATTACTAGGGGCAGATGTAATGTTTTGGGGGTCTGGGGCCACAAGCACATGACCTTATTTTCACCCTTTTTCTAACTGGGAATGTTGGCAGCTGTAGGAGAAGCAGACCTACTCAAAAGTTTTTTTGACTTCTTTTCCTGAGTAAAATGATTAACAGCCCAGCAGATTTACAGAAGATTCACAGAAGTTGAAGTCAGAGTCGTGCTGTCAGGAGAGGTTGGCCTTTTATCAGCACAATGTGCTTCAATTTACCTGAAGTTTGTTTAAGATGGAGCTTTTAATTTTTATATAATGCTGGAAAGTTTAATAAATGATAATAAATCATATATTTATTACACTCCAACACACCATGATTGTCAGTGAACTATGATATCTTCATATCTCTGACTCTATACCACTTTATACCATGGTTTAAACTCTCTCTGTCACAGAGATTAGGAAATACAAAGATGTTTGTTTTACCTCAACTTCCTTGTTCCCTTTCAAAAGAAAAACTATCTGACTGTGTCTCTGTGGACAGAATGCCATCAACTGCTGATACAATGCATTTTATTTTGAAACATTTACAGGATGGGGTTGTCAGCTGTGCAGGAGCTTGTATAACTTCATAAATGAGTGGAATATGTGCTTATAAATATGAAAATACAGCACTCATATCAGCAGGCAGCAGACTTAAGGCCCAGTTAAGGCTGGACTATTTTTATGCAGAAAAAATGTACTAGTTAAAATTATTTCTGTTAGAGAAAAGTTATAGTGTCATTCAAATTGCACTAATTTTACTGTAAGATGTTTTGTTGAACTGCTAGATTTGAGGTAACTGTTTTGTTACTCATCCTAAAAGTGACTCAAATTTTACATTGTTTTATTTATTTTGCTATTGGATTGCTTCATATAGATTGCTCTACATTCCTTTTACTTTAGTGGAACAAGCTCTTGCATTCATTTTATTTTGAAGAGACTTTATATCAGACTGTAAAACGCAGATTATCAGTTAAGACTGGGCTATTTTTTGTTGGAGATTAATGCCCTGCAGTGTTTTAAAATGTTATTTTTGGGAAAATTGTTGTTATATTAATTGATTAATAAAAAAAAATAATCGTTAGGTGCAGCCCTAATATTGACTGATATGAAAAAAAATATTGTGATAAGACTTTTTTCCATATCACCCAGCCCTACCCCCTCCTCTGATAAATAATGGAGTCTGGTGTTTTTGTTATAACAGCTTCAAATTCTCGTCAGTAAGGGCTATCTTACAGCAAGGTAAAGTGGTGAAAATATTCTTAATACAGCGTACACTTAAACTGATATTGATCTTTTTCAGTGACTTAAAACTAATCAATGAAGGCAGAGTCTGTTCAGCACAGTTTGATTATATGTACGTGGCGCAGAGGTTTTCTACTTTCGAAGTTATTGTAAATAAACAGTTGTGATTGTGATTGGGTCTATATCATAGACTGTAATAATGACAGTAGGTCTATAGCAACTGGCTGAAAGAGGGTGAATCTCCACCTGCTGTTGCAGAGTCAGATATACAGTACTTATATTCATAAATGGATTCTCCTCCGGTGCTTGAGCAGTATTCCAGTTAAATGGCCTATTCGAGCTGTAGCTTGACTAAACTGTGCATGTAAACACATTGACTGGCTTGTATTTTGTATGCTCTGTCTGAAAAGAAAAAGTTGATGATTTTGGTTTAGTGTCCTGGTGAATCATCAATAGTTACTGCCTGCTCTTAAAAGTCAAAACTATTGTGGACTGTATGAGAAGTAATGTCCATGCTGGAATTGGCAGACATTGAATATTATTTTCTGCAAGAATGCTGAATTAATCAAATAGTGACACAGCAATGTGATATTATTTTAGACTTTCAGACTATGCTCCTCTTTAAGAATGGAAATAGAAAAGTCCAGCTTTCTCCAATGTTTGTTGATCTTACTGAAACACAATTTGATACATATGTATTTATCTGGAATAGTATCACTATGTACGATATTAGCTGGTATCACCATGATATGATATTATCACTGTACTTAAGTCACTATAAAATAATTTTGTGATTTTAAGCATGTTGCAATGCTGAGTGTTACCCCTTTCCCCAAAGGAAACTTTGTTTTATGCAGGATAAAGTCAGTTCAATCTGTTTGTCTCACTTCAGTCATTTTTATTGCAGCTTATCGTATCTGGTGGACTGAAAAAGAAATTGATTTTAATATTTAGTAGGGTACCAAAAGTTTAACATGTATTTGTAATGCTAATAATCTATCTAATAAGCAAATCAGTACTTGGTATCTATGTATTGATACAATATTGCAATACTGCTTTGTATCAATATTTTTTCCCACCCATTAAAATTATGAAAAATGTCATGTTTTAGAAGGTCTGCAAGCTAAGCTTTTTTCACGGACTCTGGGTCAGTCAGTGAAAAAATTATTTTCTTTTCGTGACATCTCCATTGTACAAATGAGGAGTAGGGCCATGCTAAAGAAAAAAATCCCAGATTTTGAGAATTAAGTCATAATATTATGAGGATAAAGTTGTAAGTTCAAGAAAAAAACTCATAAATTCACAAGAATTACGTCAGAATTTTTATGAGATTACACTTGTAAATTTACGAGAAAAATGGGCGCATGTGCACGTTTGGTTCTAGCATCTGCCTCCCATCAGCTGTGGATGTCGAAAGAGACGGCCCATCCTGGGCTTTTTTGCAAAATTCGGAGTTAACATGGTTGGGCCTGTTAAGCTGTTCTGTAGAGGTTCATGTACACAGTGTCTATTCACTACCTGTATACACCCCAACTACTTGAAATAATTCAGTTTAATTCAATTTTATTTATAAAGCCCATTATCACCAAACATGGTTTGCCTCAGAGGGCTTTACAGCATACGACATCCCTCTGCCCTTAGACCCTCACATTGACTAAGGAAAAACTCTCCAGAAAAACCCTGTAATGGGGGGAAAATGGTAGAAACCTCAGGAGGAGCGAATGAGGAGATATCCCTCTTCCAGTACGGACAGACGTGCAATCAGTGTTGTAAATAACAATTAAATTACAGTAATGACAAAGAGGAAAGAGAGAGAAAGGGGAAGAGAAGCACAGCAATAATGGTAACAATAACATAACATATATAACAATAGTGATAGAAGTAAAATGACTAAATGCACTCTATATCGTATCGTAGCTGTTGACGAGACTCCCATGCGTATATTAATAGTGGAAGCATGACACATAATAATGGCAGTAGAAGGTCGCGTCCAGCAGGATCATAGCATCTGTGCAACCAAGGCCGATGACACAGACGCAGCCTCAGACAGGACCACAGCAACAGCACAACCAATTCAAATCAAATAAAATATGCTATTTATAACATCACAAGATTGAGCTGGACTCGAACTTAAACCTTCAGCATGGGAGTCCCAAACACTCACCATTCATTCATCAGGTGTGATCATGTATTCATCCTTCTTTCACTTATTATACCATATAACCCAGCTCTCTGGTCTTTTATTTCTCATAAAATGATATCAAAGTTTTATCTTAAAATATTAGTTTTATCGAGTGAATTTAATATTTATTAATATTAAATGAATTTTGCATAATTGTTTGGTAAATTTAAGAGTTTAATCTCTTCATATTATGTCTATATTCTGGTAAATTGATGACTTTTTTTCTGATAATATTTTCTCAAAATTCTGACTTTATTCTGACAATATTGTGACTTTGCAATATTATGACTTTATCCTCATAATATAAGATTTTTTTTTCTTTATCATGGCCCCAAATCTCCGTTGTGCTGTTAGATAGGGCAGTGTGTTCTACAAAGATTTGGCTGTTGCTTCTCCTGTTCTAAATCTTGGTTCTGCTGTGTTGAGCAGTGGCTTCAGGATGTCATCGCCCTCCAGTGCAGCATCGTGCGACACCTTTCCATCAAGCAGAAGGCTTCATCCACCCTGTCATCACTTACGCCGTCAGCAGAGTGGGTCTCTGAGCAGAAAGCCAGCACCAAATCATGTGAGGACATGAAAACTCAGGCCTCTTTAGAAAGGACTTGTTCCCCTGACCCCTTCTCTAAACCCTGCAGTACTCCTGGTGACCCCCAGGGGGCCTCTCTTTCAAGGGACACACTTGCAGAACTGGGAGTTTGTAAATGCAGCACGACTGCTTGTCAGAACTGTAGGAAACCCAACGGACCTCTAGCAGAGGAGTGCCAGCCTCCCAAAGCCAATGGCCCCGTAGACTGTCACAGTGCCTCAGACTCCTGCAGGCAGGCTGAACTGCAGCACAGACTGAAGCCCAGTGCAGTGGCCCCAGACTCCACTCCTGCCTCTGGGCTGCTCAACCACATAGGAGCTGAAACGGTTAAAAAGGAGCCTGAGAACACTACAGAGAACTGTGCTCAGAAAAACTGCCCGACTGCCCTGACGATATGGCCCCACGGTGGCCAGCAGAACCACAGGAGCCAGGCAGAGCTCCAGGAGGAGTGTTTGAGCAGTGACGAGAAACCCGCATACTCCATCACCAGCAGCGGCCGCTCAGATGCACCGCCTAAAGGCAACCAGGAGCACGAGCCAACCAAGCTGGGGTCCTCATCACCTACTCCAGGTACACAATCCCACACCAACACATTGATCACTAGGTTCATTTGAGATTCTGTAAGGGTCACGAAAAACCTCTAACACCAAAGCAGACAGCAAATGAGGGAGTATTTTATTGAAAAATGTTTCAGCTTTTCATTATTTGACAGCAAAATGTAAAAAAGAGACTGAAAATTACATATCACAAGGGTCAGTAGTCATTTTTATTTTTCAGGGTCAGAAATGGAATATATTTAGAGTTAAAATGACACCTATTTCCTTTCTCTCCTATAGAAAAAAATAAAAATTAATTACCAAGAAAACCAAGGCAAAAAACCAGAAGCAACAAAACAAAAACAAATATCTATTTGATTTCCATTCTAAGTCTTGACATCTCTGGCTAACGATACTAATTTTATTTTAGTGCCCATGCATTGAATTTTTTTTAAAGATTTTGCCCAGGACAAAAAAATAACTGGTCTTTTATCTTTGTTTTGTCTGTATTTTATACCAAAATTTGAATAGGAGAAAAAGAAAATTAAATGGCATTTCTGTTGTGTATATTCTATTTCTGACCACAGAAACTAAAAATGGCTTATTTTTCACTTGTCACTTTAGGATTTTGAAATGAAACTCAAATTACTATTTTGTTTACAAAAGTAAAATTCAAAGACCAAAAAGTACACAGACCCACAAGTTACCTCTTTAGAATGCATATTTGATTTGCACTCCTGTTTAAAGTTTTTAATATTACATAGCAGTTTTTAGGAAGAGATGATGACATTGACATTATCTGAATATCTCAAGAGCTAATTTTCCCCCAGTATAAAAATCACCCACCTTACACCTGTTTTTTTTTTTTAATAACTTTAAACAGTTGGCAGAGGTAAATGATCTTTTCTTGGACAATATAGGCATTGTGTGTGAAAACAGCTTAGTAAGAAATTGAGACTGTTGAGCTGCAGAGGGTGAATTCACTAGCAAACATCTGTAAAATGATAAACTGCAGCACTGCAAGAAGTTGAGTCTTGACATGTTAACAGGGTGTTAAATTAAGTTTGTGGTCATTTTTACAGTTTGTCAGTGTTGAGACAATACCACAGTACACTGCTCGCCGCTCTAGCTGAGACATTTGGCAGTAGTTCTAGCAGACCACGGCCAAACAGCTCCCTCTTGTGGTCACTGGCAGAGATTTTTTTAAGCTGTTTCAAATGTCACAGCAATATAACAGTGTGATATCACAAGTTACCAAGAGAAAATAAATAGGCCGAATGTGCCTCATGTCCCTTTCCCACCAAAACTACTGCTTATATGAGGGTTTTAAAACACACACTCAAAAAAAGGCAGTAGACTGCATGTGTGTGTGATTTTCACTGGTTTGTCACATTCAGCAAAAGGTTAGTAAAGAGTAGAAAGCAGCATAGAGGCCTGTTAAAAATTTACCATGGTCACTTCTGTTTTGCTTCTCTTACTTATTCAGTCTCTCTTGGTGCAAACTAAATTTGGAACTATGTTCTAGCACTGCTTGGATGGAGACAGATGGTATTTTGTGGTGGCCTGTCACTGCATCTTGCCAGTAAAGGGGCTAAGATTAGCAAATCCTTCCGCGTGTTGTATTTTCTTTGAAGCTGATCAGAGCCAATTCATACCTATGACCACTGCAATAATCTAACGTGGGTGTGAATGCAGACCTTTCCCATTAAAAACAAAAGCCAGATGTTGGCAGATGTTAATGGGTGAGTGAAAAATGGGCTTCAGTTGAAATGACAGTTTTGAAGTTTTTGTTGTACTTAAAACACATTTGAATAGATTAATGTACAGTTAAAAAGTGGTTATTCTCGGGGCGCCTGGTGGCTCAGTGGATAGAGCGGTGCCCCATGTGCAGCCACAGCGGCTGCTGGGTCGAGTCCGGCCTCGGCCCTTTGCTGCATGTCTCCCCCTCTCTCTACCCCTTTCACACTTGCACTGTCCTATCAATTAAAGGCAATAAAAGCCCCCAGAAAATCTTTAAAAAAAGTGGTTATTCTCATGAAAGAACAACGTTCTTATCCAGTCACATGTTCCTGAGTCAAAAGTCCTCCAGATCAGTCTCTGTTGTTTAACCACACTGCACGTTTCTCTTCCTCAGACGTGAAGTCTGGTCCTGGACTGATGGGCTCCTTGCTGCCCAGCACTCTCTCCTCCATCGCCAACCTGTCCAGCTGCATGAAAGATGGAAAGGATGAGGAAAGAGGTCAGTGTGCTCACTCAGTCGTGACAGTTCTGAAACACTGCAGTATTGTCTACATGTCATGTCTGTGGTAAAGCAAAGTAGCAGTAGAATGACCCTTTACTGGCTGTGTGTGTGCAGGCATTGAGCTGGACAAACTGGATGCAGAGATGATCAAGCTGCTGGCCTGGCAGAGGATCCAGCAGCTCTTCCCTCCCAAAATGCCCAGCACTCCACCTCCTTCAGCCCCCAGCGCTGCCCCGAAAACCCCATCACCCTGCCCTGATGGTAAGACACTAACTTAGCTTTGAGGCTGCTATTTACAGGGTTTGTAGGTAATAACTGATGTTTTCAAGGACCGTGGGAAATTTGGAAATCCAACAACAATTTCTGTTTTTACAGTTAGTGGCTGTGATTAAATTTTAAGGAGGACATGTGTTCCTTAAATAAAATCCACTAAAGTTTTTTTTTTTTTAAAAAAAGCCAAAATATTTATTTTAAGAAAAATTAAAATTTGCTAAAATGTTTTCTTTAAAAATCATCAAAATGTTGAAAGAGAAGAAAATCACATTTTTCTTTTCTTGCATTAAAAATGACTAACAAAAATTTGAATTAAAAAAATCATGAAAATTTAAAAAAATCATCCAGAAGAAGAAGAAAAAAAATACCATTGTTTTTTTCTAAGATTTGTCAAAAGGGTTTAAAGAAAAAATGGCAAATTTAAATTATGGATTCTTTATTCCCCTTAAACATTTTTTGGTGATTTTAAAAGAAAAATGCAAAATGCAGCTGTTAAGAGTTGTGTGCTCTTCCTCTAAAGCCGAAATTAAAAAAACATAAGTCTCTCCCCAGTGCTTAGAAACACTGTTTGACATGCCTCCCCCTTTTTGCACCACCCTCTCCCTAATAAACAATGTCTTAGTTATATTTAAATAATCAGTTCTGATCATGATTTGAAGTTATTGTTATTTTTTAAATAATATATATTTAAAGAAGTCTTTATAAAGTAATGATAAGACCCAATGAGAAGTATTGGTCGCTTCAGTGAATGTATGGTATGCTTTAAAATTTGCCACCAAGTCATTGAAAAGTCTTGGAAATTTATTGGTAAAAATGTTTATGAACTTTATTTTCAAATCTCACTTCTTGTGAGGGGTTTTATTTAATTTGAATGGAATTTCCTTGTGTACCTTGACTTTCCTGATAGTGTTGCTGACAATCTGAACGGCTTCCTACAGGTCAGAAGAAGGTGCAGGCTCGAGCAGTTTTTTACCCACTGACAGGGAAAGGAGGAGCTGTCAGCATGTGCTACAGGACGTTATACATAGGATCAGGTAAGACATGCTGACTGTGTCACGGCGACTTCAGAAACAATCATCCAGCCAGACCTGTCACCAGAATTAGGTTATCGACATTCTCTGAATCATAACTTTGCCAATTTAAAATCATTTCATATAGAAAAAGTTCTTTTAGAGCAGCTTGTATTTAGAACAGAGAAACTCTACTTTTTTGGCTTATGACCCCTTTTTTTAAGGAAAGCAATGAGATCATTTTATATGCATGTGAAATGTGCTTGTGGTCACATGTAGTACACAGACAATTCAAATAAAATACAACACCCGGTATAGGTCTGTAGTTCAACCTAGAGCGACATTTTCATTCAAACAGATTTAGACGCTTGGTGAAGTAAAACTATTAAGTATTTGGCAGTTCAATAAAAAATGGTATTGCAAAATTGTGTATTCCTTGTCCTGGAAAAGAATGTGGATCCCCAGATAGGGCTTGAGACCTCCTGGAGGGTATTGACCCCAAATCGGGAACCAGTGGTAAAGACAACAAAGGGGTTTTCTAGAGAAATGGGATTTTTATTTCCCAGAACAAGGTCTTATGAGACAAAAACTTGCAGCAGTGTATTTTTTATATGTAGAGGCGTAGCTTTGCAATAATAGACTCAAATTTGTCTTAATGAGCCTTATTGAGTTTTTCCACAAAACTGGAACTCACTATGTTTCTCATGTTTTGTACAGGTGCTGACATGGATGTGTGCCTTACAAACTATGGTCATTGCAACTACATATCGGGGAAACATGCCTGTATTTTCTATGATGAGGTATGGACTTTTAAACTGCTTAAATGCAGTATGTTATCATACTGGACCAAAATTCACCACCTCTATTTAATAAATACTGGAGGTGCTGTTGTAGTTGTTGCTGGACATGGTGTAAATGATATGTGTATGTCTTCCTTTTTTAAAATTTTTTTAGAATACCAAGCATTATGAGCTGCTCAACTACAGTGAGCATGGTACCACAGTGGACAACGTCCTCTACTCGTGTGACTTCTCTGAGAAAGCCTCCTCGTCTCCACCAAGCGGGCTGGTGGCCAAAGTTCAAGGCATCATACGTTAGTACATCTCATTATTATACATTTAAACTGCTGAAGCTCATACATGTTATCTACACAGGGTTCATACGGTCAAGAAAAACCTTGAAAAGTAATGGAATTTGCAAATAGCAATTTACTGGCCCTAAATTTACCCTGAACTTTTGCAAAAGTCATGTAAGTTTGTCTCAAATCTGTAAAATAACACACAGTGTGTTCAAGGGCCATTGGAAATTTAAAAATCCACGATAATTTTTGTTTTTACAGTTTCTGGCTTTGATAAATGTTGCAAATTTGGGGGAATTTTAAAGAGAACACGTGTTTATTTAAATAATCACCTTAAGTTAAAAAAAAAAATCTTTTTTTTATATACACATGCCTTCTTAAGAGTAGTGTTTTAAATTCATGCTATGGCATGTATTCCAAAACAGCACCAAAAAGTCATAGTATAACATGTCCTCTAAAAAAGTGCAAAAAAGCCATTCAAAATAGTGCAAAAAATCATAGTATAGCATGCCAGTCAAAATAGCATAAATGTCAAAAATTGCACTAAAAAGCTATAGTCAAAATACTGTTAAAAAGTCTTTTGAAATAGTATTGAAAAGTAATACTATAGCATGTTGTTTAAAAGTAGTCATTGAAAATAGCATGTTGTTCAAATTAGCACAAAAAAAGTCATATTTAGCATGTTCGAAAAAGCATACAGAAAGTAAAGCATGTCCAAAATAACAGAAAAAGTCATACCATAGCATGTCATCCTATTAGCATAAAAAAGTAATACTATTGCCTATCATTCAAAAAGGCAAACAAAAGTCATACTATAGCATATCATTGAAAATGGCATTAAAAAGTCATACATCGTTCAAAAGTCATACTATACCATGTAGTCCAATTAGCATAAAAAAAGCCATAGTATAACATGTGTCACATGCCATTCAAAATAGCGCAAAACAGTAATACTATAGCATGTTATTAAAACAGACTAAAAAAAGTAATACTACAGCATGTTGTTCGAAATAGTGCAAAAAAGTCATAATATAGCATGTCGTTCAAAATGGTGCAAAGAAGTCAAACACTCCTTTATATCTACTGTCATGTGGGTGCCTGTTTCCAAACTCTCCCTGTGATCCTGGTGCAGGTCGGAGTAAGAAGCGTGAGGATGACGAGGGCCCCGGCTCTGTGGCAGGTTTGTTGCCGGCTGGTGGAGTGATGAGCAGCCAGCCACAGGGTGGCTCCGAGCTGTCGTGCAGCTGTAAGGCAAGCAGCTCCAGCCTGATTGGAGGCAGCGGCGCGGGTTGGGAGGGCACAGCCCTGCTCCACCATGGCAGCTACATCAAACTGGGTTGCCTCCAGTTTGTCTTCAGCATCACAGAGTTTGCCAGTAAGCAGCCCAAAGAGGAGCAGACCAGCACACCTGCTGCCAACTGCACGAGCAGCAGTGCAGCCAGCACCACTACCAGCACCGCCCCCACCTCCACCTTGACGCCACCGCCACCCCCCAACACTGCCACAGTGAGCAGCCCCTCCAGCCAGGATGAGACCGACACTGAGACTGTCCCTCCCCACCAAGTGCCAGCACTGCGCTCACACTCTATTCCATAACCTGCACAGGAAGTCCCGCCCTCCCTCCTTTTGTTTTGCACCTTCCGAGTCACAATGAAGGGAAAGCTGCACAGCTGGTTGGTCAACAGGGAAAAGTTTTTTTTTTTTTTTTTTTCATTTTTAATGGTTTATATCTTTGCATGAACTTGAAGTATTATTGACAATCTCTACTGTTTTTGAATGACTGACCAGTAACCCTCTGTTCACTTCAGATCATTAGGACTTTGAGCGAACATTATTTACATACGCTCATTTTTTCTTTTGCCAGTATATTGATCATGTATGGTGTAACATTATTTTGTCAGTCAGCCCATTTAGCACAAGCCTTTTGTTTTGTAGTATTGAATTCCATACATTCTAATTTCTTTTGCTGCTTTTGCACCATAGGTAGCTATATATGTATGAAAACATACATGCTTATACACTATAAAATGTATATATAATGTAAATATATATAATTCAGTGCCTCTCAATTGGAGAAACATTGGATTTCATGTAGATTTACCATTTTTTGGTTTTTAACTGTACAGTTCATGGAATTTGTGATACTGTGTAGACTACCAGAAGTTTTGTGATAAAACTTGTTCTTAGTATGTACTTCCGCTGTAGTCCATCTGTAAATACCGTGTTGTTTTAGCACTCATTTTAACATCTTGTGCTGCTCTGTATATAAGCACTCTGTCTGTACCTGCTTGTCTGTTCAAACTTGTAAATACAGAAAGATTTTCTAAGAACAAATAGATTTGTGTAATCTGTTATTTTCAGTGGGTCCACGTGGACCCTAACGACATGCTATAGTGTGACTGTTCAGCGCTATTTTGAACAACATTCTATAGTATGACTTTTTTATGCCGTTTCGAACAACATGCTATAGTATGACTTAAATGCATGATTTTGGACTGTATGCAATAGTATGACTTTTTGACGCAATTTTCAAAATTTGTTGTTTTTAGCCATTTTTTCAACATGTCAGAATTTGAGATTTTTCGACTCATGTAATTTTCAACCATTTTTTTGACACGCTATATTAACCCCAAAGTCCCCGAAGTCTCTCCAACTGGTGCAGAACGCTGCTGCGCGTGTACTAACGGGAACCAAGAAAACGGATCATTTTTAGTTAGGCTGACATAGCTTTAGTCTGCTGGGGGACTTTCTAGGATACGCTGAGCTCCTTTTTCCTTCTCTTACTCCCTCCATCTGCAAACACTCGTCTTTTTACTGCATTACACTAACTTGGTTGCCTCTTTGGAGCATTCATGCTCCCTTGTTTTGTGGTTTTCCCGGATCTTGGCTGCAATCTTGGCTGTGCCTGGATCGTGGTGATGGCTGTGCTGATGCTGTGACCCTGCCCTTGGCCCTGCTCATGCTGTGACTGCACCTCCAGCTTGCCATGATGGTGGTTTTGGTTGTGCTGTTCCTGTGGTCCTGTCTGAGGCTGCGCCTGTGTCGTGGGCCTCGGTTGCACAGATGCCCTGATCCTGATTGACGCGACCTTCTACTGCCATTATTATGTGTCATGCCTCCACTATTAATATACGCATGGGAGTCTTATCAACACCTACAATATTTGCATGTAACATTGCATGCAATCCGAGTGCATTTAGTAATTTTACATCTATCACTATTGTTATATGATATGCTATTGTTACCATTACTGCTGTGCTTCTCTTCCCCTCATGCTATACTACGAGGTGTTTCTACAAGCTATTATTATGACTATTAGTATGATTTTTTGATGCGATTGTGGACCCTATGGTTAAGTATGAGATTTTAATGCCATTTTGGACCACATGCTATAGTATGAATTTTTGACTCGATTTTGGACCCTATGCTATTGTATGACTTTTTTGTGCCATTTCGAACGACATACTACAGTATGGCTTTTTTATGCCATTTGAAACAACATGCTAAATTATGACTGTTAAGCGCTATTTTGAACAACATGCTATAGTAAGACTTTTTAACGTGACTTTGGGCCCTATGCTTACAGTAAGACTTTTCCATGGGATTTTTGACCACATGCTATGGTATGAATTTTTGATGTGATTTTGGACCACATACTATAGTATGACTATTTGACACGATTTTGGACCCTGCAGTTTTGGAACACATGCTATATAGTATGACTGTTCAGCGCTGTTTTAAACGACATGCTATAGTATGACTTTTTTAATGCCGTTTCAAATGACATGCTATAGTATGACTTTTTTATGCTGTTTTAAACGACATGCTATAGTATGACTTTTTTCCGCAATTTTGAATGACATGTTATAGTATGCCTCTTTTAGGTTGTTTTTAATGACATGCTATGGTATGACTTTTTTAGGTTGTTTTGAACAACATGCCATAGTATGACTGTTTAGTGCTTATTTGAACTAAATGCTGTAGTATAACTGTTTAATGCTATTTTGAAAGACATGCTATAGTATGACTTTTCTGCGTGATGTTGAACGACATGCTATAGTATGCCTTTTTTATGCCGTTTTGAATGGCATGCTATAGGATGACTGTTCAGCGGTATTTTGAACGACATGCTATAGTATGACTTTTTTATGCCGTTTCTAACAACATGCATTTCATATGCCTTTTTTTATTTATCATAAGCTCTTATTTATCTAAAGCTCTCTTTTACTTACAAAAATTGGTATATATCTTCTCTCATCCATCGATCTGATCCACTGTAAATGCATCAACAGATCAATTATCAACCACACGAGTAACATTCAGCTGCGAAGTAGATAAAAAACACTATGCTACAGTATGACTTTTTTGAGCAATTTTGGACAACATGCTGTAGTATGGTTTTTTTCGCAAAATTTTCAGTGACATGCTATAGTAAGACTTTTGCGCGATTTTGAATGACATGCCATCGTATGACTTTTTTGCGCTATTTTGAACAACATGCAATAGTACGACTTTTTTGCATTATTTGCACAACATGCTATAGTATGCCTTTTTTATGCCGTTTTGAACGACATGCTATAGTATGGTTTTTTTGCGCAATTTTGAACACTATGCTAGAGTATGACTTTTGCGCAATTTTGAACGACATGCTGTAGTATGACTTTTGTGCGTTTTTGACCGACACGTCATACTTTTTTTCCAACATACTATACTGTGACAATTATTAGTTATTTTGATTTACTATACAATGATTTTTTTTTTCTCGATAAACTGTACTTCGATTTCTTCACTTTTTCGGCATACTTTAATATGACATTTTTTTTTTTTGGCATACTTTAATATGACATTTTTCGACGTTCTATACCACAACTTTTTTCCGTTTCTTCTACATTCTATATCATGACTTTTTTCCCACGTTTTTTGCGATATACTATACTAAGACTTTTTTTGACATACCATACTATGACTTTTTGTCATTTTTTCACATACTACACTGCTACTACTACACATACTATTTACTAACTATTTAAAGGTTACTGGCATCTAATGGTGAGGGTGCAGAAGTGAAACTTTTACCATTTGCCAAGCGGAGAACTACAACGGCTGATCTAAAAATATGAATATCCTTAATATTTGACTTTTCCTCATCCTTGTCTTGGAAGGGGACCCGCTACAAACCTACATATGTAGACATTAATGACTTATTTTAAGGTAATGAAAAAATGCAACTTTTCTTCTTTTTGGGTGATTCTAAAGTCAAATAAACATATATATGAATAGTGTATTCCATTTCTACCAATACATGCCCCTATATCCTACACACTGGACCTTTAAGCAAATTTCTATCCATAAGCATTTATGTAAAATGAAAATAAAAGCCGGTTTAACAAAGTCTAATTAATAAACAGATTGACGTATCTAAATTTCCTTGATAACTTTAAATCAGCAATTTCCTTAAATGATTTTGGCAAACTTTCATGATGATTGGCCCAATAGTTTCTGATAAGGTCTTGAAAACAGGATTTTGAGAAAATTGAGAAAAGGTCAACATTTGACATTTTTAAAGCAGAGGACCACTGAAGAAAAGATGCAAATGAATTAATATTTGCTTTCACTCTAAGTCAAGCTGCTTTAAACATAATTGTGAAAATGTAAAACTTAAATGTTGAAGCCCCACCATAAGTGTCAGTGAGTGTCATTTTATGTGCTTGAGTCGTGGGTGGAAGTTGAGACCCACCTACACATTTTGATGATTTTTATTCTCACAATTTTTGCTGCATGAACACTTCATCTGAAAAAAATCAGAAAAGGAAGAGAAAGAAAAGAAAATGAGAGCAAGAACAGGGCTCTGGCAATGAGTGCCACTTCTTGGACCCCTGATTACAATGACCACAGGAAAAGATATTTTGAAAGCTAAACATGAAAAAAGTACAGGTTTTGTTGTCTATTTTATGATGTGCTGGTTGAAAGCACCTGAATACAACTTACAGGCATTAATATTTATGTATCCATTGTCAAAAGTGTCAAGTGATCAAGGACCATTGCTTTAACATAATTAGGGATTATGTTACAATAAAAGTCATTTTAGTGAGGGGAAATTTTTGACATGAAAATGTTACACCCTTTGACACCTGGAACAACGACAGTTTTCTTGTGCTGCGTTCAGGTGCCTTTCACAAGCTATTTAACCCTTTAAAACTCAATTGACTGATTTAAAAAAAAACATAGGGGGGACAGGCAATGATAAACCTGGCAAGAAATGTGGCACAAATTGTGAGAAATTAGTAAAATGTAATGAGAAAATAGGAAAAGACCGGAAAATTAGTCTTATTAGAAAATTATCAAAACTAGGGGAAAATATCCAGAAAACTTTGTATATTTATATCATCAAAAATTATTTTTAAAAAAGGGTGAAAAATGTCCAGAAATCAATGTAATTATTATAACTATATATTTATTTTATTGACATTGCTAAACAATTTCATGCCCCAAATGTAAAAATATCTATTTGAAAATGTCAAATAGTACAGTTTTCAAGTCATTTAACAGATATAGTCATGGTTGAGGAATTTGATGCAAATATTTTTAGTGTGACGATACAATATAAGCAACTTTTGAAGCAGGGATAAAAGAAGGCATAAATAATTGGGTTTAGAGTTGAATTAAAGTAACCCAACCAAACAAATGCTTCAAAGATGGCAGCAGGTGTGCTGAAGCCGATGTAGGCATCAATTACAGAGTTAATAAAAAAAGGCATCCAACAAAAGATGAATGCACCGAGCACAATTCCCAGAGTCTTTGCAGCCTTATGCTCAGACTGTTTAATCAGCCCACCTCTGACTTTGTCATTTGAACAATTGTTCATATCTCCAATCTTTCTCACATGATCTTTAGCCACCATAAATACTTTGGTATACAGACAAACCATCACAGTGCAGGAAAAGAAAAAGCAGATAACACTGTCTAAAACTCCCCAAAGGCGGTTAAAGAGAAGGGTACAATTGCCAAGACAGTTTATTGATGCCATATAATCCTCTAACCCCTCAGTGTTTGCCTTTGAGTAAAGAAGTCCATAAGAGTAAAGAGCAGCTAGCGCCCAGCTGGCACACACCATAATCCAGGCCACTGACATGGTGATATTCCTGGGGTAATGCAGAGGGTTGCATATTGCTTGTTGTCTGTCTACAGCAATGCAAATCAGGTGGAAGATAGACAGAGTGGTAAGAAACATATCAAAGCTGGAGTGCAGCAGACAGAAGTCATCACCATAGAACCAGCAGCCATGAACGGTCCGGATGGCGCTGAAGGGCATCACAACAACACCCACAAGAAGATCAACCAGACCAAGAGATACAATAAGCACATTGGTAGGATTATGCAACTGCTTGAAATGACTAATTGACACAATGACAACAGAGTTCCCTAAAATGGTAACCAGCATGCCAAAGGCAAACAACAAGTAGAGGGCAAATTTGGCCCCCAGATTGAAATGTGCCCCAACACATGAGGAGTTAGAGCCAGGAAAACAGAACTGCTCCTGAGAAAGGCCAGAAGTCATCATAAACCCAAAAACATATGCCAAAACCTCAACAGAGAGAAGCAAACAGAGCCCGATAGTGAGAGGTCCATGGGAGAAATAGACGGAGCTCTGTGTTTTCTAACCCAAGTCACAGAATAGATTCCACCTTCAAATCACCTGATACACTGTGCTATCCAATTAAACGCCTGCTATTAACATTCACGGCAATATAGTCAATGAGAAATTAAAATATTCGCAGTGTTTGCAACAATGGCCTAAATAACTTTTCATAGTTTCAAGAGGAAAATCGTTCCATTCATAGAGACAAAGAATGACAACCCCAAATCCAAAACCAGAATACATGATTTGCACTTTTATTTAACCTGTATACAGCTGAATACAGTCCAAAGACCAGATATTTTAAATTATTTGCACTTTATCGAAATTAGTGAATTTTTCTCCAAAACCCATTCCCAATAATGTTTACTCAAGAAAAAACCAATCAACTCTATCGAATGCTTTCTCGGCATCTAAGCAGAGAAGCATCGAGCGTTGTTTATCTTTTGCCGCCATTGACTGTAGGTTTAAAGCTCTCCTTACATTATTTGTTCTTTGACGTCCTGAGATATATCCTGTCTGGTCTGGTTGTATTAATTTCTTTATATCATTTTGTATTCTGGTTGCTAGGATCGAAATTAGTATTTTATAATCTATACATAAAAGGCTTATGGGAAGCTAGCTGGAACACTGCAAAGGGTCCTTTCCCTCCTCATGCAGGATGGTAATGATAGCATCTGACCAAGATTCTGGGGGATCTCCTGAATTAAATACATAGTTATACACTTTACATAAATCCAAATCCATCTACTCCTGGTGATTTGATGTTTTTTAATATAGCAATAGTTTCCTTGATTTCATGTTCTCTAATGGGCTCTGTTAATTTAGTTCCTTCCTCGTCTGTCGATTTAATCATCTTAAGGGCTTTCGAAAAATCATAAATTTTCTTTTTCTTAAATTCCTGATCTTGATCCTTATATAAATGTTTTAATATTTTGTGAAAGCCTCTGATATTTCCTTAGGATGAGTCTCAATCTGATTAATTTCAGGATGCCCAATTCTGGGAACTATGCGGCTAGACTGGGCCTTTCGAAGTTGAAAAGCCAACAGTCTACTGGCTTTATTTCCCATTTCATAATACTTTCTATAAATGAACCTGAGGGCCCTCCCTGCTTTATATGTTAATACCTCATCTAGTTTCAGCCTAACTTCCTTCAAATGTTTAAGTACCTCCTCTTTTCTGTTTTGTTTATGTTCCCTCTCTATTATTTTTATTTCTATTACTTATTCTTGTTGTTTTGCTAGCCTTTGTTTCTTAAGTCTAGACATGAGGAATAATTTTCCCCCTTATCATAGCCTTTCTGGCATGCAATAGCACTGAAGGAGAGACAGTATCATTGTCATTCAAGGCAAAATATTCAGATAGAGCTGATGGCATTTCCTGTTTTATATGCATGTCCGTTAGCAAAGTGACATTGAGTCTCCAGTATTTGTGATGACTTTTTGATCCTGATTTGATTTTCATAGTGACAGGACTATGGTCCGAAATTGTTATTGATTCAATTGAGCTATCTTTTATGCTATATATGTCATTTTTTGATATGAAAAAATAGTCGATCCTCGAGTAGATAACATGTACTTGGCACATGAATGTGAATCACTCGGGTGAAGATGGTGCTAGAACTCCACTAGTTCCAGCTCTTTCATCATAGCTAATACATTTTTAGACATTTTAGATTGGGGCCTCACAGTTGTTGGTAGTCTGTCTAGTTTGTTATTTAATATACAGTTGAACACTATAGACCTGGTCAACCCATTCTCTTTTTTAATTGTAAGTGCTCTATTTCAGATAGATGTGTTTCCTGAATAAGAGCTACTGAACAATTTACTTTCTTTAGATGCCCCAAAGTCTTTTTCTTCCTACTTGGGTTGTTAATCCCTCTTTGTCATAGCTAATGAAATTCAAAGAAGTCATTGTCTCTGTAGTGCTTTAGAATGTATCGCCCTGCCTGCTTAAAAATGCCAAAATGTCAAAGAATGAAACCTTAGCCTAAACATTACAAACATAAACAAAAACAAACTATGGTCCCTAATATATACGTCAGGGAAAACCTAAAATTAACATTAATAACATACAGTTGAACCTCCACCTTCCAAATCAGCCACAGCAGTTTAACCTCAACTGTGTCCAATTCCCACTGGTACTGGGGAAGAAAGGTGTGACCTACCCTCTCTGTGGGGAAAAAACACACTAAGTGCAAATATGACCAATATTACACTAAAAAAGGTCTAAGTGAGTGTAATCCACTCATATGGGGCCTAAGAAAACGGCATCCGTCGGAACATTATATATGTATGTGCTTTGGAATGATTTGTGACAACAGCATTAGTATTTACACAAGTAGCACAACGTTGCGTGTTTTTGTTGTCCATTTGTGCGTGTTACTGTTTGTAAAACAGAGTCACTCCTAATGCTATTTCAGTTGCGTTGGGCTTTTAAACTACCTTGGCGTTTAGGGACGAGTTAATCGCCCCCTTGTAGAAAAGCCTTGAGATCCAAGGTTGATAACAACATGTCTCGCTTCCTCTTCATGCTGCTCCTCCATCCTTCCTCCATCTCCTCCTCGATACGCTCCCTCTCTCCACAGCGCACCTCCACTCCCAGGTCCTTCAGCACTGCCGTGGCGCTCGCCAGTGTGGTGAAGGTCTTCTCTCCTGTGTTCAGTTTAATTTTAAGCTATGCTGGATACAGACATTTCGCTTGAATAGCCTTCTTTTTAAGCTGTTTGATGACTTTGTGGACTTTTGCTCGCTTCTTCTGTAACACAGGAGAATAATCCTGTCAGAAAAGATCTGTTTGTCCTGGAAGAAGATCTGTCCCTACACCAAGCTTGTCGTATGATTGCATCTTTTAGCGCTGCGTCCACAAATCTCACTATGATTGACCTGGAAGGGGCTGTCGGATCTTTGGGTTTGGACAGGAGTGAACGATGTGCTCTCTCGATCTTGATGTCCATCTGTTGTGGTAGTTTGAGCACCTTATGTAGTAGATCTTTCACAAATCGGGGCATGTTTCCCCCTTCACTGGTACCTGGAAGATTCTCATGTTGTTCTACCTCAGTCTATTTTAGAGGTCGTCACAGGTGACTGAGAGGTCGATATCACCGTGAAGAAGGTATCGCAGCGCCCTCTACTGTTGCATCACCATATCTTCTCCTGCTTGTTGGAACCTCTTTGTCTCATAGAGGGATTAATGTTGTAGTACTCTTTCTTGCATCTAAGATGTCGGATAATTACTGTTCTCACTATTTTTGGATATTGTCTGACAGAGTTCTGAATGTATGCTGCAATTCCTTTCATGACATCACCGGAAGTCCGAAATTAAGTCATTCTGAGGCAGAAACAGCATTTCAGTGACAAGACAAGAGCTTCAATCACGTTTGACAGGTTGAAAAAGTGCTTTTTTTTGCAATTAGCTGCTGAACGGGGGTCTTTCACCACACAGCGGCTCTCTGGCTCTTCAGCTTGGTGTGTGTGTGTGTTACTGTCCTACTGGTTCAGCTGCTAAACTTGAGTCTGTAGCTGCGCGGCAGCTTGCTTTTTTGGCTTGGTAGATGTGGTTGCTTTATGCTACTGAGTTAGCTGCTGCTAACGAGAGTGTGCCACTTCATAAGGTATGCCTCTGTGCTGCCTTCACGAGCTCCTCAGAAAATATCTGATCCATGGTATTTACTGCTCGAGTTCAGGGAAGTGGAGATGGTAAAGCGATAATTACCAGTGGGAAATTGGGAAATTCCGATGATACCCGAATTGCTGAGTTGTGACGTTTTCGTGACATTTCAGTGCAGCAGAAATGGCAGAACGCATGGAAACAGTCTCAAAAACTGAAAAAAAAAATGTAGTTATTTTGTGCCTTAAGCTATCATTTACTTTTAGTAGTCACACATTTTAGTATATGCATCTATTAGCTGTAGCAAGCCAGCAAACTTTGAACTAAAAAGAATGCCAGGCCAGTATACTAACATTGATAACAATATTATTCTATAACACATGTTGCAGAGTTGACATCATAGATGCATAAACATGGCGGGCAGTAGTCAAAGATATAATTGGCTATTATGATGATAAATGTAATTAAGTATCTTAATTATGTTAATTTTATTTTAATGGGGGAATTTTTCATCCACAAGCAAACATTTTTAGGCTCACACCACTCTTTTTATATTTTTTTATTCATTTCAATTCAACCTGATCCTCTCTCAATCTCATTACTAACAAAAAGAATCACATTTTTAGATTATTACAAAAACTTACTTGGTGAAACCCCTGTTGTATTGTGTACCATTTTTATTACTGTCCATGTCCTTTTATTTGAATTTTTAAATATCTTAATGGCTCATGTATTGATGCAATGTTTACTATTTTATATTTTCTATGTAAAATGTAAAAAAAAATAAAATTATTTTAGTGCTCTCATCTATATCTGTGCTCTTGTTAGTCTGTCTATTTTGTACATATATTAAGATAAATATGGAGAAACACATGAGAGCTGTCTCTGGTATCATGATTTAATGGCCTCATTAATTCCTGATTCACATCAGTTTCAGTGAGGAATTTGGTAATAGATGTTTCAAAAATTGTAAGACATTATTAGATTTAAGAAATTATTTTTAAAAAGCAAGAGAAAAACTGTCCAGGGAAAAAAAATTAAAAAGCTAGGGGGAAAAAACTAAATTCATAATTAACATAATTACATATTTGAAATTAAATTGTATTTTATTTATTTATTTGAATTTAAAAAAAAAAACATTTGGTAATTTTCTTGTACTTGTACTTCTACCTTTTTTTTCACTCGCAAAGTGGAGTGGGAGGGGCTCACTACCCCAAAGGACACAGAGAGGCTGCAGGCGCAGCAGGGCCCATCTGAGAGGTTGTTGTCCCGGGCCCAAGCAACTCTGTCAGCTGGCCTGCATACAGCTTCCATGTTTTGATGGGAAAAAACACACACAAACAAAAAAACAAAAGCATTTAAACTTGTTCGTAATGCAAACATATCCACAGAATACACAGTACGGTCACACATGCGTCAGAGTATGCACCTTTATGCTTGAAGAATGGGGCTTGAATATTTTCAGATTCACAATGAGATAAAAACACTTCTTGAACCAAGGATAAAAGAAGGCATAAATAATTGGGTTTAAGCTTGAATTAAAGTAACCCAACCAAACAAATGCTTCAAAGATGGCAGCAGGTGTGCTGAAGCCGGTGTAGGCATCGGCTATAGAGTTGATAAAAAAAGGCATCCAACAAAAGATGAATGCACCGAGCACAATTCCCAGAGTCTTTGCAGCCTTATGCTCAGACTGTTTAATCAGCCCACCTCTGACTTTGTCATTTGAACAATTGTTCATATCTCCAATCTTTCTCACATGATCCTTAGCCACCATAAATACTTTGGTGTACAGACAAACCATCACAGTGCAGGGAAAGAAAAAGGCAGTGATACCATCTAGGATTCCCCAAAGGCGGTTAAAGAGAAGGGTACAACTGCCAAGACAGTTTATTGATGCCATATAATCCTCTAACCCCTCAGTGTTTGCCTTTGAGTAAAGAAGTCCATAAGAGTAAAGAGCAGCTAGCGCCCAGCTGGCACACACCATAATCCAGGCCACTGACATGGTGATATTCCTGGGGTAATGCAGAGGGTTGCATATTGCTTGTTGTCTGTCTACAGCAATGCAAATCAGGTGGAAGATAGAGACACTGGTGAGAAACATATCAAAGCTGGAGTGCAGCAGACAGAAGTCATCACCATAGAACCAGCAGCCATGAACGGTCCGGATGGCGCTGAAGGGCATCACAACAACACCCACAAGAAGATCTGCAAGTCCAAGAGATAAAATAAGCACATTGGTAGGATTATGCAACTGCTTGAAATGACTAATTGACACAATGACAACAGAGTTCCCTAAAATGGTAACCAACATGCCAAAGGCAAACAACAAGTAGAGGGCAAATTTGGTCCCCACTCCAAACTGTGCTCTAACACATGAGGAGTTAGAGCCAGGAAAACAGAACTGCTCCTGAGAAAGGCCAGAAGTCATCATAAACCCAAAGACATATGCCATAACCTCAACAGAGATACACAGATCTGTGTTCTCGGGAGACACTGGTGAGCTCTGTGCTGAAAATAAAAGACACAGCATAGAGATGGCATACTGGGCTGTCCAATCAGAGACTCTTTTATCAATGTATGCAAAACAGTCCAACACACAATGTTCTGTGTTGTGGCAAAACTTACAAAAAGTTAATTGTTTCATACTTTGAAGGTTATCATTTTTTCCTGGTGAAGTCATTGAAAAGTGTAATATGGTGGCACGATTGCACCAATAGAAACTAAATGCAAAATAAATTCTAATGGTGAATAAATGGGATTTCTGTTCCATACCATTGCAGATAAAAGGATTATGGTGATGCACGAGTCTAATATCTTAAAAGCACTCACAAGTCATATGTGTAGCCCATAAGAGGTTATTAGACCATTTTTTTAAAAAATTTTGTTATGAAGATTACAGTACTTTGTTAGGACTGGTTTAGAAAAGACCAAATGGATATGAGAAGTCCTTGGCTCACCGCAATAACTCTTTTTTTTGTTTGTTTTTTGTGGCCTGTGTTCTTGTGTTTCAGAGATCACTGGACTGTGTTTACTGAAGTATTCTCTGCCCGCAATTCCTGTTAATTCAAGTTAAACTATCCCCAACTTTTAGTGTGGCTGCACTTCACAGCAGAATGAAGCTGCTTGGAGCTGAAGTGAAATCATTCTGCAATTAACTGGTGTGACAATAACATAGCACCAGCTGTAGAAGTTTCCCAGATGAAACTGTAACATTTCAAAATTGAGAACCAGTGTTGAGATTACTGGATTCCAGATGATTAGCTCATTTGTGAACCTCTTAACTGGACTTTTGGAGACTTTTCAGTCCTCTGAAAATAGTGACCACACATGCTTTGTCCTGTAGAACAAAAGAAAATCCATTTGCAAGCTAACTTTTTAAGTGACAAGGAGAACAAAGCCGAGTTAGCCCAGATCTGGTACCTTTGTGAGGACCCAAAGAGCGGCAGTACAAGCCCCATCCTCATTTCACCACTGACACACAGCAAAAACTGCACTGAAACCCCCCTTTTCTAAGCCAGGCTCATCCACAACGGACAACCACCAGCTAACAACTGCAAATCTTTCCTTCAGTCATGGACTGGGAACATAACAAGTGACTGTTTAACGTTGTCAGCTGTGATTTACAGCTATTCAAAGATATATTGTTGTGATTTTTATCTTTACTATTGATATAGTAATTTTGGATATAGTTATCATTTAAATCATTAATCAGAGTTCCAAATAGTTAGGTGTATTTTATGAGGCTGATTTCATTAACTGACTTTCATTATCCCTTTTGAGAGGGGTACCCCACATGCTGATTTAATGTAAATTAAATCATATTCTTTACAATAATTAATTATTATAATAAATTACTATAAATAATGTCTGATAGCCATTTTTATACTTTGAACCATGAGGATCTTAACACTTGGGTGTTTAGAATGACACGTCATTAAACCATCAGCATATGACATGTTAGGGGCTTGTGTCACAATCAGTGTGGAGCTGCCAGGAACCAAAAACACAAGGGAGAAATCAGACTTTACTGCACTTCTCTGGAGAAGTACTGCTTTAATACATTTACATGGCACATATGAGTTTTGCATTTTCATTCAGGAGTCTGGCATAGTAGATGGAGAATGTCATGGACTGGAAAGGTTAGCAGAGAGTGTTGAACCTGGAACAGACAGAATCCCTGGTCCCTCCAGAAAAGCCTGGAGCTGTCAGGCCCCCTGGTTTTAATCCCAGTGTTTACTTGGATATCCTTTTCAGGCCAAAGTGTACAATATTCCTTTCAACATTAAATACACTGCAATTAAAATAAAGCTAATAAACAACTTTAGCCCACATCTATTGCCTCATTGTGACATCACTTCTGCCTTTAAATGTCGTAAAAAAAGTCACAGAGTTAGGTGGGCCCCTATGACCTTTAGCAAATCAATTGAAGCAAAATGACCTTTTACCTTATTTTCAACCATTTTGTCATAAAATAAAAATCTTTTCAGAAGTATTCATTTATTATTCTGTGAAAAGTGCTGCCTCTGAGATGTCAGATTTAAAGATGCTACCTGAAGTGAATAATCGAAACGCCTTTCTGAACCAGCTATAAAAGAATGCGTATATGACAGGGTTGACAGTAGAGTTCAAGTAGCCCACCCATACAAGTGTTCCAAACAGTGCTGGTGGTGTCGAGTAGCTAATGAAGGGATCAATGATATTACAGACAAAAAAAGGAGTCCAAAAAGAAAGGAATGCCCCCATTATGATAGCAAGTGTTTTCGTGGCTTTTGTCTGGCTGGTGTTTGATATTCTTGCTGAGCTCTTACAATTTGTATTCTGTATGCTGTGTAACTGTCTCTGCGCCACTAGAAAAATCTTAAGGTAAACGCCAAGCATTATAATTCCTGGAATGTAAAAGGAAAGCAGTGATGAGACAGTGCTCGACAGTCCGCTCTGAAACAAAACACATCCTCCTTCACACGCAACGTGGCTATAGTAGAACTCCTCAATCCCCCAAAGATTTAGCCTCAGAAAAACCATTCCAAAACCTATGACAGCTGAAATACTCCAAGTGAGCAGAATCATGATCAACACAACATTAACAGATATTTTTCTTTTGTATGATAGAGGATGGCAAATAGCATAGTGTCGGTCAAGTGATATGAATAACAGATTTAGAATCGATGCTGTGCACAACATGACATCAGAACTCATGTAGACTTCACAGAAGACGTCACCAAAATACCAGCAAGACTCTACACATTGAATCATACTGGGGAACATGACTAAAAAGCCCAAAAGAAGGTCAGACACAGCCAGAGAAGCAATCAAGTAATTGGTTGGAGTGTGAAGCTGCTTAAAATAAGTAATGGAGACAGTGACGAGAAGGTTTCCAAACACTGTAAGGACGACTGTGACTCCAAGAATCACGTAGAGGGTGATGCGTATGGGCAAAGGATAGATGGTCCTCAGGCAGGAATCGTTTCTGTACTCATAGCAGAGCACTGGCTCCATCTATTTGGAGGGGGACAAGAATGAATTATTTCAATATCACTTTAACTTTTGAAACTTGAGAAAATTAGCTTGATTTCTTTCAAAAACACAGAAAGAACGCAATTAGCAGACTAAAGAAGAAATGACCCAGAAATTCATGATTACATATTTGTAATTATGAACAGACAAATGACAACAAAAAAGTGTAAAGGTAAAAAACAATCAATCAACCAAACAAACAAGAAAATGACCTGAAAAAAAGCTTAAAAATTATATCAATTCTGTAAAAATAAATAAGTACTGATAATTATATATGCATAGTTCTTTGGACATGTTTTTGCTAACGTTTTTAAGAAACAATTTTCCAAAATTACATTTTTTTTGCAATTTGAGAGACATTTCTTGCCAAGTTGGCCATCGCCTTTTATTTCCATGTTTTTGAAAGGAATAAATCTATTCGCTCAAGGTTCAAAGGTTTTAATGCTTGTTAAAGGCATCTGAATGCACCACAAGAAACACAAAGTAAATCCAGGTTTCAGAGGGTTCATTTGGCAATTAAGTTGGCGAAACATTCTTTGCAGTTTATTTCCATTGTCTTATTCAGTAATAAAATTGCAAATATACATAGCTTTGATAAAACTCTTTAGCAATGGGGCAGATCTTACACCAGACATCAGAAGGTACAGTTCCATTCATCTGTTTTTATGTGCATTTTTGATGTGCTCATTAAATATATATATATAAACAGCTGACAAACTGCAAAAGCTTTGGGGCTAGAAACCTACAGTTTTATTTTATTGGGATAGAGGTCAATTAAAAGAAACTGAACCTCTGCCAAAACAAAAAACAGAAGATCAGTAAAAACTGTAAAAAGTTACTGTTGAGAAGTGCATTTATGTTCTGCCAGTGATGATTAGCTATCACTTCGCATCAACATTTGAATCACTGAAAAACTCATAAACCACTTCATTGAACATTAGGTAGCTTCTTAAAGCAGATTCAACACATTCACACTTCAATCCCACACTTACCTTCCATAGTCGGCTGGACAAATGTCAGTGTCAGCTTGTACTTAAGAGCTCCATGTCTCTGTGGCCAGCAGCAGAGGTTAACTAATAGACCCCCAGGGAGGATGGTTGGACAGTCTGTCCCAAAGGACAATATACAGTAGATGGTGAATATCCCTTCACAAAACCTTACAAATTACAACTTTAATTCCCATAACGTTGAAAAACAGAATGCAATGATTTGCAAATCTTTTTTGACTCATATTCTGTTCAGTGCAGTACAGACAAGATGTTTAATATTAAACTGATTAACTTTTGAAATAAAAAAGTATATACACTTATTTGGAAATTTGATGCCTGTAATACGTTCCAAAAACATTACTTTGATTGTAACTTTGTAACTTTGTGAAAAACTGTTTGGGCAAATGGTCAGTCAATTGCTGTTTGCAGTGAATTTCCACGTCTGCATATTACACTCAAGGTACCCTTCTGCATCAGCCATTTACATTTTGGGATGTCACTACTGTGATATCAACAAAAGCACATGGTGGAATAATGCTGCATGTGGCTATTTTTAGACAACAAAAGCCAATGGCAACCACTGGCAAGATGTCAACAAACATGCTGGCACAGATGGTTAGGATTCGAGGAAGGAGGCACATGGTAAGGTGTAGGAAACATTGGACCCATCCACCGCCCTACCAGCACCCCCTTTATGTTACATAATTACTGACTGCATTTCAACTGAACACTGTCCTGCTGCGTATCATGCAGATGCAAATGAGGTCACCTGTCATACGGACACAGCAGGGGCTGTCCGACCGTCCACCGGCATATAATAACACCGCAACCGGTTCTGTCTAGCCACATTCTCACCTGCAGCATTCTGCTGCGTATCATGTGGATTCAAAAGGTAGCTTTTGGAGTCAGGATCTTATGCCAAAAACACTGCAAAGAAGGCAACATTTGATGATTTCTGAATCAGGGCAGGCGGTGGAGCTACATTTCTTAACTATATAACTTCTATATTTCTACGCAGAAGCTGTTCTATGCCGTGTAAAGTATTACCCTGGCGTTTGGCTGTTTGGGTCAGAAACTTCAGTTACCAGCTATCACACAATCCGACTGAAACAACACTTTTCTAAAGGTTTTACATGCCTGTATTTTGGGTGTATTGTGTGTTTTGGTGTATTGTGTATTTTGCCTGTCACCTCTACATGTCCCCCAATCAATTGTATTTCTTCAACATATGAAAAAAAGTACAATAAAATATGGACAGAGAACATGCATGTTAGACAAATTTCTTGCAATCTAAAGTTGTATGTTCCTTATTGGAAACTACATTTATGATAAATAGTTAAACTTAGTGTTTGGAGTAATAATTGATGCAACATAAACACCAATTAGAAGTGTGAGTGATGGTCTTGTGGGGATGCAGATAGATGTCAGCCTCCTCTCCTGACTTCTCACACCTCCAAGAACTGGGAACTCATTACCGCTGTCCACATTCTGGCACCTCCTCCACTAGGGAGCTCATTATTTTCAGAGGTTTTGGAAAGTACTTTTAACTGCATACTAACATGGCAAACTAATTAGTGACCTGCTGCCAAAACATGAAATGCATGAAACCAAAAAAAGTATGATTATTAGTTTAGAAATTCAACTTTTTCCATCCATCCATCCATCACTACTCTGGAAGACAGCATCAGGTTGAAATGCTGCTGGTTACAACATAATATAAGGAGCACAAAGGACCCCATAAGATGGGCAGAAGAGGCGGAGGATGGGTCTAACAAACCCTGGAGTTTCACCCATGACTCCGGTGATTTTTTTCTCTCCAAAACAAATGTTCCAGGTGACTTTTACTAGAAAAAACACTGAATAAAGCAGTTCCACTTTACAAAGCAGTTTCCCTTGTTTGTTGCAGACAGGCTGCTAACTATGGTGGCCAATGCAAAAATGCAAATGTCCTTATCTTGAGCCAGCATTTCAATTGTACGTTCTGGGCTACTGTTGAAACGTATCCGTAAATGAGGATCTGTTCCCCTATTTAAATATATACAGCTCATCTACAGTAACAAAAACACAACTATTCTTTTTTTAACATGATTACACACTACAAAAAAAGAAACATACTTATTATATCCCGTTTCTGCCAATATATTCTCCTAAATCTTACGAGCTGGACCTTTACTTTAAAGCAGTACTGCTTTCTGTTGCAATGCATAATACAGAATACAGTGATGTGGAAGCTACTATAGATAATTGAAAAGTGGTGCACTGAAAATATAACATCAGCCACCTACAATGAAGCTATTCAGGCCTACAAAGACATTAGAAAAAGTAGCTGAGGATATAAAGGGGCCCATCAAGAGTTCCTTCAGCAGTGATACTCAGCTTTTGGCCCACAGGCCATATCTGGTCCCCGATAGCATGTTGTATTGTAAATAATGAAATCACTACACATCTCTGATTAATGCTTTTTTATGAACAATAATTTACATCTTACAAAATGAAATAACAATTATTTAGTAATTATTAGCTGGAACATCAAATGTTGGCCTTACTGTACATATACTGCATTTACAGACACACAGGCTTTACAATCATGCTGATCCATATTTGCTCATAGTGCTGATACATTCTATACAGTTACAACATATTGCAGTTATTTGGCATTAAATTGCTATTACAGGATTTATCCCTTGTGTGTGTGTGTGTGTGTGCGTACTTCTATTATATTGACAATTCTAAAATGATATTCAACACAAATGTATCTTTTGAGTATTAAACACTGTTCACTTAAAGAGCGACTGTTACAGTCTGTTCTTTGACAGAACAGACTGTTGGCTGTTGTCCATTAACTCTCAAAATGCGCAAATTGAAATTACGAATGAAAAATAGCCCTGATAGAAACACATCAATTTCGAAAAAACTTAATCGTAAAAAAAGGTTTTTTTGCTCACATGAGGTGGTATTTCAGATGATTCAAAAAGCCATATTTTGCAAAACTGCAATGGAAACACTTTTTTTGGCTTTTATTAAACACATGATGAAGGAACTGGCTTCCTCATGATACGGCAGGCGCTACAAGAGCTGTTATTGCATCGCAGAACTCTTCAAAAGTTGATTGGATCATCCGTAAGTTTGAATCCACAATACCTCTGTGAAATCGTGGACTATCACCTCCCAGAAATTCCTTATACGTGGCCGCTCCCATGTATAAGGGGCTCGCTTTTCCATTATGGCTCCATAACATGGCTACGTGGCCTTGATTGGAAATAATGATGGCTAGTGTGGTGGCTGCAATAGAAATAAACCTGCTAATGTCTTGAACATCCATCACCATGCTTCCTGGAATGTTATCGCCAGAGGAGAAGTCACATAACATCACTCAATGGAAAAGCAGTCATCTCGTAATTGTGTTTTATCGACATTTTGATAATATCGCTTATGTTATGTGCAAATCTGTAATGGAAACCTTGTGGTCAGCATGCGAATCAGGAGGACTGTTTGACAGTGTGTTAGTTACTTTGTTACAGCTGGGGGTCCATGTGCAATGCACATTAACAGTAGTGCAAATTGTATACTTATTCCAAGTTATGCTGGGTAGTATATTAGCTTAGATTCCTTCAAATACAGTAACTCATATCTAACTTGGGTGCAATCATCTTTCAAATACTACACTACACTATACAACAGGTCACTGTAAAACTGCAATCCACTTTCTAAAGTCTGTATGTTATATGAACATACAGCTATAAATTATGAAGAGATGAACTCTATACATTATTCAAATTAACATCCTGTGGATATTGTTTTTGTTTTACTTCATCATATGCAGTGATTGCTGGGAAATACCTCAGACAGTTGTCACCTGTCTGATGTTGATTCCATCATGTGACAATAATGCTCTAGCTAAGTGCTACAAGTAGCCAAATGCCAAAAATGACTGAACAGGTTTACATTTAAAGGCAAAAAAAATTCTCCCACTAGTGAACACTCCTGCTGTATCTGCCCTCCATAGCATTAGCAGGGATACCACCAATGTGTGAATCAGGTCATTTTGTAAAAATGTGTCCTGTGAAGCGATCTGACTCCAACAGTTGTTGTTCTCTACAGAGCGACCTTTTACAGCCTGCAGTCAGCTCTGGCTGTCATCAGTGTTTCATACTCAAAAGAAACATTTTTGGTGAAGTATCCCTTTAGCTGACTCACTTATTTGAATATTCATAGACACAGACTTTTAAAATTATCATGGCTAATTTTCATACAATATTATTTTATTAGATACATGTACGGCGGCCCTAAAAGTTCAATGCACTGCGTGTATTTTGGTGTGTTTTTGATTTTTGCAGCATGTTTCTGTATTGGGTTTAATTTTCTCTATTTGGATTTGATTGCTTGAAGAGAATTTGTATCTTTGAACCTGGACACTATTTCCCAATGTTTTTTTTGTCTAATTGACTAATGATCACAGAAATGTTTGAAATTGGTCCAGATGACTGCAGCCACAGCGATGAAACTGGCTGTAATGTAATCTATACAGGCAACTGTGCTCTGTCAATTGATATTATTAAAAGTGCTTGTTTTTGCCACTGACACTCACATTGTTACTGTGGGGGTCTTACAACAACCAAAACAACAACAACATCTTTACTTATTCACTGATCTAATCTGTTTCTTAGTGTCTGTCACCACAGACTGTACAAAAAAATTGATGCAGCTAATGTGATCTCACCCACTGGTTTGTGGTCTGCCGTTTTGAAGTCTTGAGTTTTGCAGCCGTTGCCATATTGGATTCTGGAGCCAGAAGTGACCATATTTGGACACATCCTCAGAGGTTGTCACTTGTGTGTAACCACATTTCCCTCAAAGAGAATCATTGTTCTGAAATCTTTTCCAAATCAGCTAAATATTCAACCCCTACATTGGAAAGTTAGGCTCTCTGTTCTCCAGCACAACAAGCTCTTCCCAGCACTCCACTCTCCAACTCTCACTAGTGTTTTCCCCATTGTTTTTCCTTTGACACCTTTGGGCAAGACTGGCTGAAATAACAGACAGACCACTGAAAGATAAAGGAAAATTTCTCTGTAGGGTCTTTCCGTCATGTTGCCAGACGCTAATAATAACAATCTGAGTCTGTCAGTGGCAAAAACATGGCATTTTAATGGACAAAAACTGATATTGTGCAATTGCCAGTGGGGATTCCACTGCAGCCTGTTTGCCGTTGTGGGTGCATTAGTCTTTTACAGTACCAGACAAATTTCAGAATTGGTTGTCTCCATTAGTCACATGGACACAAAAAACACTGGAACACAAGGGTGGAGCTAGAGACACTGCAGGCTGTTGCTTGGTCAGTAGAGAATCAACAGTCTGTGCTCAGAGCTGAGCTGTGGCTGCTTTGACCACTGTTCATACTGTGACATGCAATGTTTCACAGCCTTTAGCAGCAGCTGTAAACTGAGAAAAAATTATTAAATTCACTAGGCGACTAATTGCGACCAGTTATGCAGTTAATGTGAACTGCATATATTCTACACCTTACTCGTAGGAAAAAAACTTGGAGTGTTGTTCTGGTGCGCAGCAGCAGCACTAAACCCCTGCTCTTGCCTGACAAGGAGTCAAAGCACAAACCTGCTGTTTTTAACTATCCCATAGAGAGACACCTTTTTGTTCTGAAAATGCCACTGTGAAGCCCTGCTCTGTAGACGATGCATGAGGTGCAGACTTCACTCTGTACAAGGAAATACAGTGAGTTCAGCTGGACGGAGCAGTGAGTGACAACAACCCGGCCCACATATACGAGCACTGTCTGCGGTGGAAATGCTATACAGAACCGAAACCGAAAGCTTTTGATGGAAATGCGGTTTAAGTTTTCCTCTGGGGTTCTAGTTAGTGTGCAGTGCATTGAGCTCTCAAGACCACCGTACTCCTGACTGTTTGTGTTGTGAGTATGGGCTAATCAGTGTTGAAAGGTATTTTACAATGAAATGAACACAAAAATTTTTTTTAAAACTTGCCCATGCAGCTGAGTAATGTTTACAGTACCGTTAAAAGACCTTTTAGGTGTCTTTCTCCTGACCAATCACAGAGCTTTGCTCCATGCAGTACACACCGCAGTGTGTGGGCCTGCAAAACACCTTCAGCACACGTTTATATGAAACATGCAACTTCGCTTGTACAGTTATTGACTCAAGCGCTTTGATCATTTGTCCCAGATCACTGAGACGGAAAATGTGAATTTCTAAATCCACCGACTGCTAAGTGAAAATCAAAAGGACAAGATGTCATTGTATAGGATTGAAGTCACATGTATCCTGATTATTTCTTTTAGTGCATATAGCCCTGAATGGTGACATTCATCACTGTTACTGCTTCACTGCGTTACTTCACCGCTCTCCTTTGTTTGATCGATTCAAGGGTTGGAGTAGTTGGAGGCCCTTGGGGGACGTCTCGCCCCCCTTGCACCAATCCTGCCTCCGGGTTGCGGGCCTCCTCCACCCTCCTGAGCCTGCTGGATCCTGAAGGCCTCTCTCAGATTCTGAGCTCTGACCTCCTTGCTCTGGATCTCCTCGACGACTCGACTGGGGAACCAGCCCCTTTCGCCATCATGGAGCCTTTCACCCATCATCCAGCCTGGAATACAGAGGAATCACACAGATCAGAGATGACACGAAGATGAAAAAAAAACAACAATACTTCACCAAGAACATCTTTACACCTGTAGTTTTTTTGTAGTCACTGCACAACTGTGCGTAACTTGTCTTCATGGCCTCCAGGAGTTCATCCAGCTTGTTCAGCCCTTCATGTTCAGTTTGTCACTGTGTTCATTAAGGGCAGTTTAAATGGGAGACATGGCTCGTTTTATTTTTTCTCGTAGGCAGTTGTTTTCTTCTTCAGTGATTTCTTTGACTATCTCTCAGAATGCCTGCAGCATGTTTTCATTCACCGTGGTCTTGCTAGCATTGTTAGCCTCAGAGTTACTAGATTGCACGGTTTTGGTAAGATTTGGAGGGGTTTTTTTTTTTCAAAAAGTTCCACTAAAAAACTCAAATACAGTGACTCTCAAAATAACAAAAACAAAGCCACTTAATTAGACCATATAACCCATATATTATTTGTGAATATAACTTTATTCCATGACACACCCTCCTGGTGTCTACCACCCAAAATATCTTTACAACTTATATTTTTTTCCAAACAACAGCCTTAAAAGGGACATAAAGCAGATTCACGCCTGTACGCACCATCGTCTGTTCTCTCCAGGAGGTTCAAAACATCTGCCATCTCAATGGAGAGTTCATCTGGCTCCTGTGAAGAGTATGACTGAATGCACTGCACCTGTGGAGAGTCTGACACATATCACAGAGAGTTTAAATCCATGTCTCCATGTCTGCATGTTGAGGACTGGACACAGTGTTGGTGTGATGTTCTGTCTCACCTGGTTGATGGGCACTGGTAGACATAAAGCGTGTGCGGCGGTTTGGAGTCAGCGTACACATCCATCGAAGCTTATCACTCCTGTTCATAGGAAGACATTAATGAGAAACCAGCTTAAGATTAGCATATTTTTTTTTATAAACTAAGATGTTGTTTGGAATGTTTTTTGGAATACCATATTGTAGAATACAGTAAAAGCCAACAATTTCAACCAACAGTCAGCCCACAAATTCACAATTAAACACTTTCTTCATGTTAACACACCAAATGAAAGACAAAAAACAATACATTTATCATATTAAAAATGAATTTCTGTGTATTCCAAAACTTGATACATCTTATTCTTTCTTATCTTATCTCATCTTGTTCTCCATAGAGCTACATTATTGTCCAAAAACTACAGTGTTATAATCTGGGCTAAACATGAGACCAAGGTCTTAAACCTGATTTCTCTGCCAACTGTGGTGAATCAGGTAGAATTTAGGTCAAAACTCCTGTAGTGTGGGCCTGGTTTAAAGGTCCAATGTGTGTATATTTAGTGGCATCTAGTGGTGAATTTGCAGATTGCAACCAATGGTCCTGTCTAGAGCCAGTCATGGAAGTGGACACAACAGCAGTGGCGGGGCTCGCCTATGAAGCCAAAATGGTATAAAATTACTAGGATATTCGGCATGACCTCTGCACTGGTTTAGTGCTCCACTAACTTGAATATGGATAAATAATTCAGTTGAAGACCTCTTCTAGACTTTCCAAGTGTTACCGGACTGTCATTATATTACCCCTTTTTACTTTTTACTTACTTACTTACTTACTTTACTTTTTACTTTACACATATAAACATATATATTTAAATACCACATACATACATATACACACACACACGTCTTATAAAGATTGCTTATTATTAGACCACTTTGTCAACAAATCACAATCTGCAGATGAAATTTATGGTTAAGCTTCATGCTATATTTACATAACTATCACAAAATACTGTGGTTAGTTTGTTTCTTTCACAAACAAACCAATCTGGAGTTTGATTGGAAGATGACCAAAGCCCATCTTTTCACTCTCTACATTTTCTCTCATTATTCTTTCTTACATCAGTGGAGCTGATTCTGTGTCAGATACTCACATACTGGAGGTCTTTAGCATGTAGCTTACTGGTCGCTCCTCTTGGTTCTCCAGCAGTTTCAGATTGAAGACATTGGCCAGGAGCTGGCCCTGGTCTTCAAGATCTTCAGTTCTCAACATGGCCCGTGTGCACGAGTCAAGAACCTGGAACTTGTCCCCACTGACAACAAATTGATGCAATGAACATTCGCTGTTGTCAGTGCAACATTTGACTGAATTGTTTCTGAATGTTACCACGCACACAGGTTGTGGTGAAGTTGAGCTGTATTGCATAAAACTGACAGGCGTTTTTCTTGTTATTTTCTATTACATTTATGCCAATGAGAAGACGCACACAGCACCACAAAAAAAACATCATAACGATCAGTCAGTTGAGCACCTCTCTAAAACAGTTTACCTGGAGCTGCGCTTGGTGACCAGCAGCAGATTGTTAAAGAGGAACAAGAAGACTGGTTGGTAGAGCTTACGACTCCGCATGGTCCTAGTGCTCTTAGGACCGGCCATTAGCTGCACTTCCCCCTTCTTTAGCAACCAGCGCGAGTGGGAAATGATGGGCACAGACTAAAGGGGACAAAAGAGGACAAAGGACAATGTAGTGATTATATTTTCAAAACAAACTGTATATATATTTTCCTTGACAGTGCAATTCCTTCGCTTTAACTCAGTGATACTCTTCTTAAAGCCCACAGGCCAAATCTGGCCCTAAGAAATGTCCTAAGATCCTAGAAACATCTATGGGGCTGCTGCCCCTGGCCTCCTGTCATCCCTGCTTTAGTTTGTATATTTGGTCACTTTAGACATGACAGAAATCTTGTTGTGACTTGATGGACTCTGAGTGACAGATGAACAGTAGTTTTTATTCAGTCCCTTGAGTCTTTTAATTTTCAAACTTCTTTCCTGCATGCTCTTTTGATGTGCCCCACCCTACCACAAGTATGGCATTTTTTGCCAACCTGTCATTTCTTGCCACACGACTTGTTCTGCCACATCTGCAGCATTTCCTTGTATCTGCCTGAACTTGTCAGAACTGTCAAGACTTATGTCATATTGTTCATAGTTTCTTTCATGCTGTGTAAATGCACTGGGACTTGTTTTTCTGCCCCCATTTCCTGTGAAGACTCTAAAGCTTTTCCAATAGCCAGTCCATCCCAGTAGGACAGTAGCCTCCACTGTGTTGTGCCATTATTTACGGTGCCAGACCTCACCAATTCAGTGCCCTTGGGGTTGTTTTGCCTTAATTATCATTTAATTCACAAAATTTTAGTGATTTAGAGACCAATGTATTTTGAATGTAGCTAATGTTACCTTAAAAACCATTAGTGTTAGCTTATGTTTCACTTTGTAAGCTCGTGTAGTGCCAATGTCCATGACAAAGTTCTTCAACAATCTTTTGGTTTATCCTTATAGCCATAGATGATCTCTTCAGATATTATTTAATATGCATGGAGTCAGGTTTGCTAAATTACTAACGACACAGTTTGCTAACACTGCAAATGGCACCAGAGCCACCTGAAAACCTTTTGATGAGAAAGTCTTAAATGACATCATGAAATTCCCCCAGTTACATCTAAGCATGTACAACTTGCAGCATGACAGCTGACGATGTACTCAGGCAAAAAAACATTTCTAGGATTTTAGTTAATTTCTAGGATTTTAGAATGTTTCTAGGATTTCAAGCACATTTCTAGGATTTTAGGAAATTTAGGATGTGTCTAAAATTTTAAGACATTTCTAGGATTTTAGGATATTAGGGGCTTGGACAGGGCCTCTGTTGGGCGGTGTGGGGAATCCTCCACTGGTGTTTTTTTCAGATAAAGAAGCTTTATTTTCTGCTATTTTATGCACTCTGGCACCTTATAGATACTAAAAGTACAAAAATAATTCCCAACGTGAATCAGTTTATTTTTATTGTAAATTAGAAAAATGAATGAGGGGCCACCCGGCACTCTATTGCGGGACAGATTTGCCCTGTGAGCCGTAAGTTAAGTACCAGTGCCCTCTTTATGTAATGGTGAATATTATTTCTGAGTAAGAATCAGTAGTTTATAGTTGTAGTGTATAGTTGTTTTTAAAAAAACACTCTGCTCATCCATCTTGTTTGCAGTCAATAAACATCTTGCAGTGGCATATTTAATTGGTCTTGTTTAGGTGATGTATCTATGATTGACTAATAATAAAAAAATCAAGGGAAATATGATGTGATGGTGCAATACTTCCAGTCCTCACACCTTTAAATAGTACACATTAGATTGTGGGAGATGGCTGCAAAGGATAAACATGTCCACAACAGGGCAAAAGAAAGCCATTTCTCAAAACTTTGGAATGGTATGGACTTATTTACTTATGACGTATTCAGTCTTGAAATCCAGACTAGTAGACGGTGGTCTCCAAACTGGGACACAGCTATGGTCTGAGCAAATCCGTTTAAGCTTGAGCAACATTACTGTATTGCACTGTCTGACTGTTGATTGTTACTAACAGACTGTGCTGACCTCTCCTTTCACTCTGGTACAGCCACATCAGCAGGGCTTTATATTATAAGAAATGCACTGAAAAAACCAAAGCAAAAATGTACCGTTCTGAAAACAAAACTGTGACCTCATTATGTTTATAAAAGAGACCATGAGGTGATGTTTACCTTGGACTTAAACTCCAGTGTTTTCTCTATGCAGATAAGCTCCTCAGTGCGACTCATTTTCCGCACACCCTCGTTACAATCTTTCACGATCTGAGAAAGACAAAAATACACACCATCAATCCAAACCTTAAAACACTGTATGATATTGTTTACTCTTCTTTATATCTTATATATAGTTCTCATTGTTGTGGAATGTACGAAAACATTTTTTTCAATGTTAAAACTGGTTAAAAAGACAAGAAAAGAAAAGAAAAGAAAAGAAAAGAAAAGAAAAGAAAAGAAAAGAAAAGAAAAAAGAAAAGAAAAGAAAAGAAAAAAACCCCACATAAATCCAAATTGCTGCTTTCTTTTTTATTTCAATAAAATGGAAAATAACTTTGGAACTCAGTTCCAAGGTAACACTGGCTGCACTTGTAATTCATGCCAGGAGGCTTGAGCTCGACTTGTCCTTGCATGTACTAATAAAACATGTACGAGAAAGCAAATATCAATACTTCTCAAGAAATTCAATCTTTTTTCACAACAAATCCCCATTTGAGATACTATGGTATATTTGATAGTGCCACATCACCCTAAACCTGTAATTTTTAAACTCTGGTGTGCTTTTGTTGTTGTTAGTAGTATCAGTCTGAGTCAGCAGGGAAATTAATACTATTAAGCACTGACATTACTTCCACATATGAGTTTTGTCCTGTCAAATCAGACATGTTTCCCTTAAAGCTGGGATAGGCAGTTTCATTTGGGCATTGTTGGAAAATCCCAAAGGCTTTGAGCATTTTGTGATTCAAGTGGACTGAAAGAAAACTAGACTTCTGCTTCTCCACTTGGCTCTGTTTAAAGGCTTTAGAAGACTTTGGCCAATCACAGTTCATTTGAGGGATAGGATGTTCCTACTGGTTCTTTTATAAATGCAGACGCATGTGCAGGTCCCTTAGGTGAAAGCCTGATTCAGCTGATTCCTGCAGACAAAGCTGCTTTTCCAAAGAAAAGAGAGTCTGGCAATATACCAAATAAAGCACCTGTAATATTGGCGTAGCATTTCAGACATGGAGAGAAGATATTGCTAATAGTTTTGCTTTTTGCTAACTGAAGCTAAAGGCTCATGGCTGTGGCTTCAAGTTCAAGTTTATGTCACTAACGTTAGCGATAGCCTCGAGTGCTGGCCGTTACAGAGCACCTCTCCAGGAGGAGATTGGGCAGCAGCTTCAGAGATGGCTGCACCTACGACTCATGTTAGATGAGCAAACTTTCTGTTGCTGCTGTTACACAGGGAAGACCTGGCACTGTGACACCAGGTACTAGGCGGATTGTGCTGGCTGAATTCCAGCAGCTGCTGACTGAAGCTCTGTCCTCTAAGCTAATGTCCACTCCTCTATTGGGAAGGCAATCCACAGCAGTGGGGAACCAATGGACCATGGGGTGGCTAGCAGCTAATTCTTGTCTGATTTGTGGTCATATAAACAGAGACAGCAGGGCAAGGAGGGGCTGAGGGAATGTGCTAAATGCAACTCTGCAATGAATTACCATTAAATAAATCAATTAGTACATTTCCATGCACAGTTAAGTGGAGCTACAGTTACCGCTTGATTAGGCCATTTAAGTGGACTTCTGTCCTTGTCCCAGTATACAAGCTCCGGGGAAGAATCCATTTATTGAAGGAAGTATGTCGGACTACGTTGTGGTTGGTGGCAATGTGCCCCCTCTCAGCTAACTGCTATTGAAACTGGTGAAAACATGGATAACTTTTCTACGCTTTACATGGTACCTTCGTCTTTTTTTGTTTTCTTCCCTTCTTTGAGTTTACACTGTTCGACTTGTAGGTCAAAGCCCAGCATAGGGGCTATGGAGCATAAGTAGAACGCTTGGGTCAGTTCAAGTCCGGTTGAGGCATATACATTAAAGAGTAAATCAACCCCCAACCGCATTCTCTAGGCTATGAGAAATTTGACTTCGTAAAATTTCAGTTGGACTAACAGGTTAACATGTATTTTAGAAGTCCAGTTTTAGGCTGATTAACACAATAATTTGACTTTTTAACATCATGTAAGGAGGGGGCTGCAGGAGGAGGCTGTACCCCGACTTTTACTAATATCCTGTTGGTTTAGCCTCCAGGGTAAAGGCACACTGAATATTGTGAGCTTTGTGGAGCCACTGTTTAGACAGAAAACACAACTGAGCATGAGTTCCTTTAAATTAGCTATAATCTGGACAAGGTGCAAAGTCATGGCAGGGCTACCAGTCACACCTGACTTACAAGCTCCAATCAGAGAAACCACTGTGAGTGATTTCTAAGCAACTAGTTGTCAGAGATACTGGCAGCGTTTCTGGCCTCACCCAGTTTAAACAGGTTATACCCTACAATTATGCCTCACTCGTTTCATTTACAAAGAAAACAAACAACATGAACACAATGTTTTGACCCCTTAAAACTTGAGCAAATTGGCTTGATGTCTTTCAAAAACATTGGAAGAGGGCAATGAGCAACGAAAGAAGAAATGAGCCAAGAATTTGTAAGAAATGTATAAAAAGTACAAAGAAAAAACCTGAAAATATGTAAATAAATAAATAAATAAATAATAAAAAAAGGGAAGTCTTGGAAAAAGTGCTTACAAAATCTATAATAATTCTGTAGCATAATTTTGAGTATGTAATTATTGAAATTCTAAATATAATTTTTTCTTTTTATCCCTAGACATTTTTAAAAAACAATTTTCGTAACCTACTTATTTGTAATTCACTATATAAGGACAATATTCAGTTCAAATGGGAAGAGGATTTGGACAATTCTCACGTACAGGATGACTGAAAAGAAGCGATGAATTGTGTTAGAACAATTTCTAACTCCAGAAAGCAGCATGCGATGCTGTTTCAGGTTTCAAAGGGTTAAAGGGTCTTTAATAAATTGAAGAGACTTGCTCCTTATTTGGTAATTATCTTATTTATCTTATTGTTTATCCTCACGATTTTTTTGTTAGTGGTCAGTTAAGTGTATTCTGACTGCCCTGATATTGATACAAGGCATAAGCAAACCCTGTTTTTTGTTTTCTTTTGAACTATATTTAACACTGTACTCTGCCACAGTCAGTATCATTCAAAATAAGTAATAAAGGAAAAGATTAGGTCTAAATGGGCTTTTAGACTAAGATCAGCTCTACAAGGGGCTATCTCAGTTTGTAGGGCTTTCGACTGAATGCTCCAGGTATTGATGGACTGTGAGATACAAAGCAGGAGGATGTCCAGCACCAAAACACTGCAAAGCTATTTGTAATGGTTTTACAAGTTTGAAAAGTTCATTCTTTTCATCTTCCATCTTTAACAATCAGTGTAAATGACATTATTTGTGATACAAGGTATTCAACCAGGAATGTGTCCTTTCATGTATGTAAATAGATGTGTTGACACAATGATAGTCAAATCACTATAATGATATATCATTATGTTGACACCATCCTTACAACCTACTTACTGCCTTTCTCAACCCAACTTGGGCCCCGCCTTTTGACTGATGCTCACCTGCTCCAGTTGCTGATGTGCTTTTATAGCATTTGCTTCCCTCTCAGAGTTTTCTTCTGCCTTTTTCAGGATATTCTGTGTGATAAACAAAGTCAAATATAAACAACAGAAGCCTCAATGCCACCAAAACCCAATGTGTTACTCAAATAAATCAAAACTCACTGCAGAGTCTCAACATTTTACTGTACAGTATCTATTTGTAGCTTTTAACTCAAGTTGGCACACTCACTTGTACAAGCAACTTGAGCCTTGTGATCCTCTGGAAAGGAAGGATTAGGAATGAGGTAAAGGACAGGCCCCTGACACGTGGATGGTTCTCTAGTCCAGCCATGGCTTCACGAAACGCCTGGTTTCCCTCTCTGGACAGTCAGACAACATAGTGTTTAGTTGATGATACAGCTCCATAACAAACACACACATTTTCTCTGTTCACTTTGATTCTGTGTGGAGAGACCAACACGTCCTCATCCCAAGTCGTCCAATGTTGCCACTTTGCAGCGAACTTCCATGTCTGCTACTGCGCAAGCTCCGGCTCTCAATGACATCACCCCCACAAAATGGCAATGCTCGTATCCCGGATATTTTAACCTCACTTGAGCAGCGGGATTAAGTGGGGGCATGTCATCCATCTTTACAGTCTATGGTGTGAACAAACAAATACATTAATATGTGTTGAATCCGGCACCTCCCTTGAACTTTGCCCCCTCCCCTCAGGGAATCTTTCCATTCCACTTCCCATGCTGACAGATTTGCCTGGTAGGTAGCACTTTTGTTGTGGTATACACTGTTAATATGCACTTCATAATTTAAACCAGCGCTCCATGTATTATGACATTAAGTTTTTAATGAGATATCTGCAAATTTCTGCAAATGTGAGCTGTACAACATATGCTTTTTCATTGGCCCACTCCAAGTAAATACATATCTGCACACAACACGTCGACGATGGCAGCACATGTAAATGCAGCAGCCTGCAGCTCTTCAAAATCCTTGCTACTTTTTTGCTATATTTTAACATTTTTTCAACACCATGGCCCCTTCTGCTGAAGCACAACTTCTCTATGATAGAGAATTGCTTCAACATCAACATCAACATTGGGAAAGATGTGTGGAGTTTGGACTAAATGCAGCAGACCGCGAGAGGATCCCCACCAATGGCATATGCCTAGCGGCCAGTCAGACCAGAGAGGAGAAATAAAACTGAATGCGCTGGACGAAGAGAAGGAGTTGAGCCGGTATCAGGGCGAGGGTGACCCGACTTGGACCGAGAGCTGTTCCTCTGTCAAGCCTTCTTTTGGCTAATGTCCAGTCACAGGAGAATAAAGTGGATGAGATGTGATTGAGACTCACTCAGCAACGGGAAGTCAGAGACTGCTCTGTGCACATCTTCACAGAGACATGGTTAACCCCTAATATCCCGGATCAAGCTATTACACTGGATAGACGGACCTTGTTGGGAGCCATATGGACAAACCACTCTGATGCAAATTCAAAAAATGCACTGCAGGAATTGAATGATGCCATCAGCAAGAACATCACCAAGCAACCAAATGGAATCTTCATAGTAGCTGCTGATTTTAATCAACTCATCCTTCAACTCCAAAGATGTAGCAGGATCAAAGACAAATAAAATTTTGTTTTTTAAACTTTGTTTAAAAAATGACTAATAAATCTACCGTTTATTACACAAAACTATTGCTAGATAGATTAGATAGAAAGATAGATAGATAGATAGATAGATAGATAGTCACTAAATTGTTAACCAGCTCAGTTAGTTTTGTATCCACTTGGCTGATTTGTCACTTGGAATGAATGTTGCGGAAGGTTTATGTTGAAAGTCAATGGTTCATGTTTTACCTGTTAAGTTATATGTTGGTAGTAACACTCATTACACTAATGACTAATGCCAGTCACACAGCGAAGGTGAAGCCCAGAGTTTCCCTGTAAAAAAAAGCTGCCAGACTGTTTTCTGAAGCAGGGAGTATGGTTATATCAATAAAATGACAAAAAAGACCCAAAAAAAGCCCCCAAAAAAACATACTACATACTGTGATTCAAGGCGTTTCTAGGATTTGAGGACATTGGGGGCTTAGTGCGGACCTCTGTAAAGGGGTCCATGGGGATCCTTTTTTTGATGGAACAAGCTCTATTTTGATGTTTTTTTATGCACTCTGGCACCTTATTTAACCTAACTTTTTTGTTTGTTCTTTACAAATTAATTATGAATTATGATTTTAAAAATATTAGGGGGTGTTGAATCCAGCATAATAGTTTACAACTACTATCATTAAAAATTATAGATTTAATTTTGAACTTGAGTTGGAAAAAAACTTTGAAGCCTGAGCAAAGTGGCCTGGTTTCTCTTGAAAAAAAAGGGAAAAAAGGCAATGAGCAACTAAAGAAAAAATGACCCAAAAATTAGGAAGGAAAAAAAAGTAAAATGTACAAAAAACACTAAATTTAAAAGAAAAACAAAACACAACAAAGAAAAAAATCAATAAAAAACAATCAAACAAAAAAAAAGATCAAAGTGCTTAAAAATAATAATAATTAATAACTATTTAAATAAATTAAAACATATAACTATGACAATTACAAATATAATTTTTTGGTGGGGACCTTTTTTTTCCTATTTTGTTTAAAATAATTTTCCAAAGCTACTATTTTCTCTCAACAGTTCTTGCCAAGTAGCTCATTGACTTTTAAAAAAAAAATGTTTTAAAAATAAATTAAACCATTTGCTTAAATTTTAAAGGTTTTGAAAATGTAAATGCAGTAATGTCAACCCAGGCTTCAAAGGGTTAAATCTATGTATTTATGTTAACAGTGGAATGTAACTAAGTATGTTTATTAAGTGTAAATGGAGTGACAGATTATTAGATCTGGGGCTTGATTATAATTTTTAGGCCTATTCTTGTTTGTTGAAACAAATCTATAGCCTACATATTTACATCTGAGGGTATTTATAAAACAATCAGGGCAGAAGCCTCAGATGCGCAGGCCTGACAATGCAACAGTGAAGCCATTCAACAAAAGCCAGGACACTGGTTAGAACCTGCTATATATTAACCCTTTGAAACAAAAGTGTTTGCCATCACTTTTCTTGTGCCCCTCCCCTTTTTAAAAACTCATTTTGAGGTAATTTTCTTGTACCTTTTACTAATCTCTAATTTCTGCGTCATTACTTCTTAAGTTGCTCATTGCCTCCTTCCCTTGTTTTTGAAAGTAATCAAGCCAATTTGCCCAGGTTTTGTTGTACAATTTTACTTGATTAGGCTGAACATTTATAGTGAATCAAGGTATGCATCTGACGTGTTATGTGAAGGGAGTTTTGCACCTGTACCTCTATTCATAAATGCGACGATAGCGAAGAAAACGCCTTTGCTTTGTGTTCTGCAGCCTGGAAATAATCTGCTCTGAATGGCAGTTAAAACCTCTTAAGAATCTTGCAGCTGTCTGAGGAAAGAGCACGCTTCACAAATGACAAAACAAAAACAGCTCCTCTCCTCCACAACAATTAGTCACCGGCTTTTTGCACACTTTTGTCATCTTCCTCCTCAGCTGATATAACTAACATTTCTACATTGCAACTCAGCCGCTGATGTGATTGTACGTGACAAGTTATCAGGCACTCCTAATTCCACTGATTGTGTTCAGAGCTTCTGAGCAGACTTTGTATGATGCACTTTACATCTACAAAACACACAAACGATGATGAGACAAACTTTCTGAGTGCTGCATCTCTAAAGTGTCAGTTCATAAAACAGTCACGGATTTTTATAATTTTCATAATCAATTTGAAAAAAAGCAGCAAATTTCAGAGGTTTTTCCAGTTGCTGGCAGAGGTCCTGTGCAGTGCCTTCCCTCTGAGGCACCTGCCCTGTGCAGTGCGTGGGAACGTCGCACTCTCACTCAGGTATGTGTGTTTGATGAAGAGGGACATACACATTATATTCATACTCAACCACACCCTGCACATCACATTTGTCATGATCAAAAACAAACCTGTTCTCTACTGAAAAGACAGGCTGACAACATTCACAGACTTATAAAAAAAAAAAAAAAAGCAGTGTATGAGGGATGACGCCTATTATTCTTTGTCACAGCTCCTCTCTCTGCAGGCATGTATTCGTCATCAGTTGTCAAACAGGCCACAGTTCTGTTTTTAACACTGCCCAAAATATATTTGATAAATCACCGCCATTTCCATAGACAAGAATCGCTAACTGCTTCATAAACAATCCACTGCAAAAGAATGAAGACGGAACAGTCCACAGTGTAACAGACAGTGCTAGATCAAGTACCTGAAAGCCATGCTCGAGTAAAAGTACACATATCTTTCCAGGAAATGATTTTGGTAGAAGTTAAAATCACCTATTAGTGTATTTCTTGAATAAAAGTCTTAAAGTATCTGATATTTACTGTACCTAAGTATCAAAGTAATAATATGATATTAAATGTACTTAAGTATTGAAAATAAAAGTAAAAGAAAATACTAGTAATTAAAAGCAAGCATTGTACACCACCTTGAAAAACAAGCATACATTACTCTTGAAGAAAAATGAGGTCTTCTTCACAACTTAAACAATTTAACCCTTTGAAAGCAGAACAAATGAGCTTGCTTACTTATGAAAACTCTGGGAGAAGGCGATGAGCAACGAAAGAAGAAATTTCCCAAAACTTAGAAATAAATAAATAAAAGGTACAAGAAAATTACCTAGAAATTAGTTTAAAAAAAAGAAAAAAAAAAACCCAACAAAAAACCTAAGAAAAAAACAAACATTTTGTAATTTAAAACTTATAATTATGAGTATTATAAATATATATTTCCCTAGCTTTTCTCTGTTTTTCCTAGACATTTTTCCCTAGCTTTGTTTAAAATACTTTACTTAATCTACCAATATCTTATCTACCAATTTGCTTAGAGATGAAAGGGTTAAATAGTTGTGAAAGGCATCTGAGAGCAACACAAGAAAAGAGATCCAGGTTTCAAAGGGTTAATGAACAATATCCAGATTTTCCTTCCCTCTCATTCCTTCATTTGTGCATTCATCCCTTCCCTCCCTGGTGTGTAGTAAGTAACTAAGATACTGAGCTAAATGTAGCGGAGTAAAAGTATCCATTTTATTTCGGCAATGTAGAGGAACAAAAGTTAAAGTTGACAAATGTAAAACTAAAGTAAAAAAAAAAAAAGTACAATACTCCCAAGAAATAGGTACTCACAAAATGCGTCTGTAGTTCTTCTCTTGGTACACCTGGTTAATGACGTATTTGATGAAGACACTGAAGTGCTCCACAGCATGGTGGTAAACAATGTCGCACACATCAGAAATCAAAATTGACTTCTCAATTCGATGCTCGAGATCCATTAGGAACCTGGAATTTTAAAGAGTCCAATATTCAGGGATATGAAGCAATAGCTTGTTTGTATGATTGGATTTCCAATCCCAAAGTGATTTGTGTTAATGTAGATGTTGTCCTACCTTTCACTGGCTTTCATGACTTCCTCGATGTTGGAGAAGAGAAAGTGCATGTCGGATTGGCTGAGAGTGTTGATTAAAACGGGGTTACGTAGGAAGTGAGTCTCTAAAATTTCCAAACTCTTGTAGTACGATGCCTCTGAGGTAACAAGCTCAAACATGGCCTGGACAGAAAGCAGATCACAAGGCTTTATTAATACTCCACCCAGTGAACAGTTGATATGATGAAATTCTGATCTAAAGTATCACGTCCTGCTGGCACATCTAGCTAAGACTCATTTCACTGATTTCCACTGAAAAACTACAAAATCACCAGATTTAAATGATGGATGTGTAATTACATTGCTTTTGTATTGATGGAATCCATGTGGCTTCACAATCTGTTTGCATGAATATTCATGAAAGATGCACCAGCTGCCAGTTTCAATTTTTAGCCATGCTAGCCATGCTAGAAGCGTGGCTCTGAGGAAGGCAATGTCAGTCTGTCAGCCGGTCTGTCCACCAATCTGATCAAGACTGAAATATCTCAGCAGCTATCAGCTGCACGCAGTTTTGCACAGACATTTATGATCCCCAGATGAGGAAATCTGATCTCTTTGGTGATCCCCTGACTTTTCCTCAAGTACCATCATGAGGTTGACATTTTCACTTGGTCGGGATGTTATCACCCCTTTCAAGAATACTGCATGTCTGATCAAGGGATTACCACAGTAAACACAACCCACACTGAGGGGACCATGAATGTCTGAAATTGCATGGCAATCCATCCAATAGTTGTCAAGACATTTGATTTAAAACAAAAAAATCTCAACCCATGGTAAAGCTAGAGTAAAAATCAGGAAAAATCAGTGGGATACATTATCCAGGAACCTTGAATGTCAGCACAAAAATGTGTGCAAATTCATATAGTAGCTGTATGGATATTTCATTGGATGAGTGAAATCTTTGACCAGCCGCTGGTGCTTAATGAAAAGTCAAGAAATCACTTCGCTCATAAAGTTTCAGCCTCTGAGGACCTTGCATGTTTGTACCAAATTTGATGGCAAAGTACCAATCAAGATCCCCAAAATGTCAGTTGATATGGCAGTTATCAGGCCTTTAAATGTCTGTTGTCAGGTGTGATAAGTTTCATAGATATGGGTTAGTAGCCTGCCACACTTACTTTAACCCTTTGAAACCTCAGCAAATTGGTTTGATCTCTTTTGAAAACATGGAAGAAAAAGAAATCAGCAACTTCATGAAACATGATCCAGAAATGGCAAAACATTTGGAAAAATTTTTTTTCTACTTTTTACAGGACATTTCCTTGTTTGTGTTTTTGTTTTTTAACTTCCTTTTGGCTAATGTTCAGGCAATTTTTTTGTGATTTTTGTCTGGTTGCTCGCCAGTTTGGGGGGTCATTTCTTGTTAAGTTGCCTTCTTCCCATGTTTCTGAAAGTAATTAAAGCAAATTACTCATTTTTCAAAGGGTTAACTAACATTTGTACCTATCCATAAAACCGTATATAACAAAATTGCTTACCTCTTGCATTATGACTTCTCTCTGTGGTAACTGGGTGAGCAGGCCGCTAGCCTGCACAGCTTCCAGGTTCTGCCACAGGCTCAGTGAGCGGGCGCTGTTCCTCAGCTGCAGCTGTAGCACTGGAGGGGACATGACGCCGGAGTCTGCCACCACAGTCCCTTCTGTGACACTAGGAGAGAGGTTCTCACGCTGCCGTCGTTGCTCAATCTCCTGCTGCTTGGAAGTGTCCCGGTATTCCTGGTACAGTACGGCTAGAGAAACAAAAGACAGTAAGTCAGGCATCTGGTACACATGTAAAATTTATTTTTGATTTTTGCAAAGACCTGGAGTACCAACAGGTTCTCTGCTCTGTTTGCTCTGCAGAATTCCCCCCTGTTGTCCTTAGGCTTTCCTGTTTGGTAATCCTCTCAGAAAGATGCTTAAGATCCTGAAAGTATTCTTTTGAACCAGATGCTATCCCCTGTGCTTAACGCTCATACCAAACAAAAAAGCCAATAGCTTGTTAATAACAGCAGATTTATACTAATAGCCTGCGGCTGGTGTACCGTCCGCTTTCATTGCCACAGGCTTTGGGCATGCATATTGATTTTTTCCAACACAGATAGCGGCATCTCACAACAAACATGATTAAAACACAGTTTAAACCCCTTGAAACTTGAACAAACTGGCTTGATTTCTTTTAAAAGCTTGAGAAGAAGGCACTATAACTTCAAGAGAAATTGTCAAAAAAATGTGTTGTAAAAAGTTACAAGAAAATAATAAAAATACATAAATAAAAAAAAAGAAGGGGAAAAACAAAGCAATAAAATAACTAAAATAAATAATTTTCAATGCTTGGATGCCTTTGGCTGTACCGTAGTTTTAAATACATAATTATAAGATTTAGAAATAGTAATAAATCCCCCCATTGATTTTCAAGTTATCTTATTCACTATTTTTTTGTAATTTGCTAGACATTTATTCCCAAGTTGCTTGTTGCATTCTTTTCACATTTCGGAAGTTTAAATGCTTGTATATGGTGTGTTGTGTCTTAAGTAGCAATGATATGTAGATGATGAAGAAACCTCCACTGACACCGACTTGGTTGCATAAGAATCAGTTTATTACAACGAAGTTCAGCATCCACCGGGCACCATGGTCTGCCTGGGAGAGGATTCAGGATCAATGTGAATCTCTCTATCCTACAGCTCATGCAAGTCTCTTATATAGGTTTAGGCATCAATACATTCTTCAGTAAAGCAATTCTTCACCTGCTGTGATCAATCACAAGACCCCACAAATATGTCCTTTTTTGAAAGGAGCCTCATTCCATGTTACTTTTAGCCTGGTGCCTGTATTCTACACACTTGGCTCCCAGGCCTAACCATCCCTAGACCTCTGACCTCAAGGCCTCCCCGCCTGACCAAAATAAGAACCATAAGAAACGGAGAGTAATACCCCTCAGGTGTTTAAATGCGGCACAAGGCAAATGATGTTGATCCTGGTATTAAAGGATTTCCACTATTCTGTCCAGCCACTGACCCTAATTTTAATGCTAAAATGATTTCTATGTTATGTATTAACCCAGAATTATGCCAGTTTCTCAGTTACTCAGTACCATTAAATCCACACTTTATTTCGGGTGACAACACATGGAGCTCTGCCACACCTACCCCAAATGACCCATTGCCTTTTTGCCTAAGTGACATTATCGAAACATTGTTAGGAACAGTTTTAGAGAGGTCCTGCCACACTTCTTTGCTCACTTCTGTTCTATCAGCTTGTGTTGTCCTTCTGTGTTTGAAAATGCTCATATACTTTAGGATTTTGACTTTTAGCTTTCTGCCTACACCTGAAGTTTGTGTGTTGCATCGTATAAATTGACATCTGCAGCCTGTCGTCGCCTTGGGCCTACATATGTCTGAGGAGTTCTATAATCTAATGTACAGAATGAAGGACTGACAGTGCTGGAGGAAAATGAGAGACATTTTTTTATACAGCAGTCTGACAAACATCTAATGGATGACACATAGCGGTGCTGATTAGATCAGTCCTCACACTGCTGGGAGCCCGTCATCCTGACTGCTCAGAATGTGTAGGTATTTGACTTTTATGAGTGTGCAATGGAGACTCATTTGCATATACATTTTCACACTGCACAGTCCAGTTTTCCATGACATAGAGGTATTACTACAAGATAAACAAGCAGATTATTTTTGCAAATATAGTATTAATGAAAGAAATATTACATATTTCATAGATGGATGAGAAGTTGCATTTGATTGATATTTATATACCAGCTTAGAACAACAAAGAAAAAATGAGCTGGTCGAGTGATGGTCTGTTGCAGCAGCAAATAATGTTAATAACTTTTAACAGTCAGTCTGTTAACGTGATGTTAGAAAAAGTTGAATTTTTGTGTTGTCTGATTAAAACTGGACCTTTAAAATACGTGTAAACATGTTAGTCTGACTAAAATTGGACTAAATCAAATTCCTATAAGTCTGACTTACACACTGAGATCATGCGGTCTGGGGTCAATTTATTCTTTCAAATATGTGCCTCAACTGGACCTTAACTGGCCGATGTGTTGTGAGCATGCACCATAGTCTCCATGTTGGGCTTTGAGCAGGAAGTTAAACAGCTTAAATTTGCAGAAGAAAGCTGGGAAAAAGAGAAGAAGAAAGGAAGAGAACAAAACAAGACAAAGGTACTAAGTAAAATGCAGAGTGCGTACGAAATGTACAGCACTGAAAAGTTATCCATGTTGTCACCATTCGACCATGTGCTGCTTTCTAACTTGTTTGGTAGGTCATGTAATAGGTCAACCTGAAGAAGGTCTTTATAACAGCGAGCTGAAAGGGGACATATTTCCACCTACCATGGCAGAGTTGGACATACTTCTGTCAATAAACTGATTCTCCCCCACTGCTTGTATACTGGGACAAGGACAGTTGTCCAGTTAAACAGCCTCATTGAGATGTAACCGTAACTCAAATTAACTGTGCATGGAAACATACTGAGTGTGAGATCCCAAGTCTTCAGAATCCCCACTCTGAAACTGTTTAGTATAAACCCCAAGAGTCTGGTCCTGCATTTTGACTAAATCATCTGGTGTGTGTGTTCTCAGGATTCAATTGGATCTGTCATCATATCAGTGGTCTCCCAAGTTTATCATATTAGTTAAGATTAGAATACCCTCTTGTGTGCACCAAGAATAAGGTCAATAATATTGCCAGCACTACATTGGAGAAGAGAGGATGTTTATATTAACCCTTTGAAACCTGGAGCAACATCACTTTTCTTGTGCTGCATTCACCTGCATGTCACAAGTATGTTAACCTTCTAACACTGAGCTAATTTAATTGATTTCATTCAAAAATATGGGGAAAAAAGACAACAAGCAGCTTGGTAAGAAATGATTCACAAATTGCAAAAAATAAATACATTTAGAAAATTATTTTTTAAAGCTATGGAATAAGTTTAGTGAAAGAAAAGGATTTTGTATTGCATTTAAAAATAATCATAATTTGATAATTTACAAACTAATTTTCAGGAAATTGTCTTGTCTTTTTTCTGAACTTTTTACAGACTTCTTGCTAATTTTTGGTTCAATTTTCTTTGCCTTCTCCCCATATTTTTGAAAGAAATCCAGCCAATTTCATGAGGTCTCGTTAGATGTATTTGGTATTTCTGCACCATAGTGTGTGTGTGTGTGTGCGTGTGTGTGTGTGTGTTTTTCAACCTGTGATTAATAAATGGCAGGTCTGCTTGGGTTTATTTAACTGAAACTCAAAAGTTTGCTGATAAGAACAGCAGCTCTTTTCAGGGAACATTGGCTGTGTGTATATCAAGAAGGTAGGTGACTTTGAATAACAGGGGCCTGTTGCATAATCTCCCTCAGTCATATACTGCAGATTGCTTTGGTGGGCGTAGAACTGGACTGAGACTTACATAAGAGAGAGTGAAATGCGCATACATAGCCAAAGAAACGCAAAGGTTGGGAAAAAAGAGGCAGCACATGTAGTACCTGTAAACCGCAGATATATGTAATATTTCTGCTCTTTTTTGAGCTTTTGAAACGTTTACCAGAGTTCCGCACGTGAGCTGCTGTTAAGAGTAAATTTGGACTAATCCCTGCAAATAACCATTACTCCGTGTACACACTGAACAGCACTGTGGTGCGTAGTCTGTCAACAGAGTCGATTATCAGCTTAAAGAGGCACTCAACCTTGAACAAGTCTGATACGCACTAACAGATACAGCTCAGTGGCAGTGAGAAGTCTTATCAAGCCCATTGTTGTCTTAATACATTGTCTATTAGAAATATATGTTTGCATATGTGTTGCATAATGCCAACGCGTGTTTCTTACCAATGTTCAGTGTTAGCCACATACTAAATTCACAAACAGGAGATGAGTTTATAGCTCTGGAGGTGGTAAAAGTGGGCGGAATGTTAATGCTACCCTCAACCCATGTTATTCCTCACCGATGTTTTTGACGATGTTGAGGCTGTGGCAGATTGTCTGGGAGCCATCTCCATTGCTCAGCAGCCTGCAAAAGAAAGAATTAAGAATTATGTGTTTGCACAGGCAGACAGGTGGCTGAATATTTTCACTAATTTTACTATAAAAAAGGATGCAGCAGTACCGTTGGTGCATTCCAGCACACAGACAAACAATGATGAATTCTGCTCTTCATCAACAGTGTGAATCCAAGCAGCGGAATCACTCTTGAAAATATAAAAACATCCATCTGCGCCTCCTCACAGTGAGTCACTACTCAATCATTCCAATTTCTCCATCACCTATTCTCTGCAATTCACAGTGTATCTGTACATTTTGCTGCTCACAGGCAAAAGTATTCAAATAATCGATCGTTTTCTTTTGTGCTTTATATTATAAGCATAAAGTCACAGTTTAAGCGTCACAAAAAAAAATAAATCATTTGTTATTATTTCCCTCCCTCACACCTCTCTGTATGCAGTATAATTAGATCTGACCTGAGGTTGGCGTTCTCCTGGTCTGCTCCGTCAGAACTTGGCCGTTGTGTTGTGCTCATGGTGTTCCCTCTGACCTCCTGTACAGTGCACGATGCAGCTGTTTGCTCAGACAGCTTTTTAATGTCTCCGCTATGAATGCCGTGAGTCCGGTAAGTGATCATGTCAGCTGTAAAATCTCGATGCTGGCTGTTGGAGGCAGCAGATAAGTCCGCACTCCTCCCTCCTCCCACTCCTCCTCTTCGCCTATCCACAGCGTCCCTGTTATACCGAGCATGTCTGCTGTTGGCCTCACCATTGCTTGGCAACACAGTTTTGGAATGATGGAGCTCTGGTGAAGGCTGGGGGCTGTGTTTGACAGCAAAAAAACACACTTTAGAATCACATCTAAGGCAGCCACCTTCACCAAGGAACTAGAATTCTTAAATTGACATTTAATCAAGTCATGTGTCTCTATTTGACATGTACATGTGCATTATGCAGATTTGACAGGTGGTAAATGAGTGGCTCAACCTCCTAAAGTCTGCATTCTTAATACAGCTACTGTACATATCCCGAGGGCTTCAACAAGAGATAAAGATACACAACCTTCTGTCCTAATTTGGTCAAAACTGCAAATGTGTCATTTGTTGTCCTCAAAATCCTGTAAACCAGGAACATGCCACTTGCTTTGCTTGGGGAGCACAGGAAGCCAGGAGCCAGCCGTAGCAGCCCCATACATGTTTCTAGGATTTCAGGACCTATCTAGCATTTCGGGACACTTCTGGGATTTTAGGATGTTTCTAGAATTTTAGGACACTTCTAGGATGGCAGGACATTTCTCAGATTTTAGGACATCTCTCAGATTTAACAAAGTTTCTCGGATTTTAAGACATTTCTTGGTTTTGGCTGTGACAAGGATCTTCAAATGTTTCTAGGATTTCAGCAATTTCTCAGATTTGAGGACCTTTTTAAGGATTTTAGGATGTTTCTTGGATGTTAGGACATTAGGAGCTAAGCTAGGACCTCTGTTGGGAGGTGTGGGAGATCCTCCTCTGGCATTTTTTTTGATAATCAAAATCTGTTCTTGCATCAATTTCAAGTCATGTTCAATCCTGATGTTTTTTTCCCTTATAACTGTTTGTATGTTATCAAGTAACACAATGTATTTGGTTTTGGTGTGTTGTTTCACCTGTAATAAAAGTTTGGAGAAGCATACTCGAGTCTGACCCCAAAGCTGAGCAGTATACTGCTGTGGACGGGTCATCAACAAAACTAATTTCAGTCACTTAAATCATTACTACTTGAAGTTTATGCTATATTGATTTTTACAGCTTAACCTTTTGGTTAAACAGCCCATTCTGCCTATGCTCTTGTCAAAGTCACCAGACTCCATTAAGAACAACAGTAATTTGTTGCTGCTGGTCTACCACCGCTTTGATGAGTTAGTTTCTTTGTGCTATAGTATGACTTTGGGTAACTCTTTCAACTCCAAAGTTGCAGAATAACACAAACAAAATAACTGTTTAGACAGTAGTAGACCAGCAACTTATGTTCAGTGATGTTAAAATCAGTGTTTCTCACAAAGGAGTCTGGCTTCAAGAGAACGACCTAACTTGTCTGATGGTACAGCCAAGCAGTGAAAATACTCTCAATATAACATAAACTTAAACTGATATTTATTTTTTAGGCGGGAGTTTTTTAAGGTGGCTAAAACAGGTTTTGTCGCTGACCCCTCCACAGCAGTACCTTGCTTAGTTTCAATGTAAGACTCCAACCTGCTTTTCCAAACTGTGGGCATGCTGACTGACATCTAATGTAAATAATATACTATTTATGGATAAATACCCAAAAAACACGCTCATATCCCAATTTGTCAGGTACTGCTGTTTTGCAGTGGACTTCTGCATCTATATACTACGCTCTAGGTATGCTTGTGCGTCTGCTGTTGAATGTTCCAGGGTGCTGCTACCGTGATGTCAACAAAAGCGCATGGTGGGATTTCACGGCATGTGGTTATGTTTACCACATTGCAACCAACAGTACAATGTCAACAAACACACATGCTAGCACAGATGGTTCAAATTAGGGGAAGAAGGCACATGGAGAAGTATTAAAAAAACTCCAAACCCCGTCACTTTAGGACAGGAAGCGAACACTGGACTCCGTAATGAAAATCCAGGGTTTGTTGGACCCATCCACTGCCCCTCCCATCCACCCTTTAGGCACCCTCGTGCACTTTATATTTCATTGTTACCTGCAGCGTTCAACCAGATGCCGCAGTGTTTCATATAGACGCAACAGGTTCTGTCAGGCTGCATACTCACATGATGCCACTAGTGTGCGTATAATGTGGTTGCTACAGGTGCTGTCTGGCTGTCTACTGGTGAATAATAACACTGCGACTGGTTCTGTCTGGCTATGTTCTCACCTGATGCTGTGCAGCCACGTTTCATATACACATGAAAGGTGCCTTTTGGCGTTGCAAGTCACCGTCAAGGCGGTGGTCTTTTGCGAGATTGTGATGAGAACATGCTGTCATGTCATGTTTATATATATATATAGTACATACAGTGAGTGGCATTTGGTCACCATTACAACCTGTGCTTCATCTAATGTAAACCTATCCCCAGTTCTCTCAGTTTTACCACTCCCATAGCTGTTTGATGGATACCTCCTGGTGATAAACTGCAAAATGTTTGACTTGATGAGTTGAAAAGTTAAACATTCACTTTAGAGTCATTTTTCATTTCAATGAGACTTCATCTTCCACCGTGCCCACTTTAATGTGAACTGAAATGAATGTATATAGACACTGTATAGGTTCAGGCCTATACAGTCAGACAAAGCACTCTGCAGGCTGACCCTCTGTTCTGTCACCTTCAACTCTCTCTTAAATACATGATGGATCAAGGATAAAACAGAATTGATTATGGGTTGGTAAGGGTTACATTCTGACAGTATGAGAGATTTAGGATTAAATTCTCAGAATGTGACTGTTGGTACAACCTGTATCCACAACCAAAAAGAAGAAGAAAAAAAAAGGTGAAATAGTGAGTTGGAGGCGGCAGAAAGTTGGCGTTTTCTGTTGCAGTTACGTGAAAGTTCAATATATACTGACTAGATATGCTCGAAATCTGAAGGTTGACAAGCATAAGTCAGCATTTGAAAGATCTGCACTTTCTCCCACATAAGTCTTTTGAATGACAATATTTCGCCCTCGAAATGTTTTAGAAAAATGTTCATGGTCAGTGTAGGGCTGTAGGGCTGACCGGCTTATAGTGTGGCTCTCTGTGGCTCTAGTGTGGCCTGTCTTCTAGTTTTGGCTCAAAATAACTTCAGTCTACAGTTTCTCTGGTTCACCAAAATAAAATGAATGCAGTCTGACACAACAGTGCTGCTACAAATCCTCCTCATGAATGTTCAGATGTTTAGTTTGTGTTTTAAATTGTTCCAGAGAGGTGTTGATTCAACTGCATGCTTATTATGAAGGCTGCAGTTTGTTGTACTGTTCAACTTTATCATATACAGCTGTCTCTACCTGCCCGTCCATGTATCATGATGCTGTGGAGGGTGCCGTACGGTTGTCCGGCAGTGTATAATAACACTGTGAATGGTTCTGTCTGGCTGCATTCTCAGCTGATCCGGTGGCATATCACGTGGACACAAAAGGTGAATTTTGGTGTTGAGATTTGGTGCCGAAAAACATTGGTGATATTTGGCAACATCGGAATGAAAACGGCCTGGACTTAGAGTGAACTTAAAATGATGCTAGATTTAGGCGTATATGTGATTGGTTAAGGACAATCAAATCCCAAGGCAAGAGGCACCTTGGAGGCCCTAGTTTGTTTTTTTTTAAAGGCGAATACAAACATGAGCAACATAATATAAATAGCAAAACCAAAAGCAAACTTTGCTTAAATTATACAATAATAAAAACACAAACAGAACATGCTTCCTTTCAAAGAAAAATGTGGAAACTTTGCATATTGAAGGATAGGTGCACTTCATTTTTCAACATGTGTTTGACACCAGCAGTGGGGCCCCATTAGGGAGATTCCCAACGTGTTGTTGCAGTGTCTAAGGGGGTTTGAAGTAAGGAGGATTTGTTGCAGGACTGCTGTATTAGACTGCATTAGTTTTAGTCTGGTGAACCTGATAACTAGAAACTGAGTGTATGTGGCCACTGAGCAGCTCGGATGGAGCAGCCTGTTGCTCTTTGTCTGCTATCACAAATCCTGTTCTTAATATTGTGAAACCTGTACAAAATGATTTGGTCCCTTTCAAAGACATGGCTAGAAGGCATTGAGCCACTCAGCAAGACATGGCCCAAAGATCAGCAAGAAATCAGTAAACAGAAAGTTAAGTGAAAATAAGCAAAAAAGAAAAAAGAAAAGTTTAATTCCGAACAACAATTAACCCTTTGAAAGCTGAAACGCCATCGCTTTTCTCATGCTGCGTTCAGACCCCTTTCACAAGCTATTTGACCCTTTGAAACCTGAGCAAATTGGTTTGATTTCTTTCAAAAAAAATGGGGGAAAAAAAGGCAAAGGCTAACTTGCCAAGAACTGTCCCGCAAAAACGGACAAGAAGATTCACCAGAAATTAGTTTATTAGAAAATTATCCAAAAAATAATGAAAACCATATTTATATTTAAAATAATATTCCAAAAAAAAAAAAATAAAGTATATAGAATAAATACACTTTTTTAAAAAAAATCTTCTTTTGTTAGGATTTTTTTTATAATTTGGTTTTGCTTTTTACTTTTTTTTGTTTATTTTCAGGTAATTTTTTTTGTAACCTTTTTACTAACTTTTTGCTCATTTTTGAGTAACATCTTGTTAAGTTGATCAATGTCTTCTCCCCATGTTTTTGAAAGAAAACATTGAAATGACCAGGAAAAACAGTGCTAAAAATAAAAATATAATTCAAATTTAAAAAAGCCTATGTATATACATTTTTTTCTGTAACATAAAAAATGGAATACATGTTTATAATAATTATAAATGTAGTTTATTGGACATTATTCTCTTTAAAAAAAAAGAAAAGAAAAAGGATCTTTAAAGATATTTAATTTATTGAAATTTGTAAGGCAATTTTTTGCCAAGTTGTGTTTTAACTCATGTTTCTGAGAAAAAAAATCAAATTGCTTGTAAAAGTCATATAACTTGTAAAAGGCATCTGAATGCAGCACAAGAAAACTGATGTCACCCTAGGTTTTAAAAAAGGATGTGTTACCTTCCATATCCCAACCTTAAGATTATAATATTTCATACTGAGCCCTAAAATCATGTTAGTATAAAACCAACCAGCAGGTACCAAGTGTACATCACATGTTTGGCTGCATTTTTCTGGTTTTATGGAAAATTACTTTGAAGATAAAGACTGCCTTTCGCAGTATAATCATTCACTTATAGCTGGAGACTGCTGTCAATGAGAGAGGCCGGACAGGCTTGAGGCCGGACAGGCTTGTGTGCTTATCGCAGACATGATATGACTTTGCAAGTATAACGTATAAAGAATAAAAGTGGTGTGTGTGTGTGTGTGTGTGTGTGTGTGTGTGTGTGTGTGTGTGTGTGTGTGTGTGTGCAGTATTTAAACAAGCACGGTGTGTGCTGATTTGTTTTCTGGGTGTGTTTGTGTTGTGGTAGGGTTGGGCAGCGAAGGCATGACGACTTACCGTCTAGTCTCCGGCAACAAAGATGATTTGTGGGGTGCGGGAGAGTTAGAGGGAGGGACTCCTGCTCTGTTGGATGGACTATGGTCTGAACCAGGCCTGCTCGCATCTGGCAGGAGAGAGAGAGAGACAGAGAAAGAGAATGAGAAAGAGAGTGAGAGCGATCAGAAGTGGTTTTATGATCAGGTACAACAGTTGCAGCAGCACACACATGCATGCATGCACGCACGCACACAAGTACACAGACACACACGCACACACACACACACACACACACACACACACACACACACACACACACACATGCACCTGCATTATTTAGGCCCAGCACATATGAATAGGGTAAAAAATGTATAAAATCACTGACAGATATCATGAAGCTTCCCCTGTTGATCACTAACATAAAGATAACTATTTTTTGTATCACAGTTTTTCTGAAATTGTATGTTTGAATGTGCATATTATGCATTATGTAATTAAATTTGCACAGATTTCCTAACATTCACAGAACAGAAATTTGAATGTTGGATAAAGCCATGTTCAAAATTCTTAATGTTGTTGGCATAATAATTTCAAAGGGTTTTGCAGGGGAAATGTTTGATATCTCTTTTTATCACTCCTTAAATCAAACAGTACCGTTAATATCCACAGAAAACACACTTTCGCCATATTTTTAGGAAAAAAACATAAATCATTCAGGCAATGAATGATTTATGAACAAACCCCTCTGTAAAAAGCTTCAGAATACAGACAGGCATAAAACTGGAACGTTTATTATGACAGTGCTACTGAAGTGAAGTAGGAGAAAAAAGGCTTATTCTGCTAAAGTGGCCTCATGTTTTGTAAATTTTCAGACACTTTTAGCATAAACACAGTGAATAGGTCAAAAATTAACTAATACATATCACCATGAAACTTTCCCAGTTGATTACTTATAGTAAAGTAATATCTTTGTGTTACAAGTTTCTGAACTGTTTGACTGTTTAAATTCAGTGTGGCATTATGTGATTAAATATGCATTTTTTTTGCATACAGTACATTTCCAGAACAGATATTGGCATTAAAATAAACACCTAAATGTGCATTTTGGATGTTTTCTTTCTTTTTGTCTGAAAGGAGGCCAAGATCTTGAATGATGCGGTGCATTAAAATGTTTTCCTCTGCACTGTTGCCCCTTTACTGACGAAAGATAAATTAATCAGTTCTATATGTTTAAAGAGCCCTAATAGAAAAGTATTTGTGATGCAACAAACATGAGCTTTATGCCTAATTAACCCTGAAACTTAGGCAAATTGGCTTGATTTTTTGGAAAAACATGGGAAGAAGGAAATAGGGAAAGAAGAAACCCCCAAATTAGCCAGAAATGAGTAAAAAGCACAAGAAAATAATCTGTAAAAAGTTCTGATGATAATAATTATGATAATATATTATATATATATATATATATATATATATATATATATATATATATATATATATATATATATATATATATATATATTATCATAATTATATATATATATAAAAAATATTATTATTTTGTAAGAAACTTTAAATGACTGTATATAATTATAATCATAAATAAATAAATTCATAATTAAAACAATTTTTTTCCCCAAAGACACTTCCCCTGGCTTTTTAAAAATAATTCTCTGAATCTACTAATTCCTTGCAGTTTGTGGAACAGTTCTCACAGAGTTGCTCATTACCTTTTTCCCAATGTTTTTGAAAGAAATTGCACCAATTTGCTCAGTGTTCAGAGGTTTAAATACTTGTGAAAGGCATCTGAAAGCAGCACAAGAAGAGTGATACCGCTCCAGGCTTCAAAGGGTTAACATGGATACAATAAACACTATATTTAATGGTGTAGTGAGGGGATACTCAAGGTATATTCTCGACCCACCTCTTTTTCTGTCACTTTAGGGTATATCCACCTATCAGTCAAAGAGCCATTGTAATATTTGTAAAGAATTCCCACTCCCTCCCACCCACCTCATCAACTACAATTACACAACTGACTATATTCATATTTGACGTTTAGAGGTATTGGAAATGTTGAAGACACTGACTGATTTCTCACCAACAACCATGCTGGTAAGCCAACACATCTGAAATGCTGTCATTTTCCCATCATCCTCATACAAAAACAGCCATCCATCTAAAAGAGAGAAACTCATGCCTCGAGTCTGACCACAGTCAAAATGTACAATCAGCTGATGATGCGGCAGTGCTATTTTTTCTCTCAGGCAGTAACAGAATCTCCTGTTGGCTCTGCAAGCACTGTGGCAATCCCACTGTCTGTGGGTGTGTGTTACTCCCACTGAGAGTGTTTAACTTGGATTTGTACATTCCCTCTAGTGACTAGAGTTTAGACATTCAAATGCAATTAAGCCATAAGGATATACTGCTGTACAAATCAAGCAGCTTATATAATATGATGATGACATAAAAGAAAAATACTCAGCAGTTAATAGTGATGCAGGAGAGCATGTACTATGTATGAGTGTAAGTGTGTGTTTGTTGAAAGGATTGATTTCAGTCTCTCTCACATTGTGCAGTCCCCTGCCCCTTATCCTTGTGTTAGCACACTGAGATTACGTGTCTTAACACACTCATCTCTTACACCAGTGATATTTAACTTGCAACCCACAGGCCAAATCTGGCCCCCAGTAGGATGCCCAGTGGCCCCACAACCATTTTCTATTTCACAATAATATGTATAATATATACATAAGGTGCCAGATTGCAGAAAACAGCATCAAAATAGAGCTTGTTTATAAAACAAAAGTGGCAGTGGAGGATCCCCTGCGACAGAGGTCCTAGCTAAGACCCTAATGTCCTAGAAATGTCCTGAAAACATATATACAGTATGTCCGAAATGTCCTCCAACACTTGAAATTTCCTAAAATCTGAAATTTCCTGAAATCCAAGAAACACCCTAAAATCCTACAAACATCTTAAAATCCTAGAAATGTCCTTAAATCCTAGAAACACGTATGGGGCAGGTGAGACTGGACCCTGTCCTCCTGTCATTTTATAAAGAGGCCCTCCGCACGAAGCAAGTTGAGCATCAATGTCTTACACTCTCTCATAGACACACACTACAGATGAAAACGTTGATCAAAAGATGTCTATTTTTAATCATACATTTATACTAATTCTCTGATTTATACTAATTTCTGTTCTTAGCAGCTTGTTCTGGAACTTTCAGCAATATCTGTGTGAATCGACAGACGTTTGCTCATTATCGCTGTTATGGTCGAAGGTGCGATGTGTTTGAACCCTCCAGAAAAAGATATTGAGTTGACCTTTAGTCAAAAATATTATGCCAGTCTATTCTTTCCATGACTGAGAATGCCTGTTTAACATTCAACATTATAAACTACCTGTAGTTTCATCTTTGTAATAAGATATAGTGATTCTCAACCCCATAAGGCCATGGTATATTTATCACTGGGCCACAAGGAAGCAATATGATTTGGCAAGATAATATTTATTACAGTAACTTTACAGCCTATTTCTGTGGTTATTAGTGTGAAAGTGAAACTAATTTAGAAAGTCATAGTCTCTGTGCACTTTTTGTCACTGTTAACTATACTCTGACTCTAGTTTGATTTAAATGATTTTTGAAACCACCTCATTGATGCTTAACCCTTTGAAACCTGGAGTGACATCACTTTTCTTTTGCTGCTTTCACAAGCATAGCAAATGTAATACAGACTGCCTCTAAATCTTGTGTTAACAGTATTGAAACAGATGCTTTTCCCAAGTTATACTATTTTTTAAGATGTTGCTGGCTGCTGTTTCAACATCCTATTCAATCCCTTTAATAGACTGGTTAACCAGTTCTTGTGGAGATGCAAATCCTCAAGCAGTGACCATAAAATCATTTTGAGGCAAAACATGGAGGACCTAAAATTTCCTACTGGGCAGCCAAAACACAAGCATTTTGGATGCGGACATGTGTGCTACATTCACTTGCATGGAAGGATAAAGAAGAGTATCATTGTGCTGATATGAGTTTGGCTATTCCTTTTGCTTCCTCATATGATTCTTTAGGCACCATAACTGATAATCCATTAGACATACCTGCAAGACTTGCAGGACTAGCTATCAGAAGGGCATATGTTCAGTCTCACTTGTAGGCAAACAGAACTTTGCTGACTCTAAAGACTGATGGTACATGGGTTGGTATAAGGCCTTCAAGTATATGGCAACCTGTATGGAAAAGGCGAGCCATTTAAATTAAACCAAGCCTTTAACTTTTCCACCAAAACAATTTTTTTTGTTTAAGTTTCTTCAAAACAGACACTAGATTAATTTCAGACCTTCAGTGCTTTCATTATCATTGGATGATTTAGTGGTTTATAATTAGGACTTCTCATAATTACACCAGTCTGCTTAGTCTGATTGGCCAAGAAGAAATCACCTTCATAATTTAAAAACTGACAGCAAATGCAGAATGTGTTTGTAAGTAGTCAAAAGTGTGTGTTAAACATTAATAAAGGTAAATACAGTTTGATTTGATTCTCAAGTTTACATATTTGACACCAGAGAGGCATCCCTTCATGAACTGTGCCCAAAAAAATGCTTTACATTGTAAAACGGATCAAAGAATGCTATTAAAAACATAATAAGATACACACCATAGACATTCATCACATAAATTAAACATTAAATAGCAGCTTACTACATAGCAGCATAGCAGCTTAACACTACTATGACAGTCGCCCATGCCAGCCACCAATCTAATAGGTATGTTAAGCTAATGCATAAAGACCACCATACATTGATTTTTTATATATTGATTTTACCATTTAAAATGGCTAAAACATTATTGTAGAGCTGCACACAGCACACTGATCCTCTTAGCTCCTTTCTCTGCTCGCCCTCTTTTTATCAGAACACAAATAAGATAAAATATGAGATAAGCTAAAGGAGATAAGATAGTTAGCACAGAGACTACTTAGAAGGAGAGCAGTTTGCAGCTCTGGAGATGGACAAGCTCGACTGTAGCAACTCAGATTGAGCCAGCACAAACCCAGTGCTGGGGGCTACAGCTGGATGGGGGCTAGCAGGAGCCCTGAGTCTAACTTGTGTAACGGCAGCAACAGGAAGTTTGCTAATCAGGTGGGTTGAGTACCCAAACTCAGTGCCAACATGGCACTGATTCCTATGCAAGCAGTAACTACTGGACCAAACCATAACACAGATTTGGTGCCTCATTTAGGTAACAGGTTGTGTAAATAATGAGACAGACAGCAAGCACAAGCCAGAAAAATAGAACATGCAAGCATGTGTGTGTCAGTGATGGTGAGGCTGCAGAGAGCATAGCAGAGTATACAGTTAAGTGGCAGTGCACTGTGCATTCGGTTTAGGCTGTTTATTAGTGAATAACTGCTACTAGAGATGGCAAATTCGACACCCAAGATCGAACTGTTTAGAAACATTTTGTCACTTCCAGCTTCGGCACGTAGCTCGAGACAGGTTTTGAAATGTCACATAATCGGCACCAAACCGATTTATAACAGCTCCATGTATCAAACCTGGACAGAGAATTTTAAAAGACCGCAGGAAAAGCGGGCGTTTGAGGTGTTGTGTTGTGGCGAGGATGTAGAGGGAGATTTGTGCGAATTGAGCTGTTGGTAGATTGATAGATAGAAAGATTGACATATACATACAGACATACATAAAATATAATATTATATATAAATAATATAATATTTTATATATAAATAGATATATACACATATATATATTTATAGCTTTATATAGATACATATAACTATATTATAGCTATACAGGCTTTTGGGCTGGGGAAAAGTGCGCTTACAACAAAAACGATGATAAATGGGTGCAATGCAAGCTTGTACCAACAGATGCCAACGTAGAGTGAACAAGTTTTGAAACGTTTCAAAACGTTTCAAAGCAATGGTTTAATGGAATTAAAATGTTTAAAAGTCTCTAATTGCTACATCTCCTTAAGATCCGAGCCACCTCTCGTGTCTCTCTGATTAAAGTGAAAAGGGTTGGCACTGATGTAAGCATGCTAAGTTAGCCTCCCACTCTGCTGAGTCTCTCCTGAGTTAGAGACATTTACATATAACTTTGTATTCATCCATATTTATGCTGTATATTTAATTCTACTTTAAACTGTTAACTATACTGTAACAATTTTAAGTTTAAATCAATTTGCCTTTGCAAAAGAAAAAGAAGTATTGTTTTATCACCGGTATCGGAAAAAATACAAATGATATCCAACCCTATCAGGCAGTGTGTTTGTGTTGGCTGAGTTTGAGTTGCTGTGACTGGCAAACATAAAAAAATAAAACTTTCCAGACGTTTTTTTGTAGGGTACTGCTTGCGCTGGCCAGGGGTGCATTCATGTTCTCCTAAGATGGTTGTTTTTCTGACCTTATTTTCATTAGCTTTTAAAGTTGTAACATGAATACAGCGTAGACACTACAAAGAATATGTGCTGCATTTTATTGATCAGAGCATCTAATAACCATAAAATAGAAAAATATTTTTGAATATTTTGACACAACATGAATGTAGAACAAAGCTGTGGAGGTAACTCGAATGTCTGCTACCTGCCCCTCAAGCATGATAAGACAAAATGTTTGATTAGTGACATTTCTGTAATGTGGTATTAGCTCACCAATAGGCTATATAAGTAAGATGCTTAAGTAGTGCATTTAAATGAATCTTTTACCTTTACCAATGTAAACTTGTTGAGTGGTAATGCATCGAAGAGGAGTTTTGTGGGGCTGCAGCATTAGTTGTTGAACATGTAAGTACTGTAACAGTGTGCCACAGAGAAACAGACACCATATTTTGTAAAAGAATTAAAACGTGATTGGTTACAAAGGTTTGATACATGTATTACATGTATCAACTCAAAGGACTTTTGTTCATGCAGAAGAGAAAACCATAAATACAAGAAAATCTGTGAATGCCACAAATTGACATGTACATGGCACGGTACAACAAATCTGTTTGTACCAATTATTCTTGCACAAGGCCAAATGTCTTGCTTCCTGTTTGGCTAAACCACATTTTCATTATGAAAATGGAAAGCTTTAGAATTGTAGAAGCTGGATCGGCTGTTTTTTTTTCCTGTCGCCAGCTTTTGTGCTGAGTTCAGCTAAACCTGTCTGTAGGCTACAGACTTCAAACAAGTGAAACTGACATTAATCCTCTTCAGTCTACCAAAGCAAACAATTTTCTTCAACTAGATGTGTGTTTTTCTATAAGAAAAGTCACCAGTATCTTTTTTATCTTAAGAAATTCCCAAGAAAACACTGCTCTAAGAACTGTCTTTACATTTAACACCAGAACTCTCTTTGAAATTGTAGGTTTTGTAAATACAGCCACTGCTTCTGGATGTAGTTAAATCTGCATTTGTGGTGGCCACACTGTGCAGTGATCTCTTACCCATTTATCAGACATGCAATTGAACCATGTGATCATATCTCTGATGAAATATAAAGGACAAAGTTATCAATGCAAATGATCAGATATCATTTCAGATCAGATATATTATCAGATCTGATAATACATCTGTTAACTGGTGATAAGATCAGAAACTCTTTGTGCTATTTTTCTTGATCAGGAAATTGCATCCCAAAGCAAAATACCTGTTTTAGTTTCCTTTTTTAATCCATACCGCTGGAAGATCAATCGAACAGATTTTACGACATTATTCAACAGACCTCACTCTTTTATGACTTCATTTCAGTTTGTTTGTTTTTTATAATTTGTAAGACTGATGGTGACTCATTAGTTATGTATTAAGTAATCACTTTAATCCCTCCCTTTGAGGCCTATCCGAGATCCGGCCAAAGTCTAAGCCCAAACACTTTACTGTTGCATTTGGTGTGGCTCTGTGAATATGGTGCATTCCTGTCCAGAACAGTGACTAATGTACTGGATAAAAATCTACAACAAAACACTGCAATGAATTGTCACTGGTATTCAGTTTCTGTGATTGCGCTTTGTGAATACAAAGCGGGCTGGTTAAGAAAACTCTATAACAACTTTCAGAGCTCAAAATCAATACATATGTTTGGTTATTTCATATAAACATACAAACTTTAACAAATACAACTTTTTTTTGAACTCTTTGAACTCACAAGGTCATAGGTTGACCTTTGGAAAGTACAGGTGTTACTCAGCCTACCGTGCTGTTCAAACAGAACAAGTTTCTCAGGTTGTATTCATGTAGATTTCGACTGAGGGATTGGAGTACCAAGCCTTTGTTCCACTTTCAATAACAACTACATGCACTGCCAATGGTACAACAATGTAGAGCAACAATATGTGCAAAGACTCCATTTCCGAAGCAGATAGAACTGAATTCCTGACCATAGCTGCTGCAGAGTGATGCTCCCCAAAGACATCTGTCAGTGTTGACTATGCTTTCATTTATATAAGCACAAATTTTGCAGTAAATTAGGTGAAAAACCTGTTGCTTTAGCATTAGAAAAAAAGGCACCTTCAATGCCAAAAAACTTCTGGGACATGTAGCCATAATCCCCAAATTTGAAGTACAGTAGAGATATTCTCTTACTTTCAGCCTGCTGCGCTGAGGCCAGCCTCTTCTTCCTCATTGACCGATAAAAGCGAGAGTTCCTTTGGATAGGCTCTCTGCTGAAACCAACTTTGGGATCATCCTCATCATCTTCGTCATCATGGCTGTGTTGGACCACAGGTGCGGGATGCTTCGCTGGGGGTTCCTGTGACTTTCCCCACTTGCCCCTAAACAGGGCAGTCACAGACATAGTAAATAATTCCCTTTCCTTAATAAAAAAAAGTGAGTTAGGAAGTTGTGTTTGACTTAACGTTGACTGGGAGAAAGAAATCTGTCACATTTAGCCAGAATCCAGGAGCAAATCCATGACTACAAAATGAAAAGTTGTGGTGAAAAATAGATCCAAAGAACAACAACAAGTGTTTCCCAGGCCGTCTCTCCTTCTTGTCAGTGGGACAGCAGTGTTGTTAGCTACACAGGCAGCCTGTGGAACCAGGACAGTGCGTCACTTATTTCTGCCTAAGCTGTAATTATTGCATTTATGACTCTCTCTCTCTTTCCTGCTCTTTGTCCCTCCTCTGATAGACTCCCTCCCTCCCTCTCTCTCTCTCTACACCACCCTGTTACGTGCTGACATTCCTGAGCTGAACCTGGCCTTACCAGCCTGCCTGTCTCACAGCCCGAAAACTCTCCCTGTTGTGGAACCTGAAAAGCCACCCAGTAAAAACCTACAGTCTGTTCATTTCTCTCTGCTTTCACCGTTTCTCAGATCCCACTGTAAAATCTGTCCATGCTCTCATTCCTAGGCAGGTAAGTTATCCAAGTTTAGCGAATAAATGACAAAAATACAGCATGCATTTTGTAGGAAGTGTGTGTCATTGCCTTTCATTTGCATTATAGCAATGTCATAGTGTCTAATCTTTCATGTCCTGTTGAGCCAGGGCCCCATACAGTAGTTTTATCTGCAGTCAGCTGACAAGGAGAGTTTAAAGTTCACTTTCTCTTTTTCTCCACACAGCATTAAGCCTGCCTGTGCTGCCTTTCAAGAACACAGAGTTCTGAAACCAAAGTAACCAACCAAACAATGTCCTAAGAGACTGAAAGTATCTTCTGCATTGTTGTCTAGTTGGACATTTTGTAGAAGGTTTAGGGTGACACAAATGCTATACTTTTTGATTGACTGGGATTGCCCTCATGAGTTTGTTCGGAAAAAGCTGCTGCAGGCATCATGTGTATATACTTTGTTATATATATATATATATATATATATATATATATATATATATATATATATATATATACATACACATACACACTATATGGACAAAAGTATTGGGCCACACCTCTTAATCATTAAATTCAGGTGTTTCATTCAGTCCCATTGCCACAGGTGTAGAATTCGAGCGTGGTACTGTCATAGGATGCCACAGTTGCAACAAGTCAGTTCATGAAATTTCTTCCCTCCTAGATATTCCATGATCAACTGTAAGTAGTATTATTGCATCTCAGCCACGAAGTGGCAGGCCACGTAACTTCTACAGAGCGGGAAAACTGCACTGGGAGCTCCATGGCTTGGGTTTCCATGGCCAAGCAGCTTCATGCAAGCTTTACATCACCAAGCACAATGCCAAGCGTTGGATGGAGTGGTGTAAAGCACGCTGGTACTGGACTCTGGAGCAGTGAACACGTGTTCTGTGGAGTGAAGAATCACGCCTCTCTATCTGGCAGTCTGATGGACAGGTCTGGGAGAACGTTACCTGCCTGACTACATTGTTCCAGCTGTAAAGTTTGGTGGAGGAGGGATAATGCTATGGGGTTGTTTTTCTGGGACTTGCCTCGTCACCTTAGTTCCACTGAAGGGAAATCTTAATGCTTCAGCTTACCAAGACATTTTGGACAATTCTATGCTTCCAACTTTGTAGGGAAAAAAGGCTTTTTAAACATGGATTTCTCTAATTTTATTGTAGTTTGTCTCTAGCCTTGGGGAGTTTAGTTATATTTAACGCTTATTGTGATTTATTGTAAAATAAAATAATATAAAATAAAATAGAATAATTTTACTCTATTGTCTGGCTGATGATGCAAAGCAGTTTCGGGTGATCATCAGTCTTGGCAGGCCTAAGACTGGATGATGAAAAAACTGAGTGGAAATGTTCTGATGCTGCCATCATACCTGATTAAGTTCTGCTAGACTGAAACATTGATCTATTTATTCAATAAATGAACAATGGAACTCAGTGGCACAGAAGAAGAAAATATATGAGGTTTTGATAGTTATTTTGGCAAACGGACTGCATTTATCTGTGCTTTTCTAGTCTTAACAATTGTTCAGAACGCTTCTCAACAGAGGCAGCAATCACCTGTTCGTATCCACACTCACACAGGAGCCAAGGCTGCCTACAAGGTGCCACCATGCTCATCATATTAACATTCACACGCACTCACACACCAATGGTACGGCCAGTTCTGCATCTTACCCAAGGACACTTTGACATGCAGAACATGCAGATCGAACCACTGGCCCTCTGCAGTAGTTTGCATGTTTGTTGACAGCAAGAAAATTATAGAATTTCAAAAAACATATCCTTTCACTAAAGTCATAAAAATCATGACCATCAGACAGTATCATGTTACATGTGGTTCAAGCTCTTCATTGAAACTACTGATGTTTCCACACTATGGTTTTCATTGCTGCACCGTTCCATCACTCTGTAATATTCTACGTCTTCTGAATAATTTTCAGCACTTTTCCCCTTGAAATCACCCTGACATATTTTGTGTCTTTTTGAAATTTTGGGATGAATAATATGGTCAGATGGAAGGATAAATATCAGGATTTTTTGTGTGCATTCATCTTAGTTAAAGTTTAAAGGACCTACTCACCATAACTGGCCATAGCGAATTACTGAAAATAGCAGTTATAAGAACAGGTTTGAGAGTGGGGCTGCATTCTTTACATTCCAGCAGGCATTTATGCAGAATTTACACCGGTTTTTACACTCGATTTTAAGCCCTGCGTCTTTTGTAAATCCAGTGTTTTCGAATTTGTTGGAATGAAATCTCAATGTTTTACAGATCAGTGTGTACATAGAGATCAGCAGCTAACTCACTACTGTTTCATGGAGGCAGTGATACTGTCAGGTGCTAATTCAGGACAGATCTACAGCATCTGAAACACAACACATGATTAATAATATGTTGTCAAACACAGAGCTCTCTGTCCAAAAGTCTATCTCAATCCCATGTTTTCTCTGTAAAGTCTGTGGTAAAGTAATGACTAATCCAAATAAGTGTAATTTAATGTATTGAAATCCAGAATATAAAGGCCACTTTTCCTGTAATCACTCATTTTAAGTGTTTTTTTTTTTTTTTTTTTCAGAAAATGGATGCAAAATAAATGAGAACGTTGTCTGTAAGTCTCATATAATGAACAACATGTAGAGATAGCAGCATGTAAATCAAGAAAGTCTGTGGAAGTAAATCCCTGCCTCCTAGATATAATTAATCAGCCTTTACCCTTATCTTACACCTACAGGCTACAGTAAATTGTCACAGGAATATTGGAAATGAACATCAGATGAACAGAATGGCTTAACCATTCATATTTTTTTTTAAAGATTTTAGCAAAGGCCAGAATTTTAAGTGAACAGTTCCGTTATTGTGACAGCAAGAGGAAACAGACAATTGTCTTATTGAAACAAGGCTGTGTCATCGTCCAGGTGACTCATTATGATGCTACAGCAGGAGAGATGCCCTGCAGATCTTTTGCCCTGTGGGTCTTTTGGCTGTATTCACTTTACAATCGGGCAAAAGGAAGGGACGATACAGAGCCCCCTTCCTGCTGCAACAGATGTTTCACATCAAATCTGGCCAATGACCTTATGGCATCACTCCACAGCCTGAGTCCGCCACCAAATTACTGAAATTACTGTTTGATAAGTTAATTTAAGTTTTTTCTCTCAAAAATGTAAATGTGTCTAAAAATACACATTAACATAAATCAAATATATTATTTGCAAAGATAAATTGTGCGACACTTATTCGTAATGGCAAAATGAACTAGTTGGCCAACAGTTAGGTAATATTGAAGCATATTGGCCAATTAACTGTATCATTAGTGCATTAGTAAAAGTGCATGAACATTCTTTTGACCCACAATGGATTGTTTTGAGAATTGAGATTGTTTCAAGAAAGAGGCTCTAATAAACCATCAACCTCAAAAACCACAGGAGAAAGTGAAACTCTGTGTATGAAGTAGGGGATCCTTGCTCCATCACGGGTTTTCACGCATTTTCATGAACAAAATTTCAAAACTTCCCCGTGATGTTTCAAGCACCCAAACAAAAAACAGTTTTTCTTGCCTGCTATTCAAACATATCAAACTCTATTTAAAACTAATTTCAATTAGCTGGCACACACAAAGGAAGAGATGGAACATGGGAAGAAAATAAGGAAATTTAAGTGATCGTAAACAAAATGTTTTCACATGAAGATGAATATTAGAGCAACATTACATCAACTCCTACAGAAAATTAATTTGCTGAGATTTTACATTCTGTGAAAGGTTATCCATGGAAGATTACTTTAATGATTTCATGACAAACATCAAAACTGTTAATGACTTTTAATAATTCCATGACTAGAAAATGTGATTATGAAATTTCACAATTTTTTCAGATTTTCCATGACCGTGGGAAGCCCGTCAGTCTCTTTCAGCCAAGGTCCTTGGCCTGAAAATGCTCAACAGTGTCAAAAGCCTTGAAGAAGTCTGAAAACAAGTGTGTATGATCAAATACTGCTGACTGAGCTTTACAGATTCAAGTTGGGTTTTTTTTTAATTGTGCTTGCAAATATTAGGGCCAAAATGATTAAATCATTTTTCAAAAGCCAAACTGTCAATAAAAATTAAATCTTTATGACTTTTATGAATTATAGTAGTCGAGCCTTGAGTCTTACTCCAAGGTAAGTCTTTGACTATCTGTCTCTTCTTAAACACTTTTAATAGAAAGGGTACCATCCAGTGGCATAAATAAATAAACACAGGCCCTGATGCAGGCTATTATGATAGGCCCTTGGGCTCATTAGTTACGAGAACACACGCACACACATATGCACACACTTAAATATGCACACACAATTAGGTGTATATACAGTACCAACCATGTATAGGACTTTACAGTGAAAATGTGTTACCTCGGCTGTTGTATTTGCAGAGTCAGACATCACAGAGAAAGTGATCTGAAGCATGGACAGTCTGTAACAGTCAAAGCTCACCAATGTGACAACAAGCAGCTGAGAACAGAGTAGCTTCTGTTTGCTGTCTGCTGAACTGACCACAGACTTTTTCAGACATTTTTAGTCCAACAACCTCATGACAAATGCACTCCTCCACATAAAGGCAAAAGATTTTTGTAAATAAGAGAGGAGAGCTGCAATACTTATCAACAACACCACATCCCAAAAACTGGCCAGCTACAGCGGGGGCTATTGCACAAAAGCAGAATTCAGAAATCCAGGATAACGGAAAAAGCGAGACTTTACCCAGTCTCATCAGAGCCTCCTGGCTAAATCTGTTACATGCTTGCCAAGCCAGGATGAGGCTATGTCAAGCCAGGTGTAAGTATAAGACCTATTACTAACACTTATAAAGGTATCGAGTATTTAGCAGACACTTTTATCCAAAGTGATGTGTGTCACCTCCACCACACTGATCCACAATGCCATGCATAGCATCTGAGGGAGGGTGAGGGCAGAGATGATGAGGCTGTTGCCCTCATCACTGAAGCCACTGAAACCACCTTTGCAACTTCATTAGTCATTTCTAATGATCTCATCAACTGCATTAATAGCCTACCAGTGTGTGCTACATATTCATTGAACTTCTGAGAGCAATATGAATAGGAGTCTTGTGTTGTTGATTAAAATGCTGACTTTTAACTGATTTGCCCAGGTACAGATCTCACCTTGGTGTGCCAAATCCTGGCTTAATCCGTTACGTAGATTTTGTGCAATAGCCCTCAGCACACACACAGTTGACCCACAAAAGTACACACACTCAAGAAGACGGGGGGGGGTTCCAACAATGTAGCTTAAGAAATTCAAGCTCCCCAATGCCCGGCTTAAACTAGCAACATAGTTTTGTGATCCTGCAGGTGGAACAAGTTTCCACCCAACAAAGGAGGAGTATAAAATTAAAGGTGGCAGAATCAGAGCGGATGAGGTTTTTCACTCTCTCATCCAGCTGTAAAAGGAACATTATTGTGGGTGTTGTTGTGAAAATGATGTAATTATTTTGTGATACTGATACAGGTCACTGTGTAGCTCATCCAGGTTAAATTATGTTGGAGTGGGAATGAAGGTCAGCCCCCAGTGCAGCAGGCTAATTTTGGGCTGAGATGAGCTGAAACAGTGTGGATAGGTTCAGAATATTGGATGACGATCCCCAGGAGATGTCAACCGAGGCTGGAGAAACAGGGCCCCCGTCGGCGACCAGGTGAGACACAAGCTCAGTGAGGTAAGTAGGGTTAGAGGTTTGGAAAGGAGGGGATGTGTGGGTCCCTCAAAATAAAAAAGCACCATAGCTTCCACTTTGATTTATCTAACTAAAGTATGAATTTAAATAAAGTATTGTTACAGTCAAGTTAAAGTATTGTTTACTTTATTTAACATTAAAACAGTATTTTCTTAAACTTTCTTAAACTAAACAGTAGTTTATGTAACTTTACTTTATGGCAGCAGCTACTTTATTTGTAGCTGTAGTTCATTGAATAATTTTGTATTTTAGTAGTTTACAGTAGATTAGAGGAGACTTCTAAATATTGAGATATATACTGTGTATCGCAATATGGCCTAAAAATCTTGTGATATTATTTTAAAGTCATTTCACAAAGCCCTCGGAGAAGGAGAACAATGGACTCTGTGCTCTGTCCCAGGCTGGCTGATCCTGGTCCTGTCTGCTAGGTGGAGAGGTGGTGGTAGTGGGGGTGGGGGTGGGGGTGGTGAGACTGGACCCTGTTTATCTGCACAATGGGGGAGGGGCCAGCAGATGGTGCCAGAGTACTACTTTCTCCTCTAAGGGTTGACTGTGTATTTAAAGGGAAAAGATTTATGGGTCCCACCACTGGTTCTACCTCCCTTCCATTGCCCATTCTGTTGCTCGTATTAGCTATCTGAGCCATGAGTGGTATTTTTGGTCCCAGATAAAGAGATTTGTCATTTGACAGTGTTCTTTTTGGTTTTTGTGGGGGAACTCCTGCCTGCTGCCTAAGTCCACTCTCCACGACCAGATACCTAATAGGAGAGGGGTCAAATAGTCTGAAACCTTCAACCGTTCAGAGGGACACTCGAGCAGAGAATGGACTGCCTGCACAGTGGTGTGGGCCAGTCTGGTTGTGTAGCGCATCTTGGCCCAGTCTGCTGCATTCTGAAAGGCTGCGGGGTCATAAAAGCTGAAGTACTGTGGGTCAATATGACACTGAGATAGTGTTGTTGCAAATGTTAAGATTGTTATGCATATAACTTATGTAAGGGCCTGTCTGACCTCATCAGTGGATGATAAAGCTTGTTAGCTTCAGCACATGTTTAACTGTGCCTCTGGGGTCTGGGTTTTACTGGCTTTATCAATGACATTTTTATGATGAACAGCCTGAATAAGTTTAAAATAGGCTTTTGCTAGCTGTCTAGTTAGTTCTTTTGGGGCTTGGTGGAGAAGATGAGGTCTTCCCCTATTTTTTCTGTTTCTAACTTCCCTGTCTTTCCCTCTGGGTGGGTTATTAATGTCTCTGTTAAGCCTCATACCAACTGCACAAACAACATGTTAACACCCACTAACATCTGGCTTTTTAATGCAATTAGAATTTGTACAATCGACATTCACACCTTGGTCAAATGACTGCAGTAGATGCAAGTTTTTTTTGCATCTGGCTCTCATTGGCATTGATGGAAACGCAACACTCCGGTGAACTCAGCAATTTCAGCTCTTTAACCGGCGAGAGGCATTACTAATTACCGCTTGTTTCCTCCTAATTCTGTGTTGCCAGAAAGGCAGATTTGTGTGCTGCAGCGGTGACTTCACTGACAGTGGGAATGCAGCCGGATATTTAGCAGGTTTACCCATGTTTGAGAAACCCATGTGCAAGTGCAAATTTAGGAGGAAAAGGTTGTTTTTTTGTCCCTATTCTGTTGTAACGTTACGCTCCTCTCTGCCAGGCTGAATAAGGCTGCCTGCAACCTGTGGAACCAAGCCCCGGTCAGTGATGAGGCCAACCTCTGGCTGAAGCCTGAGGGCCCAGCCACTGTGGTCCTGAGGCCTCTGGCTTGGCGCTGCCCTGTCTGCTGCTGCTGCTGCTGCTGCCGTCTGTGTCCCCAGGACCTTGGTCGATGAAACCTGGACATTTCCAGTGGAGAGGGTTAGTTATTTCCTTCTGAGACATGGAGTTCAATTAAGAGTAAATGGAAAGAGTCCATTTCTCAGTTCTGTTTCTTCCAAGAAACGATGCCAACTCAGGTGGTGGTGCCAGTGGCTGGTAGGATCATCGTGATAGGAACCTCACACTGAAAAACTATCTTTAGAATCCGTTTTACTTCTTACAAATCAGGGTAAAAAAAAAAATTAAAACCACAATCTGCTGCAAAGTGAAGCGAGAAATGAGACAATTTGGGCTAAAGGCATTCAGGCTGAGCCCAATTCAGCCTGTTTTCCCTTATGTTTGGCAGCTGTGCTGCTGCATCAGAGGGAATCACAGTGAGGAGCTAGCATATGCTATAGATGTAACACTGGGGGATGGCAACAAATCCCACCCACAAGTTTCATCTACCTATCTAAGGAGTCCAAGTGAAAACTACACCCTTGTTTCTCCATGACTACATAAAATGGAGTCTAAAGGAGCAGTACACACAAAGTTGCTACATGTTGCTGAGTATACATCGAAACACAAAGACATTTACAATCCCTATGAAGAAAATGAGGTGAACAGATGTTACACAAAGAAATGGTATTAATTTCCCCACATGTTGCCACAGATGTCAATATTTTTCTTTTAATGTTTTTTTTTGTTATTTAAGTCCTGCAGGTGGGCCCTGGAGACCAGCGGGTGGAGGCGGACCAGGATCTTAAATCTTCAGTCTTTTTTTGTGGGGTGAACATGTTGCCACAATACATAAACAATAATACAGAATTAGTTTAGTTATTAGATTTATTAGATTAGTACCTGGTACCTACAGGGTACTATAGAAGGGTACTTTACAGGAAAGATGTAGGAAGTTACCCACTAAGTATTTTGTAAGTACTGGCTACCTACAGGGTAATTTAGAGGAAAGATGTCTGAAGTTATCTTCTAAGTTTTTTGTAAGTACGGGTACTTAAGGGGAAGGATGTTTGAAGTTATCCTCTAAGTATTTTGTGAAGTACTTACGGGATACTTTAGAGGAAAATAAATTAACTTATCCTCTAAATATTTTCTTAGTACTTGGTACCTACAGGGTATGGTACAGGTTTATAGATCCAAATGATTTACAAAAATGGGATCCTGCTAATAATGTAATTTTCTGCTATATTGATAATAGAACTTGTTATACTTTTTAGTTTTACTCTCTAGTTATCTTACTTGTCTTTGACATCATATGGTATATTGTTTGAACAAACAACACACCATTTTTTTTTCTCTTTATTGAACATTTAATAAATCATACAGGCATTCAGCTGGAATGGACCCCTCATTCATGCAACACTGCAACAACGCACAAGGAGCAGGCTGGAGTGAAAACAAACCTAGCTTTTCTCAGCTCCACTGAAGGCTTGTGTTGTCATCAAAGGATGAAAAAGTAACAAAATACAGTAATCTAACAATGTCACAGACTTAATGGAGGTGGATCAAACATAGCTACGCCATATGGTCTGCTGGACAGGATTATTTCCCCCAAAAATTATAAATGAAATGTAATTCAAGTTTAACTGGTCATGTAAGTGTAAATTCAAAACTGAAGCACACAAGACCACTAGATGGGCTACTTCTGAATAAATCCTATTGTAATTTCTTAAAATCATTGCAAGTCTCCACTGTTCCCCTTTCATACCCTGTACTCACATAGTAACTACTCTGTACTTACATAGTGCTTACAGGGGCGAGGGCTGGATTATGGAGTATCCACTGTTTAGTTGTCACAGCAGCTTGGCACGTAAGACATACAGAGACATACATAAAAAAAAAATAAGAAGAATAATAGAAGATACAAATAAACATAAATATATAAAAATAGAATAAATAGAATGCTGAGGTAGTGCAAAAGAGTACTGAGGTAGTGCAAATGCAGTGGTAAGGTGCAATCTGATGATGGTAAGGATACACATGAGCATGGTAATGATGACAGCAGAATAAGGGGAATATGTAGAGGTGTACATATAATACTAATAATGGTAATAACATCAGTTTGAAGATATTGCACACATAATAGTAGTGATAGTATTAATAATAGTAGTAATAATAATAATAATAGTAGTAATAATATCCATAATATTAATATTAATAATAGTATCAGCATCATGACATTAGCACTTGACATTTTTATGTCTGATGGCCAATGTTATGTATAATATAATATAATAATAATGATAGAATAATAATAATGGTGTATATATATATATATATATATATATATATATAGTGATGTATAATATAATATTTATAATACAATGCAGGCGACGATCCGATGTTATATATTTGTACATATATATACATGATATGCATACACACATACTGCAGTCTGTACTGTTTGGATGTGGAGTGACGGAGTTTAGTCCAGTTCAGTGACAGTGACCACAGGTCTGACAGAGGTGGATGTGTTGAACAGTCTGATGGCAGCAGGCAGGAATGATTTCCTGTATCGCTCCCTCAGACAGCGGGGTTGGAGGAGTCTGTTGCTGAAGCTACTCTTCAGCTTGTCCAGTGTCTTATGGAGGGGATGGGTGACATTGTCCGTTATTGCCAGCAGTTTTGCCAGCATTCTGTCCTCAGCCACCTCCTCCAGGGAGACAAGCTTAGAGCCAACAACAGACTCTGCCTTCCTGATCAGTTTGTTCAGTCTGTTTGCATCCTTTGCCTTGATGCCTGCCCCCCAGCACACCACAGCAAAGAAGATGGTGCTCGCAACAACAGACTGATAAAACATCAGGAGCATCCTGTTGCAGACATTGAAGGACCTGAGTCTCCTCAGGAAGTAAATCCGACTCAGGCCCTTCTTGTAGGCTGCCTCAGTGTTGGTGTTGGTGGACCACTCCAGTTTGTTGTCCAGAAGGATGCCCAGGTACTTGTATGATGTGACAATTTCCACATCAGTCCCACTGATGCAGACAGGAGAGGGTGGGGGCCTGTTCCTCCTGAAGTCCACCACCATCTCTTTAGTCTTTGTCACATTCAGCTGCAGGTGATTCTCCCCACACCACCTGACAAAGCGGTCCACCAGGTCCCTGTACTCGTCCTCCCATCCATTCTCTACACTGCTCACGATGGCCGTGTCATCTGAAAACTTCTGGAGATGACACGACTCTGTACAGTACTTGAAGTCAGCAGTGTAGGTGGTGAAGAAGAAGGGGGACAGCACCGTTCCCTGGGGGGCCCCGACGTTGCTGGTCAGTCGCTCAGACACGCAGCTCTGCAGTTTCACAAACTGCGGTCTGCCTGTCAGGTAGTCACCGATCCATGTGACCAGGGGAGCGTCCACCTGCATGTCCTCCAGTTTGGCCTTCAACAGTCTGGGCTGGATGGTATTAAAGGCACTGGAGAAGTCGAAGAACAGGACGCGGACTGAGGTGTTGGGTCTGTCCAGGGAGGAGTAGGCCTTCTGCAGCAGATACAGCACTGCGTCGTCCACACCAACTCGGGGCTGGTATGCAAACTGCAGGGGGTCTTGTGATGAGCACACCAGTGGTCTGAGATGTGCTAGAACCAGTCTCTCCATGACCTTCATAACATGAGAGGTCAGTGCTATTGGCCTAAAGTCGTTCAGTGCTACAGGATGTCTCTTCTTGGGCACTGGGACCAGGCAGGATGTTTTCCATAGCACTGGGACTCTCTGAAGGTGCAGGCTCAGGTTGAAGAGGTGCTGGAGTACACCACACAGCTGGCTGGCACACGCCTTCAGCACCCGGGGGCTGATGCCGTCCGGTCCTGCAGCCTTCCTCTGGTTGAGCCTCTCCAGCTCTCTCATCACCTGGTCGGCTGTGAGGTGTAGTCCAGTCTGGGGGGAGGGTGCGGTGGGAGACGGCAGCGGGGTGTGAAAAAGTTCTGTGGTGTGTGACAAGCTGGGGGCTGGGGTTGGTGATGACGGGGGTGGAGCAGAGAGGTGTCTGCTGTAGGTGTTGCTGGGGGGCTGTGGTGGCAGAGGAGCAGCAGGGGGGCTGGAGTCAAACCTGTTGAAGAACTGGTTTAACTCGTTTGCTCGTTGTTCGTCCCCCTCAGCAGCACCCCCACCTTTCCTTTGGAAGCCGGTGATCTCTCTCATCCCACTCCAAACATCCCTGGCCTTGTTCTGCTCCAGTTTGTCCTCTAATTTCTTCCTGTAGGCGTCCTTGCTCACCTTGATGCTGTGCTTTAGCTCTCGTTGTACCTGCTTGAGTTCTGTACGGTCCCCTGATCTAAATGCCCTCTTTTTTTTGTTGAGGAGAGCCTTCAGTTCGCTGGTAACCCAGGGTTTGTTGTTTGGGTAACAGCGAACCTCTTTAGTGGGGATGGAGTTGTCCATACAGAACCCAATGTATTCAGAGACACAGTCAGTCAAGCCATCAATATCCTCAACATGAGGCTCACACAGGGCATTCCAGTCAGTGGACTCCAGTGCACCACGCAGTGTCTCTGTGGCCTCATGAGACCATTTCCTCACTGTCCTCACTGTTACTGGTTGCTGCTGAACAACAGGCTTGTATGATGGTGTGAGCAGGACTAGGTTATGGTCTGACCTGCCCAGTGGGGGGAGGGCAGTGGAGCTGTATGCATCCTTCACGTTTGCATACAGCAAGTCCAAAGTTTTATTTTCATGTGTGGAGCATTTAACACACTGGTAGAAGGTAGGAAGAGTGGCTGAGAGAGAAACAACTTTCAACATCTTTCCTTAAAAGTACCTTGTAAGTGTCACATAAATGTCATGTAATTATATGGTAAGTTGCGTGCTGTATTATAAAGTGCTACCTTTTTTTCATATCAGTTGATATTAATATATATGTCACAATATACATCAAATCACTATTTCTGTCAAGCTTAAAGGTTCCCCCTACTCCTGAGTGAGATATCATAAGGTTAATTTTGGTTTAAATATTTATTTTCTGTCAGACATTGAACACGACAAATATACTAGAACAGGCATCACCAACTGATTTCCTCTCAGCAGAGGTGTGGACCTCATACCTAAAATCAGTATCACAATAAATTAAACATTTTGCTTCGATTATAATTAATGAACTATTTTTTTTTGCTTTTGTTGTACTGTAATAAACAAATGATTTATTATTATTAAACCTTCCAGCATTATATAAAAATTTAAAACTCCATCTTAAACAAACTTCAGGTAAATTGAAGCACATTGTGCTGATAAAAGGCCAACCTCTCCTGACAGCACGACTCTGACTTCAACTTCTGTGAATCTTCTGTAAATCTTCTGTGCTGTTAATCATTTTACTGTTAATCAAAAAAACTTTTGAGTAGGTCTGCTTCTCCTACAGCTGCCAACATTCCCAGTTAGAAAAAGGGTGAAAATAAGGTCATGTGCTTGTGGCCCCAGGCCCCCAAAACATTACATCTGCCCCTAGTAATAATAATGAGAGCTCAGTGTGAGCGGTTTGATGAGACATGGAGTGATGCATCCTGTTGTTTCTAAATAATTCATCCAAAGTCTGATTAAACCTGAAACTAAAACAAAGTAGTCTGTAGATGTCTAAAGAAAGCATTTTCCGCCTCTGAATATTTATCTGTTTCAGACACTTTAATGCTGCGAGGAGAAGCTGCGCTCTGTTTGTCTCTCTCACTGTGCTGCTGTCGACCATCAGCTGTTTGATCCGCGATAGTGAAACGCTGTGGAAGCACATACGACTCAGTTGTCAAACACTCAGCTTCTAGAGTCAAAGTCGTTCACTGTATTTGGTTTGTCGCGGCGCAAATTTTTATTATCATTGGCTGTTCATGTTGTCTGTCTAAACATGGCTGGAATGCATTCTATCAACAGTCTATTGACTACGTCTCACATTTCAATCAAAGAAAATTTTTGTATTTTTTTTATTATTGATATAATTATCATTTTATCGCCCAGCCCTATATAGAACACAATCATACAACACATTTCTGCACCACAGAGACTCATGTTTTAAGTTAAACAGTAATGCTCAAGTATTTGTTGGTACAGTAAAAATAAAATTAAAAAAAAGGTAAGGCTAATTATCTTCCATAACTTTTGATTGTTGTTTTGAAAAAGCAAATCTGTTTGTTTTTTTTTTTTGGTCTTGCGGGAGATTTGGAAATTATGGCTTTATTAAGATTATGACTTAACAATAGAATAGAATATAGAATAGAAATACTTAATTAATCCCGTGAGGGAAATAATTTTGTTGCAACAGCAAAGAAGACAGCAGTGACTGAATGAAATACTGTTAAAAAGGGCAAAATAATGCAAATATATATATATATATATATATATATATATATATATATATATATATATATGTGTGTGTGTGTGTGTGTGTGTGTGTGTGTGTGTGTGTGTATATATATATATACACACACACAAGGCACTTAACATAGAATAAAAATAGGTAGAATAGAATAAAGCAAAATAACAACAATAATTTAATGATTTAATTTAATTTAATTTAATTTAATAATAATAGTATGTACAGTATGTACAGAGAACAAACAGACAAACAAACAAAAGACCTAAAAGATTAAAAAGAGCAATAAAAAAGAAAAAAAGGTTCACCTGTCACACAGAGAGGAGCTGTTAAACAATCTTATTGCAAATGGGAGGAATGATTGTTTGAACAAACAACAACAAATTGATTAATAGAAGTTTATTTTGTAGCCTCTCATAATGAACGATTCTGCTTCTGTTTCGGTTCCACGTAGGCTCCCCTTTTCCACTAACTGACAAAAATCTGTGCTTTCTGTTACCTGTTTCACTTTCAACATAAGACCTGCCTGTAGAGGTGTGTTCCCACATTCCCTCTTTGTACATACCAGGCCATATCCTTTGTTCCTGTTAGCTCACCAGAGTTAAAATGTGGATTTCTGTTAACAATTCTGAGCCTCTGTTACCTGTCTGCCTGTTACCTGCAACATTCTTTATTTTATTTCAGTCAGTTTTTTAAGTTCACAACTTCATCTCAGTTATTTTTTTGTAGTCTAGTACTTTATTTCTTTATTTTTGATTAGATAAAATGTTTTATCAAACCTAGTGTCTTTTTTATGCTGATCTTAAGAGGGTTATATGTCTCGATTATTGCAATTATTTTGTGTTCAACAACAAAAGACAATCTCCTTCTTTAGTTCAGTTTCTAATGTCTTGGTTAATATAAAAGTCAAACTGTCATACTGTTTTTGTCTTTTAATATTTTATCATATTTATTAAAATGTTTGGTTGGTGGTGATTCTTTATTGCAAAAAAACACCTTGTTTCAAAAATATGGCTTCACTCCGCTTCCCATCAGCTGATTTCATGAATGCTGAACCTGCAGGCAGACTCTGTGTCATCGCTGAGCTCACTTAGATAATAATGAGCCTGACTGAATATTCACAGCTGCAGTTTGTAGGTGTGAGCAGCAGGAGGCGGTGCAGACAGCGGAGTACACAGACGGCTGCTAAAAACCATTATGTAACGTCTCTGTCTTCTCAGTCGTCTCCCTGCTCCTCTTTATCTTCTCATCGACTTATCCTCCGTTCAGCCTCCCTGCGCTCCTCTCTCTCTCTTTCTCTCCCTCACTCTATTTTCTTCTAAAGTGACTCGCTCTTTTTCTCCTTCATCTCACTATTTACGCCTGTTTCAACCTGCAATACCAACATATAATTATAAAATAACGGGAAGACATTCAACTCTTGGCTCTTTGTCTGACTGACACACACACACACACACATACACACACACGCTCCAGACAGTCATTAGACAACTGTCCGACCTTCGCTGCTCCACATAGCCCACAGGAGACACACCACACGCACACACAGCCATCCTAAACACACTCTCTCTCTCTCTTGTCACCTGAGGCGATACAGAAGTCTCTCTCTGAATAATGTGATCTCTCTTCAGGCACGCTTGATTTAACTCCATTCTGCGGAATGTTTTTTTCTTCCTCTTGCAAAGACCTGAGCTAGATCCGCCCACTTTCACTCCTTCTCATGAATTCAACGTTTCAAAACACTGGAGTAATTCCACAAAAGATTCCAGCATCCTCCAATCCTGCAGACCAACAGACACCAAATATCATCTGGAAGGTCATGTGGCTCTGTGGCGTGATGAACAGTGCACTGGACCTTGAGACAAACACAGGATAAGTGATTCAAAGGTCATGGGTTTGAGTCGCAGTAGTGTCAGTCGTTAATGGTTTACAGCATCAGCTGGGTCCTTTTTACTCTGGAAGGTTCCTAAGTGAGTTAGATGACCAGGAAGTATCAGCTGTTTGAATCCTAATTTTAAGGAAAGTTGCTGCGATGCATCATTTATAACAGATGTTGTGATAATGTTACACTTTACTTTTGTGACTGGGAGCCAATATTACTTTTAATTTAAGTCTAACCTTGCTACTGATGTGATATTTTTTACAGGGTTGCCCTTGTTCAGCCTTTATAAGGTATACTCAACCACAGGGTGAGTACGCATGGAGCGAAGTAGGCCTAATAAAGATAAAAACACTAATAGTAATAAAAATAATCATAATTTATAGCACACTTTTTAAGAGCCACATTACAAAGTGCTTTAAGAGGGCAGCAAATCAAGTTTAAAAAAAAAAAAAGAAAATTGGTGCTCAAGAACCAATCCAGTGAGAATGTTCCTTCAGTGGACCATCATCTAATCATAGTTTCATCACAGCTGACCAGCGTCAATAATATCTGCTGGTGCGTCATTATTGAGCCGAGGAGAAATGCAGTCGGGTTCTCTTAACACAACAATCGTCTTTTCCTACATCCAGATGAATTCTCCTTCACAGCTCTCCTTGACCTCATCATGTTTTATCTTGAGGTAAAGGAAAAGTGGTTAGTAAAAGGAAATTATTTGTTTTTTATGACTGTAGCCTGAATCTCAATCATGCAGATCCCAATCATCTAACTGATGAATATGTTTGTAATGGTCATTTGACAATCGCTGACAAAGATCCCTCTTAGATGGCAACATTGCACAATCAAAACTGCTGGTTGCATTTTGTGCAGATGTTTTGTACTCTTCCTAAAGTTTTTTAATTTAATTGGCTTACATTGTGATACCTTTCTACAATTCTTAGCACCTGTTTGTTGGAAGCAAGACACTTCTTTTGCCAACATTTTCATGTAGTCACATGGTCTACACTTCAAAGGCTAACATTCTATAATGACCGACTCTGGTGGGACTCGAACCCACAACCTTTGAATCACTTCTCCAATGTTTAACTAGAAGTCCAACGCGCTGTCCATTGCGCCACAGAGCCTCACTGATCTGATGTAGAGATGCTATGATACTGTGGTTGTTTTACAGCTTTTAAGGTTTTGCTTCAGACTTTCAAATGTTCCACACCAAATCAAAATTGTTGTCTTATGTATTTGAATTTTTAAAGAAAATTGTAAGTTTGCAAACCCAGACAAACCACCATATCAGCTGCAGGAACATGTGGTTCTGTGGTGCAATGAACAGTTACTTCTAAAACACAGAAGTGATTAAAAGGTTGTGGGTTGGAGTCCCTCCAGATTTGTACCTTAACCCTTTGAAACCTGAGCAAAGTGGTTTGACTTCTTTCAAAAACATGGGTGGAATGCAATGGGCGACTTAGCAAGACATGACCAAAAAATGTGCCTTAACTAATAAATTGCATATATATATATGTATATTGCTGTGTGTCAGGCAGCTTTTTAGGCACAAAACAGCAACTTGTGTTTGTGTTTTGTGGCGACTTTTCGCTTTTTTTTCCTGCAGGGACAGTGCCCCCTAAACTGGCTATATTATAATAAAACACAATCTTTTCCTAACCATAACCAACCAAGTGGTTTTTGTGCCTAAACCTTAAACGTCCACAGTATTGTTTAAAGATTAACTTTTAAAGTTTCCACTTCATAATGTGACAATGTAACAGTCAGTGGTTTGTGGAAATGTGCGAAGTTTTTCACACCTGTTAATCTAGAAATGTGACACTGGTGGGACTCAAACCCACAACCTTTAAATCACTTGTCCTGTGATTAAAAGTCTAATTTGTTGTCCATTGCACCACAGAGCCACATATAGCAAGGTTATCTGTAATGCATAACTAAATATTGCCAAAAAACAAGCATATCAGGGTTTTGGTAAGAAACGCTGAGCATAGAAATAACTCACAGCCACCAGATTGATGCTGGTTCCAAACGTACTGACTGTTTGATAAAACTGATAGTTTTATTTTAAAAAAATCTTATCTTATATTAATTAATAGAAGTTTATTTGGTAGCATTTCACAGTCAATCCTAGTGATTTAGTCTCAGTTTCGTGTAGGCTCTCCTTTCCACTAACTGACAAAGATAAGTGTTTTTTTGTTGCCTGTTTCACACGTAAGAGTTTACCTGCTCAGAGAAAGTATGAGAAAAATGTCAGCTGTAATCAACAAGGACAAAAAAAAACAGAACATCTGATCCTTTTCCATTTCTCTCTTCGGTGTGTCAGAGAAAAGCACCTAATGTTCATACTCGCTGCCATTAAAAAGGTCGAGACTGGCAGCAGTAAAGGTTGGGAGATGCATTCAGAAACACACACAAACAAACACACACACAAACAAAAGAAAGGCTGGAGGGAGGAGAGTTTGAGTTCAGTTAGGGTGTGTGTGCATGTGTGTGTGTGTGTGTGTGTGAGAGATAGTGTTTCTTTAAAGAAAGAAGTGGGCGTGGCATAAAGATGGTAAGGGGCACTACCGGCTGATTGGTCAATTTGGGGGTAAATACAGCACTCTGATTGGCTATTTTGTGTCACAATAGGAGCTGAGATTGGCTGACAGATGGACAATAGCCATGTCATTGGTCAGTTCAGAGAACAAAAGACTGCTTGGGCATTGAGGCAGAAAGGTGAGGGGGTCATTGTGTATGTGTGTATGTGAGTGTGTGTGTGTGTGTGTGTGTGTGTGTGTGTGCAGGCCATTGTGTTGAATGCAGGGCAATATTTTTTGGCAGCATGTTGGGGAAAATTGATATTGAATATCTAAGTATACTGAAAGAAAACAATTAAAAACTCCGATTTTGTATTTTCATGACCTGGTTACTTTTATATATTTGCTGGTTGTACTCCCCTTTTTTCTTGTTTCCTTAGAAAACAGCTGATAACAAAACTGATCAATTACTACTTGTCAACTGTTTGTGTTATTGTAGAATGACTATAGTTCTAATCTCTGAAACTAAATGTTACAATCAATAACAACTGCGTCCATGTTACCCATTGTTACTGCATCATCATCATAATGTCACAAAAGACTTGACAAGTTGAAATTTCTTAGTCTGACTGTAAAGTAAACACGATTCACCACCTTGCAAAAACCACCCTGAAAACTAGGCAGTTAACCCTGAAACTGTACAAATTAAAATTTCGCATATAAAATATGTCTCATGGGAACACGGCAATTTTGAAAAAAAACTACCTTTATTGCAAAAAAGTTTTTATGCTCGAACAAGGTGGTATTTCAGGCCATTCAAAAAAGCCATACTTCGCAAACCTGCAATGGAAACTTTTTTTGGCTTTTCTAGGTCATATGATGCTATGGCTAAGTGCTTGTCAGTAGGAACTGGCTCCCTCGTGATGCAGCAGGAGCTACAAGAGGTGTTTTTGCGTCACATAACTCTTCAAAAAATGAGCGGATCATCCGATCATTGTTTTAAATCCACAATTCCTCTGTGAAATCATGGACCATTACCTCCTCATACGTGGATGCTCCCACGTATAAGGGGCTTGCCTATTCATTATCGCTCTGTAACATGCCTACATGGCCTTGGATTGGAAATAATGACGGCTAGCGTGGTGGCTGCAATAGACATTAACCTGCTAATGTTTTCAACATCCATCGCCATTGTTAATGGAATGTTATCACCAGAGAAGGAGTCTCAGAACATCACTCACTGGAAAGGCAATCATTTCGTTATTGTTTTTTACTGACATTTAAAAGATATCGCTTTAGTATTATGCAAATCTGTAAAGGAAACCCACCTAGTGAAACGGTTTCAGGTTTTTATCACCATAGGCTGTTTTTATAAATAAAGAAAGAAATAGAAATGGATGTTGCTTCTGTGACTTTACCCACTGACTTGTGGACAGTTTTGAATCCTGCAGTTAAAAATTTTTTGCCATTGCCATTTGGACATTTTTGGAGCCAGATCAACCTGAGGTTAATATATCTGAATGAATCTGAACAGTTGACTTATATAAAAATCCAACCTTTTAGATGCTGAAACAAAAACACCCAAGTTTACATATGAAGGTTTTGATTTGATTTAGAACCTCTGTTTGTCCTGAAACAATTTCAGGCATTTTGTGTGAACCACACAAGTATCTATGTCCAGGGAAATCATAGTTCAGAGGCATTTTATCTTCCATGCTAAAGTTTTAAAGACCAACTCCGAGGGGCCTCAAACCCAAAATCTTTACATCACATCCCCTGTGTTTGTCTAGAAGTACAATGTGCTGTCCACTGCACCACATAAGCTGACACAATGTTATGGCTGTTCTGCATGCTTGAAGTGTTCTCTGAAAATCAAAACACATAAGATACGAGCCATGATCCAGGACCTAGATAGTCCAATTTGATTCAGTGTAAAACCTTTGAATGTCTCAACCAATATGTAAGGTCTGTATTGATTTGACAATCAACCATCTATAGCAGAGGTCAAATAATGATCTAATGAGATGGTAAACCTGTAAGTATTAACTCTGATCAGATTCAAACTCACAACCCTGTACTTCTAACTTCTATAACTTCTCCAGTACCTGTCTAGGCATCCAAAGTGCTTTCCATTGCAGCAGAGAGCCATCATTTCCTGAAGCTGTCTCTGTTGCTCAACAGGCTTGATGCTGTTTTTGAAAATTCAAACAAACACGAAAAGAGCCATGGCCCAGGATCTGGATACTCCATTTTGACTCTGTATGGAAACTTTGAAAGTCTCAAGCAAACCTTTAAAATGCTGTAAAACCACCACAGTACTATGCCTTCGCTACATCAAGTCTACCCAGAGAAACCATCACATTAGCATGTGGCTCTGTGGCACAATGGAAAGCCCATTGGACTTCTAGGCAAACACTGGCAAATTGATTCTAAGGTTGTGGGTTCCAGTCCCATCAGTGTCAACCTTTATAGATTTAGACTAATAAGACAACTTGATTTTAAAGTTAATGCAAACAATCAGTTAAAAAGAACTCGAGACTCAGCTACAGCCTGTAACAGGTAATGTGCATTCAGTAGTCATAAAGTCCTTCAGGCTGTTTCTAAAATCTCCCATGTTTAACATGACTCTGTAGTGATACCAAGACAAGGGAGCAAAAACTTTAAAAGCACTTTCACCAAGGACAGCGAGGGTTTGGGTAATGACGTACATCAGTTGAGACATGACCGGAGGTTGCAGATTAGGAGTCAGTAGAGAACATAAATAAAAAATTAGTTCATACAATTCGGCCTTTTTCCAAACCACCACAATGTGATGATGTCGCCACATCAGATCTGCCAAACAGAACCAAAAATCACATCAGCATGAACTGTGTGGCTCTGTGGCGCAATGGACAGCGCATTGGACTTCTAGTTGAATATAGGAGAAGGGATTCAAAGGTTGTGGGTTCGAGTCCCACCAGAGTCGACCTTTAAAGGTTTGGAACACTTCAGAGTGCTATCAGCTCCAGACTCAGGGGCCATTTACATGGCAACAGTTCTTGCATGAAACATTAAACATTTCTTGCAGTTTGGCTTTTCGTTCATACGACAACAGAATTTTTGGGGCCTGAAAATGCTAATTTTTGAAACCTGGTTCCAGAGTGTACTCTTTTGAAAACGCCACCCCTTCACGGTGTAAACTGGCAACATGCGGATCCTGTGAGAATAGTGCTGCCACGGCTGCACTTCACACATGTGCATGGTGTTCTTCTATGGTGTGTCATTACAAAGTTACACTGCCAGCTCCTGGCCTGGCATGCATACTACAGTGTTTGATTTTTTTTGCGCATCCATGTACACAAGAATCATTCTCACTATATTATCATATGAACGCAGGAAAGAAGTTTCTGTTTTCAGTAGGGTCGCTCTCACTTAAACATAGCCTAAGACTGCAGCCTGCTTTGCAACTGCCGGCTGCAGATCTCTTGCTCAAGACTAATCTCAAAACCCATTAGGCACTCTATACACCTTATAATTTCTCTAGTCTGCTTGCAAACAAAAAAACATTAGATCAGCATGTGGTGGTGTGTGGTGCAACAGACAGCACACTGGCCTTCTAGACAAATGAAGGAGAAGCGATTCAAAGGTTGTAGGCTCAAATTCCACCAGAGTGGGGCATTATGGGTTTATAAAGGTGTACTATCTGTTAGTAAATAAAGGGTTTTTAGATAGTAGAGTGAGGTAAGCATGAAAAATTTGAAACCTGGATGGATGTCAGTTTTCTTTTGCTGTTTTCAGGCACTTTTCACAAGCTATTAAACCCTTTGAATCCTGGGCAAATTGGTTTGACTTCTTTCTAAAACTTGAGTAAAGAAACGTCCCACTAATTGCAAGAAATTAGTGAAAGGTGATAAGATTTTTAGAGGATTATTAGAGAATTATCCAAAAAATAGGCAAAAATGTTCAGAAAACTACATTTTTATTTGGCATTTGGGCAATGGGCAATTTGGGACGTGTCAAACCAATTTTCTCAGGTTTCAATTGGTTAATTTACCACAAAATCACAATGTTTATCAATTAAAATAAAAGTAGAAAAAAATAATGTTTTGTTGGTGTGTCCGTGAGACATTACAGACAGGCAGGAGAACAGGTAAACAGTAGACAGCAGCAGGATCAGAGGTCTTTCAAAACTTTTCAGTGGTTTCTTCTCTTTATATATCTCTTGCTTTTTCAGTATCTCTGTCAAACTTGGTGCAGATGTATTTGGATTGGTGGACGACAGCACATTAACGATAGCAGGTCATTACATCTTTGTGGTTAAGTAGCTGAAATCATTCATCAATCATCATAGGAGCCGGAGGCAATAAAATCCTTGTTGTCTACTGCAGTTATTTGACCCAGGTTTTAATGCCAATCATATGCATTCTCATTGCATTAAAAAGCCAGATGTTAGTGGGTTTTTTGTGTGGTGGGAATGAGGTTAAAGATGCAAGAAGAGGAGGCGAGAAAATGAATTGAGGATGCAGAAATTGGAAAATGAAGAAAGGCTCTTGTCTCCACCTGTTGAGTTTGTTGTGTTAAGTTTACAAGTCACTGTGTCTCTTTCATGGAAACTATGTATATATATATATATATATATATATATATATATATGTATATATCTTTCACAAACTATGACGAAAATTATTCGTCAACGACCCTTTTTTTCCATGACCGAAATGAGACGATGTTTAGCTAGAAAATAGGCCTCGGTAGTAAAACTATGATGTTTGATTTTCGTTGACGATTGGACATTCAAAATGAGAGAGAGGAGAACAGAGAGAAGAACACAGTGGCCAACAACAGTTGGTGTGCAATAACTTTCTAATGCCGCCTGAGCAGCAGAATGAGACCGCAGCACCGACTGGCTGTAAACTGAACTGTAGTTCAAATTATCAGCCATGTGTCTGACTCTGGATGGCAGAACTGCTGATGGATTTGTGGAGTTTGTTAGTGGCAGTGGTGACCATTATCAGCTAATGTTAGCTCCGCTTGTAAGCCAGTGAAGGACAGCAGAGCGAGCAGCCACCAGCACCATGCTCTCTTTACATCTGTTCCCCGCAGGACTGCACTCAGATCCAGACTGTCTAGAGAAGGTTTATGGTTTGATGCTGTTTGACAGGCAGGTGAGAGCCTTGGTTATCTGACAGGAGCTTGGCTCTATGGAAACAGTCTGAAGACAGCGCAGTTTTTACTGACAGCTGAAAGTTTAGACTGAAACACCAACTCTGTGAGAGGACCTGAGTTTCAACCTCCAGACGAACATGTTGTCGATTCAGAAAGAATTCAGGCTGAAATTAAGTTATTTTTCTGCTTGGCACAGTGAGATCAACAAGTTAGACAATGAACCTGGGTACAAATGTCAGCTGTCTCAAATTAGGTATTTGTGGTGTTTGAGAACCATAAATAAAATAAAATATATAATATAAATATTCCAAATAAAATTTTAGACATATTTTTTCCAAAATCATCTCTAAATATTTTTGTTATACAACCTGTCACCTTCATTCTAATTTCTGGGACCTGTATTAGCCTAATTGGATTAGTTTAAGTAAACAAAACCAAAAACATCTTGACTAAAATGTCATTAATTTTCATCGACTAAAAAGTTTTGAGTTTTCGTTGACTAAAACCAGACTACAACTATGAAGGATAAAAATGAGAATATGTGAATAAATGTGAATAAAACTAAAAGGCATTTTCGTCACAGGACTAAGACTAAATCTTAAATTGCTGTTAAAATTAACACTGCACTGCAACACAGAGCCGAACATGTATTACAACTAACATGATAAAATGATGTCACCCCAACAATTTTATAGAAATTATACATTTTTACATTTGTATAAATCCATTTCAAATGAATTCCAGTGGGAAAAAAAGAAGCTGCACAACATTTATAATGACTGACGACACACACACACACACACACACACACACACACGGTTGAAAACATGCTGTTCACACACATGCAAAAACACATATATGCACACACTAGCACGTATAAAACACACACACCTGAGAACAGCTGACAGACACAACAAATCAATGCCTGGTTTTTATATGTGTGTGTGTGTGTGTGTGTGTGTGTGTGTGTGTTTTACACGTGGCACATCTGCATATATGCAAATGAGTTCACACACGCTCTGCCGTAGATTGGTGCAGTGACATTAACGCTATGCAATTATGTAAATGAGGCCTGATGTTGTAGGACAGTTACGTAAGCATCGTATTTCAAAAAGAGGTTTAGCAGGAAATTACATAAGACGCTCGTTCTGAGGCTATTTACAGCCACAACGAACGGAGCTCTGCCGACACAATCACACCAAGACAATGTGCTGTATTTATGGCTACGAGCGCAGATGGAATTTAGCAGCGAGCATCAGCTGAGGAGCTGGTCAGTTTAGGTTGGTGGCTGCTGAGCTCATCACTTTTGGCATTTGGAGGTCTGTTTTTAAGACTTCAGAGCCACCGGTGGTTACTGAAATCACACGTGATGATCCAAAATGCATGTCAGTTAAATCTGGTGTGGCTGCTTGCCACAGTTGGTATCGGTCACCAGACAAAGGACAAAGGGCGAAGGTATCAAGGATGGGACACTTGGCTCAGCTGTTTACACAAACATCTTGCCAAGAGCAGCTTTGAGTGTCCACTGAGCTGAGTAAACGAGGGCGTCATGACCCCCGTCTGTCTGCCCTCACACTGTGTCTGCCTCACTTTCAGCTGCTGATGATAATATTCATGAATCTCAAAGGATCCTCCTTCATCTGTTTGATGCGCTCCTTTCAAATTCTGTTTCTGATTTAGCAGCTAATACAGTCTAATTAGAAGGAGTGCCACTGTGACATTTACATTTAAGTAGCAAGAGAAAATGTGCGCGTTACAACTGTAACGCTTTATTTTGAGGTGACTTTCCACTACTAATTTCTTTTTTTTTGTTAAAACCAATGTCAAACCTTGTTCACACTTGTTCACAGTTTAAACTTGGTGAGAATCTACACCAAACCCTGTCAAAGAGTCTACAATGATCCACAGGTGAGCGCTTGTTTGTTGGTTCGCAGTAGATACAAAGCTCAGATAGAAAGCTTGTTTGCTCTGCACTTGGCCAAAGTTTCAGCTGTGCAGGAGGGATATGTTCCTGTTGATTCCACTCAGCTTGATGTTGGTAACCACAGCTAGATGTTTGCATACCAGGGCTCATTACCTTCCCACGGGTTTTGTTTGCCACTGCATGAAACAGCAGGCCTCCTAAGATGGTGCATGCGGTGTTTTCAACGGTTGATTAGCCTCTCTCGGGTCTAAGTAGCTAAAGAGCTAAGTAGGCATACTCCCGATGTGATGCTCTCTTTGCCCTCTCAGTAGCTTAATTCAGCGGATTGGGTTTAAGCAGTTATGGAGCTAAATAGAAGCAGTTCTGCAATTGGGAGGAGATGCTCTGGAGTCATTGTGGAGCTGCAGAGGATTAGCTAGTGGCAGGCCGATGACAGATGCATTGCTTGGGTTTCGGCTGAGTTGTTTACCATGGTTCACTGAACTAAGACCACCCAGCTCTTCAAGCCCCACCCTCATTTTGAAAGACTTCTCCAAATCTGTGGCCAAGACAAATCATTATATCAGCCGTTGCAACATAAGGTTCTGGAGTGCAACGTACACGTTTGCGAGACAGACACAGGAGAAGAGACCCAAAGGATGTGGGTTTAAGTCCCACCAGAGTTGTACCTTAATTCTTGTCTCTGTGAGACTCAGTTTAATCTCCAGGGTCCTGATAGCTCAACTGGTAGAGAAAGAGCTTTACTGTCTGAAGGTTGTGGGTCTAAAGCCCAGTTATGCTTTCAGAACTCTTCTGTTCTCTTCTTCTCAAAGGAACATTTCATCAAGATATGTCTTATTTTGAAAGGTCTGTTTCATGAAGACACTCACAGCTGATTAAAGATTATACTTTTAAAACATCCTATCTTCTTAAATGTATGCATTTTTTTTGTAACATTATTAAAAACATATGGTTATAATTATTATATAATTATACTTATAGTTTGGACATTTATCCCTAGAATCTTTAAATTGTGCTCTTTAAAAGAAACAACTTGTTTTCAGGTAATTTTCCTATCAACTTTACTAATTTCTTGCAAATTGCAGGATAATTCTTTGCAATGGGTAACTAAACAAGACATGGCCAAAACATAAAAAATAAAAAAAGGAAAAGAAAAAATGACAAGAAAATTATCTAAAATAAGAGAAATCCTAAAACAAAAATAATAATAATAACATATATTCATACATTTTTTTTTATGTAACATTACTTAAACAATATTACATGAGAGGGAGTGATGTGCTCATAACATATCATCATGGCTGTGATTCGGTCGTAGGCACGAGGCCGCAATCACAGCCATCTCTACTACAAAGGAGTTATGCATCAGTTGCCAGAGGAGAGTGTTTGCACTGTACGTTTCTGCAAACAAAGGATACATTACTTTTTCAAGCTTTATATGTATCATATTAACATTGCTAAGGTAATATAGTATGAATGTGGGTGTGTCAGCAGCATATTCCCTCTTGAACATTTGGATCATTGATTCCAGGATGTTTCTGTTACACTACGATGACACCACAGCAGCAGAGTGACAGTGGGAAGGTTCACATGTTGTATTGTCCACAAACCACAGAAACCACAGAAAGAGAAACAGCTGTTGAAGCCACGCCAAGTCTCTCCTAATCACAGCTTCAGTGACACGATCTATTTGTATTAATAAGATCAAACCTGCTGAAACTAAGGTGTAATTTTAGATGGTGACCTTTTGCAGGAGGAGTCCAGCCATGTTTCCAGCTTCCATTTCCATGCTGATCTGAAGAAGGCTGTATGTCTCAGTTACTGCGATTCTTCGCATTTATGGTTCACTATAAGGAAATCCTCATGTCTTAAGTACAAAAACATAACAGATATTTTAGGTAGTTGTGTTTGGGTTAGGTCTAACCTGTATCATCTGCTTTGCTGGTTTATTTCATTCTTAACTCTCTATTTTATACGTCATGACACAATCCCTGCTGGAGATGCAGTGATGTCTTGGTAAAAAAAAACCCAAAACAACTGCTTTTCGTGGCACAATCTCTGCTGGAAACGTAGTGACTGGTCAATAACAAAACACCCATGTTTAGTGCCTAAAAAGCTGCTGGAAGTCACAGCCACTGGTTTTAACTTTTGTGCTTACCTGTACCTTTTTATCTATTTTCTTTTATTATATTAATAATATTTTCATTATATTGATTTTTCACTTTTGATTGTGATTGCCTGCCTCATAAGCACCTTATAATTTTGTAATAAGATTGTTATTATTATTATTATTATTATTATTATTATTATTATTTGATATTAAACAAACTCACAAACAGAAACAAGCAGCACGCTGCAGCAGTAGTATGTCAAAGAGATCAATTTATGGACAAAGATTTAGACTGACACATTGTGTGGTCCCGCACATACTTACTGATACAAGCACCAGCTAGAATAAGTAAAAATAACAAAAATTCCCAACTTCAATACATAAGTTAGTAAACATTAATTAGATGCCGCCCCTGGATTTCACCATACATTTACCGGCACACTAGGGAGTCAAATTCACCTGTATCTCATCAACACATGGCTCAAGTACACCAAATTAATGCCAACACAGCACATCAACCAAGACCTACAGTACATTCACCTGCAAGCCAACGGCACAGTAAGTAAAGAAGAAATCACCTGTATATCATCAACAGAGGATTTACAGCACAGGACCCAGGTACACTAAATTAACACCAACACTGCACAGATATTCACCTGCATCTCAACAGGATTTACAGTGCAGGAACAGAGCTCACAGCACAGTAGCCACGGGATAATGTACTGCGAAATGAATCCCAAGAGGATGATTCACGGAGAGGTCCTGCATCACCCTAGAGTTCCACATTGTAAGAGTGATTTATAGCTTGCGGTAAGCGTCTATGATCAAAATTGAATCCACAGAAACATCCTGTTGTTCACAGCAATGGAGTGCTTTTTGAAAATTACAGGTCGTACAATTTATTTTAAAAAGAATTCACAACACAGATACACTTACAGCATTGGTAATGGCCTCAGCAGCGACCCTGCTTCCCGCTGGAATCCTCAGCCTGCGGCTGCTCATCTGTCCTCTCTTTCCTCCTCTGGTGCCACCCGCACATTGTTGTCATCAGAACCGGCCCTGACCTCCCGGGGGCCCTAAGCGAAATTCTGATAAGGGCCCCCCTATCAGCTGGGTCTTTGCTTGTACAGGCCCATTAAATTGCCCTCAACAAGATTTCCTGTAATACATCTTCAAACATAAAATACTTTTTATCAAAGGCTTGACTGAATACTTTACGGTCTCTAAAGTATTCCAGCATTGTAACCAATGATGGAATGTAACTAACTGTATTTATGTCAAGCACTCTAGTGCAGAAGAAAAAACAGATTTGAAACTTTAGTATTTCAGTTTAATCCAACTTTATGCTTCTACTCCACTGCATCCTCAAGACAAACATTGTACATTTTACTTCTCAACATTATTAGACAGCCTTAGTTACATGTTTCTTCACATATTATTTTTTATATTTTCTGGAATGGGAACATGCTAGTTTAAGATAAATAAGCTATTTAATAATGCCATATAGCAATTATATAAAGTATTATATGGAAGAGGATTAGGGCCAGGCAGGAGAAATACTTTTGAGAGAAGGAAGATTTTTTTTCATAATGCCCAATCTAATGTTGAGAATAATGCTGAAATACAATATCAGTAAAAAGTTGAGATTTCAAGAATAAAGTTGAATAGAAATTTCAAAGATAAAGTCAACCTTTCCAGACTTACAAACAGCGCAGCTGACTTCCTCTACAAAATGCCTTGTATAGTTGAACTGGTGAAATTTCACCTCAGAATTGGCCTCATAAGGTTGACTTTATTCTCAAAATTGTATTTCATCTTCATTCTCTAAATAGTTTATCTTTATTCTCAACCTTTGTTACTTTTTTGCAACATGTTGTTGTTTTTTTCTCTTCTAGTGACCAGAAGGATGGAGATGCTTCCGCTCACCTCGCGGGGCCCTGCAGCTTGCATGGTTTGCTCATCCTTGCTGCAAACAAAGATTTTTGGAAGACCACCTCGTCGAAACATCTGAAATGTCAAAACAACCTGCAGCATCAACCTCGAGCAGTTTTTTTCTTGACTTCTCAAACTTTCTCTGCTCCACCTCTTCTTTTTGGGTTCCTTTTTACACCTCGTTTGTGTTTTTATTTCTATTATGCCACTCTTTCAGATTAGATTTCATTAACTTCCCGCGTGACCTTTGACATTACCCGATGGACCAATTCACTTGAAGCTGTGAGGGGAGGTGACAACGGCTGGTACCACTGCACCTGCCCTACATAGGTAGACTATTTACATTTTTGGGGCCGTGTCACCCCTAATCAGTTGGGCTGTCCCAGTATCAAGCTGGACCATAGACTGTAAATAAAGATTGGGTCCCATTAGACGGCAGTAAACATTCATCAGGCTACTATTATAAATATGCACAGTATATTATGAAACTCAGTTGTCCATATTTTGTTTGATCAATATCGCAGGAGGACTAAGTGCTTTTGTTGTTGGTGTCGTTATTAAATTTGGTTTGCAAGAGAGCAAATGCACATTAAAACAGTAACAAAAAGCATAGAAAGAACAACCATACAGACATGCAATGCCACAAATACAAACTGATAATAGATCAATAAGAATTAAAATATATATGAAAAATTAAATTGAATTTAAGTATATGTTAAAATTAAGTTAATACATTAAATTTTGAGCACAGATTTCTGGTCTTCACAGCTTTCACACTGCGTGAGGTAGATAATGTTCTTATGTGGGATTCAGCTTCCTTTTTGAAGGGATGAAAAGCGGGTTTCATTGTCAACTCCTTACATTTGTGGATTAATTAGTTTAATTAGTGAAGTAATTTCAGCTTCCTTTTAAAAATATGGGATGAAAAATACCAGTATAATTAATACTAAACACGCCAGACTGATTTAAAATTCAAGATTACTTTATTTATCCCCATTATGTGGACATAAAGAAACAACATTTGTTGCATATAGGTAGGAAGCTCTGCTAATGATGATGGGTCAAAATTAGACTGGTATGGTCCTTTAACCACAGTCATAAGCATATTTCTAGATACTATTCCCAAATGTGTACAAAACAAAACAGGATGGGAGCTAAACCCCTGGAAAACAATGTCTTGGACAACTTTTTACATGTTTCTTTCCAGTCTGGCGGATTGCTGCCTCACCCAACATGGTGTCGCCATACGATCCAGAAAGCATTGTGGTGTCTACGTATGTAGACACCACAATGCACCACAATACTGATTCATTTTCACTTTTTCTTTTATTACTATTATCATTATTATGTAAATTCTGTATTATGAAATGTGCTAAGTGTGTTTTTCTAAATTACACATGACCACATGTTTTCATTTCTGGATGGAGTGGGTTTTATGTATTTATGGTTTGATGACCCATTTAAAGTAGGCCAGCAGGGCCGCGTCCTATTCCAAAAACAGCTCCACTTCAATTCCTTCACTAGACCTACAAAGACATTTTGAGTAATCAGGAAATTAATAAAAATAAATAAATAGTTAAATGTAATTATTAGAGGGTGTTGAAGTTTATTCAGTGTAAGGAAGTGAACTTGCACACAACACAGGAGGTGTTTGTTAAAAAAAAAAAAAAAGGGGGTAAAGTCATTGGCGCGTGACGGCGGTGAGCAGCTGCAGGTGTGTGCGTGTGTGTGGACAGAGTCGACGGGGGGAGGGCGTGGCTTATAAACGACCTGTAGCAGGTAGGTTCGGGTTACCTGCCGCTCTTCAGTTTGTTTTCCTGCTGCAGACTGAAGATGATTCACGGCTGCAGATGAGCTTTATCAGCTGATCAGAGCCCAAACCTCACCTGGATCACCGGAAGCGTCTCTGAGTGTCGGAATAGTTTTTCCCACCAAAACGGACGCGTTTTACTTTTCTGTCGTTTCCTGAAATGAGCTCATCCACCGGCCGGTAAGTGAATCATCATCAGATCACCGTCACCGTCTTTTAGCCGCCTCGCGCACAGTTTGAACTTTACTGTGAGTTTGTTTCCCGGTTGTTGTGAGGTTTATTATCTGCACGAGAGCAAGTTTCAGATGTCGCCTGAACCGAAACTCTCATCGCTGGTTTTGTTGTTTTAAGCACATGTTGTTTGCCGCAAACATGCAGACTAATGTGAGACTGTGAGGGTGTAAATTACACTGCTGTGCTGCTCAAAAACCGGTTTTTATTCTGGCTGTGTCTGTGTGTGTGTGTCTGTGTCTGTGTGTGAGGTAGAGTTATTCATGGACACACACAGTGCTGTCAGGAGTGTATCCAGTGTCCTGTGTGCCCTCAGGATAGGAGTTTAAAGAGGTGTATGTGTTTGGTGTAGGGGTCGGCAGATTATCATCTGGCAGATTATTGGGGCCAATATTTGTCATTTAGCCTATTAGCCTATCTGTATCAGCATTTTATTATAATTATTATTTATTAATTAATTATAAATGCAAAGAAAGTGTGAGCATGGGAGGAACTTTTACTTTGTAAAACTCCAGAGAGCTACTTTTATATATTTGATTTTTATTTAAATTTTCAATTGACTTAACGATAAAAAGTTGCCAGGAACTTGCTGTATATGACGCAGAAAGTTTCAGTTTTAATTAAACATATGATAAAAACATTTAATCAAGTTTTGTGTTTGAGTTTGTGATATTCCAAATTCTAGATTTTGACAGAAAGATTTTCATTTTTATTGTACATGCATATTGGCTCTAAATATTGGTTATCAGCCTCATTAACTACTAATTATCTGTCGGCCCTGAAAAACCAATATTGGTCGACTCCTAGTTTGGTGTTCATGTGTCCCCCTGTTGCTATAGTTACAGAGACCAACATCACTAAATAGCGGTAAAATATCTAGTATAAGGGTTGTAACATCCTGTACATAGGAGATAATATTTTGTACGTAGGAGACTGTCCTGAAGGTAGGAGATAATATCCTGATACAGGGGATAGTAGGAAATAATATTGTGATGTAGGAGATAATATTTTATATGTAGAAGATAATGCTTTTATTTCCTTGTGCAACAAAAGCATGTGGCTGAGTTTAGAAAAAAAAACATTAAGACCTGGCTCTAAATTCCCATGAGAAGCAAACTGCAGGCTCCATGGTGGAAGTCTGGAGTTTGCTGGACCCAACCACCCTCTGCCTGCCCACAAATAGGGACTCCTCTGCTTCTGAAATTACTCTGTTAGTGGTGGTATTTTTAACTGACGCCATCTGGCGGCATATTAGACCAACGCATTTTTGCGTCTGTGTCTGATGCTGAAATCACTGACCAAGCGACGGTATTTGACGAGTTGGGAGTGGGAGCAGGCTGCCTGTTGGGGCTGCTTCATGGTAGCTGGATTTTCATATGGCCTGAAGTACTTTTTGAAGTTTATGATCCACTAGTTCAAACCCAGTCAGCAGAAATTATTGTTTCAACAATGCTGTGGTTATGTGATTGATTTGATTGATGTCTTTATTTCAAACATGTAAAATACAACAAAAACAGAAGTATATACAACAAATCAATGGAGGAGAAAAGAAAAAAAGGGCACAATAAATTCCATCCACAGATTGCATCAATTTACATGTGCGAAAGGGAGTAGGAAGTAGAACCTTATTTAATCCTACCCCTTTATTACATAATTAAACTATTATCATTTACCATAATGTTAACATAATATGTACTACTTATTACACAGCCATATATATAGATTCTCATTTATCTTATACAAAAGATATGAAATTATTACCAGTGGTATCTTAAATATATACATATACTATATACATACATGCAGTTAAGTTTAGGCTCAAAAACCACAAGGTTGTGCTTGGGTAAAGATCATGTTTTGGCTTAAAAAAACTGCTTTTAGGTACACAATCTCTGCTGGAAAAACAGCCACAGGTCACTACAAAACACCCAGGTTTGGTGCCAAATAAGCTACATGAAAAACAGCAATGACTCACTTTTGATAAAACATTTAGTAAAGGCATTTAAACAAAGTTTTGTGTTGGAGTTTGTTATATTCCAAATTCTGAATATTGACAGACAGTTTTACATTTTTATTGAAAATACATATCGATTCCAAATGTCGGTTATCGGTTTCATTAACTACTAATAATTGGTATCAGTATCTGCCCTTAAAAACCAATATCGGTCGACCCCTACTGGATATGAGACATACAAAACAAGGAACAAATGTAACAGATGTGGTTAGCAGAAATGTACAATGCCAATGTTCTTCCAGGGACTCGGCTATTATAAAGCAAAAATGTGAAACATTCTCTGGTAAAATCTTCTCAGGTAAGAGAGTTTACTACATTTCTCAGTTTTATATAAAGTTAAACTGAATATTTGGGTTTTTTTAATTGTTGGTCAGACAAAACAAGACATTGGAAAACGAAACCTTGGGAATTAGGAAACTGATGGGATTTAAATCCAAACATTGAGTGTGCAGTACATTTCCTTTAGTTGTTGTCTCAGGTCTAAAGCCAGCTCATTATCTCCAACCACCACTTCATACAAACAAACACGAACACGTCCTGTCGCACTCTGACAGATGCTGCTTCGTCACATTGGATCGTCTATACGTTTCTTAAAGCTTGATGTGACGGGAACAACCGCAGCAGCAGCAGCAGCAGCAGCAGCAGCTGCTGTCGGTTCTGCTGTAGGAATGTGTTGCTGCGGTGAAACACTTCCTCCACCCAGTGACAGCCGAACAACACGCAGACCAGTTTTTGGGCGTCTGACAGCAGACTAATCCTCTGCCACACCTGAACTGAAGAAACCATTAAACATGTCTTTGTGTCTCTGTCTGTCTACTCGAGGTCTGCGGTGAAGTGTCAAACTAACCAAAATGTTGATGCATGTGAACGTGTTCAGGAGTTTGTCGGCACCAGTGTTGCAAATGTGTCCGTTTACTTCTCTTCATCAGTGTCATACCTGCAGGTGTTTGTAGACAGTTGCATCTCAAATCCAGTGCCTTGACTTGAATTTAGTGCACTCAATTCAACCAATCAGTAAGCTGACAGAAAATGAATTGATAACAATGCTGATACTCTGTTAACACTCTGTTTTCAGCCTCTCAGGTGTGAGGATTTGCTGCTCAGATTTGTCTCATATCATCGTTACAGAATATCTATTGGTTTTAGCTTTTGGGTCGCAAACACCCAGATGTTGTGATGTACATGTTTTACTGTGTTTTAATGTGTAGGCTCATAAACGTTCAGGTGAGGCTGTGATTGGATAGTTGTATCAAACAATGAAACACAGAGGACAAAAAGTAGGACGCAGGGCTGTTTTACAGCATGCCTCAAGGTGTCTGAGCTTTATTTTCATTTTACAGTGGACATTTGTAGTTAGTTAACAGACTAGGTAAAATCTTTTGTTTATACTGCATTTGGCTGAGCTATGAATGCCCTTTGAATCATGTGCTAAGCACTTCATTCTGCATTACATGATTTTCTCACTCTCAACACAGCCTAAAAAAGCCTTAAAGTTTATCTCCTATGAGGGATGTAACATCCTATACATAGGAGATGAAGGTAGGGGATAATATCCTGATACAGGGGATAGTAGGAAATAATATTGTGATGTAGGAGATTAGATTTTATATCTAGGAGATAATCTCCAGACGTAGTAGATATATCCTGAAGTACAGCACAATATCCTGATGTAGTGGATAATATCTTGTACGTAGGAGATGATCTTGTATGTAGGAGATAATATCATGTATGTACGAGATAATATCCCGATGTAGGAGATATATCTTCACCTTGCCTTGCTGGACTCTTGTTGAATCTTGTTTTGTACATAAGAAAAGAAAAAAGAAAGGTAAAACTTCAATTAATCTTTACCTCAATAGTTTTACCAATATGATTATAATTATTTATTTATTCCCTTAAAGTTCCTTTTTTACAAATTGAAGGAAAAAATTTATTTCCAGAGAGATGTTTGGGGTTTCCTGTTAACTTCAGTACACGAGAGCAACTTCACATACTGTCACAATGAGCTAAACCCTCTGAGGGCCCAATGGTGCCTGGTTGTCTGTGTGGTAAATACTCTTTGTTAATTTGATGAATTGAAGGTTTTGGAATATGCCACGCTTCAGCAGGATAAATACTGAAATGGTAAAGCCTTGCAGTTTTTCTACTTGGGCTCTGTGTTTGAGGAACGTTTGTGTAGTGGGGTTGTTTTTCCTGGTCCAGTCTTGTGGCTGCAGCTTCATCCAATAGAGCAAGCACTGTGTTCTGTGCACAGGTCACATCCTTCATGGACTCTTTATGGAGGGTTACAGTGTCACAGAGCTCAGGTGAACCAACCTGCAGCTTTAACTGTGTCACATGGATCATATAACTGTGGCTACAGTTTCATTACAGTGACCTGAGCTCTGCTGGATGTTTAGTGTCACCCAAGAGGCCGAGTTGTGTTTGACCCTGTTCCCACCTGAAACTGAAACGACAGCGATCACTGAAATTGTGACAATGAAAACAAAGCTCTTATTGTTTCAAATATCAGATTTCCTTCGAAATGCTCCAGCTTTTGCAGACTTTTAGTGATTAATCATGTAGATTACAAAGTGTCAGAAAATATTACAAAATGACCATCATAAGCTCCAAAAGCTACAGTTACTGTGTTGATTTACTTGCTACGTCAGACCCAAAGTCTAAAACTTAATTTGAGAAGAATCTGGAAGCTAGTTGACAAAAAGTGAATAGTGTTGTGTAAGGAAGAGGAGGAAGAGATGAAGCAAGTGTGCAGCAGAGACGAAAGAATCAGTGAACCAGGATGCAGAGCAGGTTGCGAGTTGATAAGAATGTTTTGAAAGGAGCTAATGTGTTTTATTAGTGTTGCTGTGGCTGCTGGGCTTCATTATGACTCAGATTACCTTCATTATGTCCTGAGGCTCCACCTCCCCCCGTGGAGGCAGTCTACAACAACTCTGCTCGCTAACATCTGCAGGCTAATGTCCCCTCTGACAGCCATAACAACACATAATGTTATTACACCATTAAATAGCCTGCTTCCTTCAGCTTTATGGCTGCTGTAACCTGCAGCACGGCTGCACAGAGACACTCTCAGTTCGCCTGGTTCCTCTTCCACAGGGCCAGAGGAGGCTGAGCACTGTCAGTTTGGTTTTCCTTTGTACAGTTTATTGTCTGTAGATGGGTCAAATATCAGAATGATGTTCTAGCATGTGTGTGATTGGTGAAGGCTGGAATTATGGTAAACATTGCAGGTCATCAGGGTTATAGCTGACCTGTAGCGGTGGATGATATATCAAATAAACTTGAGGTGTCGCAGCTTGTTCCATGTGTGATATGTCGTGAACAGAGTATATATTGTCACGTCGTTTTTATAAGCCACCGGCGTTTGGGTTTTCTCGTTCTCACCCACGGCTTTCTGACTCTCTCTCTCTCTCACACACACACACACACACACACAAAGCAAGGCTTTTGCAGAGCTTCAGACCGGACTCTTAGGTCACATTTTGGGACCACAGAGCACCAGAGTGACTTGCAAATATTAGTAATATCTGAATTGCAGAGCTGTTAGTTTGTTGCCTGCTCACATAAATCCTCACAGTTAAAGGCAGCGCAGTGTCTGTTTAACTGTCTGCTAATGCCAACAGCCAGCAGTTGACTGGAAGCTTCAAGTCTACAACAAAAACATCAGCACTTCCTGCCTGAGACAAGCAAAGTCCTTCAAATAAAGTGCCATGAGTCTTATTGGATCAATAGTTATTTTTTTTTATTTTGTAAAATGTGATGAAATGTGTCCAATTTTTGGAATTTTTTAATGAAACATTTTTTTTTTAACCAAATATTTATTAGTCTTCACATATATTTGTACACACATTTCAATTCACATCAGATCCTCCCTTGCCACATATACATGAAGAAACAAAGCAATTCCAGAGATATGCTATAAACAGAACAATTGAACCTTTGACAGTTCGGCAAACAACTCAAGCCCACTGGGTTGTCTCTGATAAATCTCTGCATAAACCACACAAAACACATGGACAGTTCTCCTGAGATAGCACAGTTTGACAGTGTTTCACATTGACAGATTTAAGTATTTACTTATGGGAGCCCATCTTGTTCTGAAAATGTCCATCTTAAGATGAAGGTGTGCAGTTATCTTCTCCATTAAGTACACCTTCTTCACTCTTTCTTGCCATTGAGGTACAGTAGGAGGAAGCGGTTTTAGCCATAAGAGAGTTATCATCTTCCTGGCTATTAATATTAGAACATGTAATAAATACAGTTTCTTTTTTTCCCATCTCCCCTTGGGGAGTGCTCCAATGATATAAAACTGTGGGGTCAGAGGTAAATCAATGAAACATTATTTTTTAGTTTAAGTTTTCATTGGACTTAAAATTGGTGTACATTATACAGCACAGCATACTCAATAAATTAGAAATATATGTTGTAAAATTATTGATACAGGCTTAAGTGATAATAGTGGTATTGGATTTTATTAAGAAAAGAAAAAAATAATCATCAAACAAAACAAAACAAAAAAAGAAAAGAAAAAAAACAACAACAAAAAAACAGTCCACCTCTTAAAGTTGGTAATAATATTTGGCAGGGAAAAAAAACCTGCAAAAAGCTAATAATAAAATCTATAACAATAATAATTTGAAATTAGGTCCGGCTGCATACATGTACTCCTATAGGATGACACAATTTTAATGTCTTTTTTAAAATAAATGATTATGGTTTGTTGACTCATACAACCTTTTAGGTTAGGTTGTACAGATTTCATGAAGCATTTGAAGATACTCCAAGAAATGACATCGCAATGAGCAAAAAATATTAATGGAGGCACTGGAGAACCATTTCTATTGCAGAGATCAAAGGGTTAAAGGTCACAAGGACCTGCTTGTTTGAACGGAAACTGTAATATTTGTCCTGAGGATGGCACTAGAGGAGGGGGCCATGTTTGTTTGACAAACCAACCTGCTGTCCCCCTCAGAGATTCTGCAGATAACATGGCGATAAAAATATTTTTTAGTGTTGTTAAGGACATTAGTGTTTTCTTCTTCAGCCTGAATCTCCTGATCAAAGTCTAAAACATGTCATCACCCTCTCCTCCTCTCTCCAGCTCTCTCTACGTGTCTGTGATCCTCTCTGCTTATTCCAAAACCCAACACTCTCTTTCTTTCAGTCCGTATAATTCACTGCTCTCTGCCGCCTCATGACGCCACTTCCAGCTTAGTTAGTTTAACATTCAAATCTGGCGAGAAACGTCGACGTATTTGGGTCACGAGATTAAGATCTGCTCAGTGAAAAGGCTCCTCTGACACCTTTAGAAGTCCCGTTCAGCTTGAAACCAAATATGACATAATCACTGAGCTTAGAATTACAAAGTCACATCTGTCTGATTTACTTTTAAAAACCCAAACTCTTTTTTTCACACTCTGGTGTAGTTTTAAGAGAAATAATTTGGGATTTTAGAAAGTTAAGAAGAAAATATGTGGTTCTTATTTTTAGGTGACAACCCCTCAAAGTGCATTTACAGCCAGGATGAAAATGACAAATAAGTTCAGTAACTCATTGGCCTGTAAGGACTTCCCTGGGGAAAATATAATTACTGTAACTTATAAATGTTTTTTCCCTGCACAGTCAGTTTGCGTGCCGCATTGAAGGAGCTTTTTGTTAAATTAATACATCATTGCCTTATTAATAATTAAGAGTGAACCATAATAACTGTAAACAGATGAGCCTCTCATGGCCTAAACACTGCTTTTCATTGTGCTCTCTGGGACCCTTTAGGCCCAAAAGATCCAAAAGACCTTTTTTCAAGTTTCTTTGTTTCTTAAGTTGCAATGAAGATTCAGTGTACTCACAGCAAAAAAAATGCTTCCCCAGTGTATCTGTTTTTCTCGCCAAAATAAGTTGCCAGAAGGCCTGGGCAATATAAAGATATTATATCATATCATTTTAAGACATTTGAGTGCTACATTTGAGGATCATTTGTTCCTTAAAACTTAAACTTTACTATTTTATCCTATTTTTTGGCATAAATATTATGACAATGACAAAAACAGTTATTTCACATGCCCGTAACTGCTTTTTGAAATTTAAACAAAAATATTTTTTTTAATGTGTAGATGTTCAATTATAATTTAATGTGATTGATTTTACACATGGCTAGTAACAGAACTGCAGAAGTTTTATTTTCGTCTTCCAATGGATGGTGTAAATTTTTCAGTTAACTGTTGTAATGTCAACAATTCTACAGCTGAGTTAAAAACACTTTTATATTGTAAAATTCAAAGGTTGTTTTGTAAAGTTGTTTGCATTTTTACTGTTTTTATTTTATTTAAAGTCATACTAATGTATAATATTTTTTAGCCTGATTTTTGAAAAGTGCATTTTGTGTGCAGAGCAATCTAAGTGTGAAATTAATGAATATTTGATATATAAGATTAGAACTGATATTGGTTAATAAAATAAACTCAATGAAAGTAGAAAATCATATTTTTGTATGATATAGTTTTTAAAGTGCAATTTTTGCGCAGAGCGATAAAAGTGTGTGTAATATCGCAGTGGGCCCTAAGGATTACATTTTCACTTAGGCTACTTGTTTGGAAGATGTCTGGGGAAAAAAAGGAAAGAAAAAAGGAAAAACTCATATTTTTTTCTGATTTCACCTCTTTGTCCTTGTCCCTTCTAACACATTCTGCTCCTCTCCTCCTCCTCCTTCTCCTCCTCCTGCTGCTCCTCCTCGTTTCTGCCCCCAGAGTCAGTCTATTGTCTCATTTGGACAAAAGGAGGCAGGCGGGGAACAAACAGCCTTTCTGTCCTCCTCAGACAGACACAGAGACACAGGGACAGAGGAAGGGGTGGAGGGTATGAAAGATACCTGATCTCATCTATCTCATTTTGCAGAGAAGATGGAGCAAAAGGGAAGAGATGGAAGAGGAGACGGTGAGAATATCTGCAGGATGTATATGTTTACAAATCATTCCTAAAATAAATGACAAAGAGAAAATAGAGTCAGAGCACCACAGGGGGGAAGAGAGGCCAAATATATGGATTATAGCTATTAGTGATATTCTATATTCTTATCAGCAAAACCAATGAGAAGACCAACAATGTGTTATTGAGTCTCTGATGTCACGTTCCATTTGTACCAGAGGAACCAGAGAAAAAGTTTCTTGTACCAGCTAGAATTACTGTTTCGCGATAGTATGATTCCACCTCAGGTTGTGCTTAGACTTTAAAACAGTGAAAACGTGGATGATTCACTAACTACCAAAATCTCAACAGTTCATTGTTGAGTCCAAGTGAACGTACCAAATTTAACCCTTAGGGTCCGCTTGTTAGAATTGTATGGCTCTGCACTCAAAATGTGCTTTTCAAAATCAAGCTTTAAAAAAAGATTCTACATTAATATGATTTTTTGATTTTCATTGAGTTTAATTTAATTTAACCAACATCAGTCCTAATCATAATATATATATGGAGGGAAATAGAAAAAAATACAAGCTGGAGCTGAGCTGGAAATTCACAAGTTAAACAAAAATACACAATCTTGCCAAAATGTATACCATATGCATGAACACAGCCAAAATGATCAAAAAATGAAGAATGAAAAGCGCGTAAAATGTACCAAACAGTCCCTATGTGCAAACAGCACAGGAGGAACTATTTTTTTTGGCAGTGCAGTTTGAGAGGCATTTCTTTTTTTAGAGTACTTTGTGAATTAAACTGTTTTTTTATGTCTTATTTTGGCTGGGTTAGAGGCCACAAAAGCTGTGCAATCTTTTTTGTAAATTCACCCAATATTTTTTTTTTTGCACTGTTTTGCTCTTTTACTTCATGCACTTGCAGCTACACTTACCCATTAGTCGTGCAACAGTTGTCAACAGTTGTAGTGAAAAACTAATAATTCAACCATATTGTGGCACATTTAAGGTTGAAAGCACGAGGGTGAAAGAACTTCTATTTAGTGCAAACTATTAGCTCCACTCTCAGACTAAGTCAGAGTCAAGTCAATTTTATTTATAAAGCCCATTATCACAAAACAGAGGGCTTTATAGTATATGACATAAGCTATCATCAAAGTCTTTAAAAACAAAAACTGACGAATAAAACTTGAATTTCACGACAAGAGTCATTACATGCTCCCTGTATTTTGTCATTTTGAGCCTTTAGACGAGGATACAGGTTCACATTTCAGTGGAACAGCATTGCACTGTTTCACACACAGAGGCAAACTGGTGTTGGATTGAATCGTGGCTCATATTACTGTTAATGTGTTTTTTTGATCCACTTCCAAACTGTGTTCACTTCCCTTCTTCATGCACTTTAAAAAAAAAAAAAAAAAAAAATCTGTTGTTTTATGTGGAAAAAAACTGTCAGGAAACTGTGGTTTCCAGAATAAATTTATAAAAAACACAGTGAAGATGTGAACAACTTTAAAATGTAAACTTGAAGACAAAAAATAACCTTTCTGCAATTCCATTACCTTATGGGTAAAAACCCTAAAATTAAATTAAATTAATAAATCTACACATTAGAAAATCATTATTTTTCTTTCAATTTCAAAAATCTGTTTTGTTGGTCCTGTATCCAGTGAAGCATAATTATAGTAAAAATGAATGTGTATTTATAGACCATGGCTTGCTTTATGCTAAAAATGTATTGCATTTTTATGGAAAAACCTTAGCAGAACAAACACGAATCAGTGGAGAAGACTTATGTTGTCATGTCGCCCATTAGAAAGAATAGCTTATATATTAAAAGGTAAACAGAATGTTTTTGAAAACATATGGAGTCCCTTTATGAATTATGGGAAGGATTTAGATCTGTCATTTGATCAAAGGATTGACTAATTTTTGTGGACCATGCAGATTCTGAGCCTGTGTAAATTATGTACTTAATTTGTTTTTTGTCTTTTTAATATGTCTCATATCTAGCAATTATTGCAATAACGGTACTCCATTCTGTATAGATCACCAGTTTTAACATTTGAGTATTTTGTTTTTTTATTTTTCTTTTCTTTTTTTATCTTCATTCTGTGTTATGACATAACTACATGTTATGTGTTATATGGTTGCAAAAAACATATTTTAAAATATGGAAAATCTAAAAAAAAATATTGTGGATAAATAAGCTGTTATGAGCAGGCAAAATACCTTCTTTTGTCAGTGTCCTAATAGTTATGTCAAAAACATTGTGTTATTCATTTTTTAGAGTGAACATCAATAAGAAAGTTCAAGTTTAAGAAACATTCCAACGTAACACTCAAATGTTTTAAAATCTATTGTAAAATCCATTTGTAGGCTACATATTTATCTGTAAATCATAACAACTGAATTTGTAATACTTTATTTTTGTAAATTCTAGAAAGGAATATCATTATTTCAACATATTCTTACATCATAACAGTTTTGTTTGGTTCAGTGATTCACAAAATAATACAGTAAATTGAACACTGATTCATTGTTTTTCTATTTACAGTTTTATGATGTTGTTTTTCAGCACTTCTCTGTTGACTTATAGACATTTTTTACAGTGCACTTCATAACAACTCCTGCAGCCACCTTCTGCAGACGAGGGACGGTGGGTTACGTTTGCAAATTATTAACAATTAACAATGCCGTGGTAAATATCTGGTTAAGTTAGGTACAAAAAACACTTGTGTTTAGGAAAATATCATAATTTGGCTCAAAATACACATTAGGACAGCTGCTGTTGTAAAACAGCATTGTTTAAAATTTCAGTGTATCCGTTACAAAACAACATGCAGACTAAATCATGTGGTTTACAGAAACGTACAATGCAAATGTTTTTATTTTGTTTTGGTTTGTATTGCTGGTGATTGGGTTACTTAGATAACAAGGCCATGGTTTGAATTCATTCAGTTTTCAGCTTGCTGGTCTAATTTGGTCTAAGGAAATGAGTTATTTTATTTTATGTTGGGAAATATGTAAAAAAAAAAAAAAAAATGTTTTGGTCGTCTACAAGACTCTAGAAGTAGCTTGCTTGAGTTGAGGCTGGTTGTCCTCAGATTCTGCAGGTGCAGAGAGAGAGAGAGCTGCACTGTAGGACACAATCTGTGAGAGGAGACGAGGGTGAGCCGGGAGGAGAGTTTCTGACAGAGCAGCAGCTGACCTTATGTCACTGCGTGCGCACACACACACACACACACACACACACACACACACACACACACACACACACACACACACACACACACACACACACACACTCACTGATGTCACCACAGGCTGTTCTCTGCTGCACACTCGGTTTTGTTTGTGCCTTTTAGTCGTCACAAGGTTAGATAGAGGAGCGAAGTCCAGTGAAGTGAGGACGCTGGCTCGGTGCTGTAGAAGAGGTCACTTGATGCGTCGGCCTCAGGATGCTTTGAAACCTGGATTGACATCAGTTTTTTTGTGCTGCCTTCAAACTCCTTTTACAAGCCACATGACCAACAAAAAATTGTAAGAAATTAGTGAAAGATGACTAGAAAATTACCTAAAAATTAGTTTTAAAAAAGAGAGAAGGATGTATGTATAACTTTTCTAGGCTATTTTTATGTTTTTTGTTGAATATTCTCTGGTTATTTTCTTGAAGCTTTTTTTTGAAAATTTCTGGGCTGTGTCCTTTTAAGTTGTTTGTTGCTTTCTTTCCTAATTTTTTCCGAAAGAAAAATAAAACAGTGTGCTCTGGTGTTAAAGGGTTAAATTGGAGAGGTTTTACAAGTAAATTCACTTTTTTGCTTAACTTCAAGGGCATTCCACATTGCAAGAGTTTTATGGACTGTTTCTGGAGTGTTAATGACTGCGATGGTGAAAAATGAAAAAATAAACACTGAGAGACACGTCATGACGCTCAGATTCGGCTTCTCTTGCTGTTTCTCGTTGAATGTAGAGTTTTATCTCCACAAGCAGCTGTTCAACTGATTCAAACCTCCTGTTGTATATGTTGTAAATGTATTAACGCTCTGTTGCTCTAATATGATCAATTCAAACCTTCAGTTTGACTTTGAAGTTTTTTGTTTTGCTGTGAGCATATTTAGTGACGCTGCGCTGAGTCAGCGAATAAAAACATTAAACTTTATTGGCTGTGCAGGTTGGTGGAATTTGATGTAGTAAAAACACTCGGTGCACAGTCAGCTGCAAAGCAACAAATGACAGTGCACCTGTTTTCTTCCTGTACACATCTACTTAAAACTAGTGTTCACTGAACAGATCGATAGTTTTGACGGTAATTCTGTCATCACTCACACAGGTGAAGACGCTGTGGCCGGCTGCTGACCTCTCAGCCTCTCAGTATATCTGTGCTGCTGACAGGACAGCTGCTGCTCTAACAGTTGCTGCTGACTAAATGCATGAACGCTTCAGTGGCTCTTACACACTGCTCACATCTGAAAATGGGGTTATTCTTCAGGGTATGACCAAGTCAAAGATTATTTCCTGTAGGTTTGAGATGACCTACAGCTACAGGTTGGTACCTGTAGGACACCTCTGTGTTGTATCTCTTTAGAGCTGATATTCATTGCAGTAGAGACAGACAGACAGTGCAGTAGACTGACTGCTCGGACTCCAACGTCAGTTATATAACTGACGGCTTTATCAGCATTCCCGCAGATCCTTAAAAAGTCTTAGAGGATCAATCTCAAAATAAGGCCTTATTTGGCATTAAAATGTCTTAAGTCAATCTTTCGAAAGTCATAAAAATGCTAAGACACAGGAAGTATGAAGTTATGAATATTTCTTTTTCTTATGTTGCATTGTAAAATCTCGAAATATCTGTATCTATCATGTCTATTTTTGAAATAATCAGATGCAGATCAGGATAGAGGAAGAATGTTTACTTTTTTTTCAACATTTGAAGTAGATCATCAAATTTTTTTACTTGACCAAAAAGGTCATGTGTTATATAACAATAAATACTGTCTTTGAATTAGGCTTGGGTGGTATGCTATATTTCGTACCTTCATGCTTTTCTGAGGAAGAAAAGTAATATTCCCATACCTATTTTTCTTATTAACAGAGAAAATACAATTGTACATCTTTTGAATTTAACTTTTTCTCTGTCACAGAAGACTGACAAGTCTTAACTTCTTCGTTAACGTATCATAAAATACACTTCATTTAAACTCGACAGAAAAGAAATAAAACTCTCCATAACCATCTTGGTTACTCTTGTTAGTAATCTAGTTAATAAGTCCACTGTTCCAACAATCACCAGCTTCGGATTGGTCAAAATGAATCCTTAATTCACAAAATTAGATGTAAAAATCATGCTGTTCCCCACATTTTCTCTCTGCCTGCTGGCCACTGGCTGTTTACAGTCCTGTAACTTCTTCCTCCACCACTAGGTGTCGCTGTGTCTTTCAGTGGCATGGTGACTCAGTGGTTAGCACTGTTGCCTCACAACAAGAGGGTCCTGGGCTCGAGCTTGGCTGACCCAGATCTCTCTGTATGAGTTTGCATGTTCTCCTTGTGTCTGTGTGGGTTTTCTTCAGGCTCTCTGTTTTCCAACACCATCATCAAAAACATATACATTAGGTTAATACATCTGTTGGTGCTCCTGAGCAAGGCACTGGCAAAGGATCTGACATCAGCCCCTGCTGCTCACTGCTTAGCAAGGATGGGTTAAATGCAGAGAACAATGTTGTTGCACAATCTTCATGTGACAGTAACTGCTTCTTCTTCCTCTCCTCCTCTTCCTCCTCCTCATCCTTCTTTTTCTTCTTCTTCTTCTTTTTCTTTTTCTTCTTTTTCTTCCTCTTCTTAATCTTCCTTTTCTTCTTCTTCTTCTTCTTCTTCTTCTTCTTCTTCTTCTTCTTCTTCTTCTTCTTCTTCTTCTTCTTCTCCTTCTCCTTCTCCTTCTCCTTCTCCTCCTCCTCCTCCTCCTCCATCTGTTTCACCAGTAGAGACCAGAGACTGAGCTCTGATGGTGCATGCTGTGCACTACAAACAGTGAGTTTATTGGAAAAAGGGGCGCCTGGATATATGATGTTATTCAAAAACATACCTTCAGGATTTCTAAATACTCTGGTAAACTGTGATATTGTGATACCTCCATAGCCCAGTCTGAACATTTTCCAGGTAGTTTCAGGTCTTTTTTTCCCAGGCAGCATGCCAATACTGTATTCATCCCTGCGTGCTTTTTATCTTCATGTCCCAAACTTGCAGTTGTTGAGAGGGTGAGATGATTTACTGCGTCAGTACGACACAAACGATGTTTAATGTGGTCAAAAGCTGCGGTTTGTGTGAGCAGAGCTGAGCAGCAGAGGGAATGATTAACTTTGTCTCAGGACACAGACGTTATTTTAATCAGTCTCGGGTCTAATAGTCTTAACTTCCTCTCACCTTCATCACCTCCTCAGCTGAATATCACTTTCCCGCTAAAGCAGCCACACTCTAATAGGAGCCATTCATCTCTTTTTTTTTCTCGCCGCTGAAACTTCAGGGAGTGATGCATTTAAGTGCTTCGTTCCACCATTTTCCAAACTGCACTTGCTGACCTACAGTGATTTTCTCTCCGTGCATAATATGCTCAATGCCAGTTTGATTGGAGTTTTGCAAACGTTAAGGTCACAACCAAATTAAAGTGTTGCCTTGTTTTGTTAATTATACATGCAGTCATGTTTACAAATGCTGCATTCGTGGGATGAAGGAAGGTCGGCGTTTCCGAGTTGGGAAGTCTTTCTTCCAACTTGGTTGTGTTTATGTGCTTTGGGTTCATAAAGTGGAAACAACATAGAAGCTGCAAAGAAGATGGGTTACATTTGAATTCTAAGAGCATTTTTTTAAAAAAAATTTAAAATATATTTTATATATGATATTTTTATATTTAATCTAGGTCACACAGAGAAAGAGATTTATTATTATTATTATTATTTATTTATTAACTTATTTACTCACTTACTTACTGGTAGACATTGTAGACTGAATTCATCTATAGCTTATTTATTTATTTATTTATTTATTTACTAACTTATTTACTTACTTACTTTTAGACATTGACCAACATTTTAGTGTGAAAATGTAATAATTCCAGTTCTGTTAAACATATTGTTGCCTTGTCTTCCACCAACTAATAGAAAAGTATCAATACTGGTATTGATAAAGACTTGTATTGTTAATGTTTCTGGATAATGGTATCAATATCAATAAAATTTGACGATCCTCATCTCCAGTCCTCTGCTCTGTGTTCATTGCCAGAGGCTGAAATAACGTTGGCTCAGGACTCAGGTACTGTAGGGAATCTCATCACACTGTGAACTTGCCTCCTTTCACCTTCACAGCTGAATATCATCCAGTGTATACTGCAGACCTAATAGAACAAATCCACCTCTGACCACCACACTAATAAAGCTGAGTATAAACCAAGCCCCGCCCCTCGGCCCTCTATTATTTCACTGCCAGCTTCATCTTTCTGTCTCAGGACATTATTTAAATGAAGCCGAGTCTTTAAATCTCACCTCAATCTCCTCCTCAGCTCCGTATCACCATCAGGTCCAACAAAAAGCCATTTTCTTAATCTTAATAACATGAATTCACTTCCTCTTCTGCAGGAGCGTACAGCGGAGGAGGTGATCTCCTCATCATCTCAGCAGGGATGGGTCTTAATGGTGAAGATGAGCTGCTTACCCTCGTTCCCTCATGCTGGTCCGTCTGGTTGCTTGTGGTTTCCTGCAAGTGTAACAGCAACATGCACTGCAAGAAAAAAAAATCCCCTTCTGCAGAGGCATAAAATATTATGTAATCAAGAGAAATCTTCTGCTATCAAACCGAAACATCTGCCAACTGAGTAAGAAAAAAAAACTCTGAAGCAAAGCATTAAAATCAGGCCACTACCAAACACTACATGACCTTTAAAGCAGTAATGTAAGCAGAGGAACTTCAGACATTCAAGATAAAGCTTCCTGAAACCAGATTGTCTTTTAATTCATTCAATTAAAGCAGAAGTACAGAGCAGGATCTGATAAGCACAGTACTGCCCCCTGCATGCAGCCAGGAGTCACCAGTTGAAACTAGTTTAATAATCTGCTGCAAAATATGCTTGATGAGAATTTTTATCCTTGATAAGCAACAAAAAAAAGTGAGGCAGATTTTTAAGAGCTTGACACTGTAGAGATTTCCTTGACTATATTTCCAATTAAAACAGGATGGTGAGGCAGTGCAACACAATTGCCACAAAAAAATGTTTTGGCTTTGCAAATTTCTGTAAACTAAGGACACATTTGCCTGTTTTTATGTTTGCCTGTTGTTATTTTAAGAACGCCTTGGTTAAAGGACCTTTGTTGTTACCTGCCATCCAGCCCAACCCTCATCTCATAAAATTGATGCCAAGTAAATGTCATAAACTAAAGGTTTATTGGGAGAAGGTTAAAAAGAAAATAATAATAATATTTTTAAAATCCTGTTGTGGGGTCAGATGTTCTGCTGTTTAGGAGAGATGAAATAAGAAAAGCGAGTGATGTTACACTGTTGTCGAGTGATGTCACTCGGCGGGCTGTTTGTCCCGCCAGAGTTTGTCGGAGGCACCAAAGTCACAGAAGTCAATGACTGATGTGACACACACACACACGCACACACACACACACACACACACACACACACACACACACACACACACAGAGCTGTCGGGTATTCATATTGGGTGATGACGCATCAGTCATAACGACCAATCAGATTTCCCTGCCTGCTTGTTTATCTAATAGGGATAGGATATTTTGTGTGTGTGTGTGCGCGCGCGCGCGCGTGTGTGTGTGTGCGTGTGTGTCGGCCCTGGCTCAGCTGGTGATGTCTGTGGCATCATCAGTGATGAATACTGTCAGGTATCAGAGTCACTGTCCACCTGTCTGTCTGTCTGTCTGGGTGAGTGATGTGTTTGGATAAAGGATTATTGAGAGATAGACTGTGTGTGTGTGTGTGTGTGTGAGAGAGAGAGAGAGAGAAGTGACAAACAGTTTCTCAGTGGCTGTGAAAAGACACTCAAATATCTGTGAAGACTATAAAATGCTGTAATAACAGTGTGTGTGATCTGTCTTCAGAGAGTGTGTGTGTGTGTATGTGCTGCTGTAACAGGAGACTTTTTGGCATTCTTGCACGTCCTTCAAGACGCGGTGAAATTCTCTAATATTTGACTGTTTAAATAGTTGTAACCCTGCTTTAATTCAGACGATGCAAATTAACTTCTCTGTGTGTTTGCTCGTCTCCATCTCATATTCAAATCTTTCCTGCTGATAGAGAACTACCAGACACAAACCTGCTGTTGGCTTTGCATTCACTTGGGCTCTGCTCTGTCAAACCTCAGGAGAGGTTTGATTTTGGTGAAACTAATACAGTGACCATTTAAAAGATGCCTGTGCGGAAAGGGATGATTGCTGGGCAGATGTTTTGCTGCTTGCAGCTTTTTCAAGAACTTCTCAAACACTTTATTGAATTTGCTATATGACATTTCTGTCATGTATTATGTGCTGTCTGTCCAGTATGGATGTTGATGTCTTTTGTCGTTAATGTTTTTATGTTCTTGGTGCAAGACAAAGTCCCTTAGGAGCAATAAAGGCTTCATTCATTCATTCATTCATTCATTTATTCATTCATACAATCTTACACTCAACTAGGGCTAGGTGATAGCTTGAAAATAATATTGCAATATTTTAAAGCTATATCATGATACACAATATATTTCTTGATATTTTTAAATGACCTCTAAACTAATGTTAACTACTAAAATACAAAAGTAGTGAATGAACTGCAGTTACAATAAATTTCAATAAAGTAGCTACTGTCATATAATAAAGTTGAATACCCTACTGTTACAATAACATTTAATAAAATACAACGATATATATATATATATATATATATATATATATATATATATATATATATATATATATATATATACTTTAAGTAAATTTTAAAAAGTATTGTTATAATTAAATAAATCAAAGAGGGTCCCATGGTGATATCTTAACATTTATTATGTTAAGATATGAAAAATATTGAATTGTGTTGCTATTTTAACTCATTGTAGCCTGAAATAACATACAAGAGTACTTTTACTCTGCTGGGCATCCCACAGATGGCCACTGGAGGTCATGTTTTGCATGATTCTGTTTAAATATTTCTAAATTAAAATTCAAGATAGTTAGAGCATTGATTCTTTTTGCAGCAAAACACTAATGCTTCTGTCTCTCCTGTCATCACGTCATGACCTTATGTTACCAGACTCTATGTGCCATGCAAACGTGGCACTTTGCTGTAATTCTGCCAGAAACAAATGGCTGTGGAAGATTGTTGGCGTAATCCTGTATGTCGATCTGAAATAAAAACCCCATTAAAGCTAGAACATTCAATCTTTTTGCAGCATAAATCTAAGGCTTTTTATCACGTTTTATGCCCCTAATGACATTATTGTGATACATTAAACTACAGGAAAATGAGAGCCATTTAAGAGCAAGAGAGCCGAAATGAAGAAGTAATGATGATGTGACAATTTATGCTTAATGTTTCCAATATCGTGATCTTGCATATCCTTTGCACATCTTGTGAAAGAAATCAAACCAACTTTCTGAGATTTGAGATGCTTTGAATGCTATTTGAAGGTGTGTGGAGAGAGCAAATGTTTTGAAGGGATTATTAAGCATTCATTTCTATATTTTCACTAAATTCATCTTAGTGAATCCTGCACTCATCTGACTTACAAATACTAGAAAAATAGGAAAGCGCAATATATCTACAAGTTCAGTCTCTGTGTCCAACAGAGCAACAGCATATTAAGGTCCCCCGAGGTTCATAAATCCCCCCAAATTACTCATAAAAACATGGAGAGGACACAACCTCAGTGTCCTCCGTGTCCTCAGCATTGCTGCGGTCCCGATCAGGACTGAGACTGTTGACTTGTGTGTTTAATATTGTCTCCAACAGGGAGCACAAGTCAAGAGTTAAAAGTGGAAATGGAGTGAATGAAAAATAAGAGTCATTAAGAAGCAGCAGTGTGTGTGTGTGTGTGTGTGTGTGTGTGTGTGTGTGTGTGTGTGTGTGTGTGTGTGTGTGTGTGTGTAAGCCTAGCAGCACTTCAGTGTGTCGTTGAGCCCTGAGCTGCAGCTGGTGACTCATCAACAGATGAAGATGCTCTCTTCGTCTCTCTGTCTTCCATTCACACTTTCAGCTCATTTGGGGACACAGCAGTGTGTGTGTGTGTGTGTGTGTGTGTGTGTGTGTGTGTGTGTGTGTGTGTGTGTGTGTGTGTGTGTGTGTGTGTGTGTGTGTGTGTGTGCGCGTGTATGTGTGCACGCACATGTTCAACAGATGTTCATATTAATGTTTTTCTCCAGAGACCGAGGTGGTAAATGTCTTCATCTGGTCTCAACTGAATCCGTCTGTGCGTTTGTTTAGTGAGACACATTGGACTTGTCTGGCACTCATATGGAAAACAGCATTATCTTTAGCATGATTAACTGAAGCCCTGCATTTTAAAGAAAACCAGACACAATCTTCTAAATAAAATAAATAAAAAGGGTCAACTCTAGATGGTAACACTAGATTTGCGAGAAGTTCGTCAAGATTTCATGTTGTAGACCTTTTAAAGGCATCTTTCGGTTATCAAGGAGTTACATCGTTGTTCCGCTACTGCACGTAAAAACAGCAAATTCAGATCCTGAAAACATTGTCTGTGGTGTCAAAAAATCGTCCTAGACATGGCTCAACATACAGAGCAAAACAAACTTGGACAATAAACATACAGCATGTGCTCCTATGAAAAACAAAAACAAAAAACCCAAAACAAAACAGAATAAATAACTAATACAATAATTTAGACTGAATAAAAATCACAATATACTACTGTGTGCAAAGTCACATAGTGTTTATGTAGATGTGTGGATCATTACCTTCTATTTAAGATTGCAGTGGGAAGGAAGGAGTTTTTCTAAGTGTTTTTCTTGGCTAAAGGGACTCTATAGCAGAGACCTGATGGTATTAGCTGGAGAGACGTCTGCAGAGGGTGAGTGATCTTTTGTTATGTGATAAGCTTTCCTTTCACCAAGGTTTTACCAGTTATTTTACTCGTTATTTCATTACTCGTAATTAAATTAGCGCTACAGACTCTGGAGTTCACCAACTGTGTCCATTTTATTTTTTCTAGTCCCAAATCCACGTTTTGAGCTGATTCGTTTCTTCAGGGACTCCATAGACTTTCATTTCTGACAGTTACATTAACGTTGTACCTTGTCAAAGGGAGAGCAACAAGGTCCTAAAACTCAATTCTCCTTCTCCCACACTGCATATTTCATTTCAGGAGGATGACAGTTCAGAGTTTCATATGCTGTTTTTATGCAGTAGTGGCTGGACTGGAAGTGTTAGGCAACAACGATGTCACTTCCAACAACTGGAACACAGCTTGAAACGATGGACCAACTGAAGTGTCACACACTGATGCAGACAGACTCTGAGTGGGATCTATGTGGCCTCTCAGAAGTGCAGGGCTGAAGCCTTGGCCTCATAACTCTGCTATTACACACACACACACACACACACACACACACACACACACACACACACACAGACACAGTTGCCAGGTGGGAGTTTGGAGGATGAGACCGTGGCCTGATCAGCCTCCTGTGGGGTGGAAGGAAGTGCTTGATTTATGAGTCTGGGAGGGTTGAAGTTCTTGGGTGAACACACACACACACACACACACACACACACACACACACACACACACACACACACACACACACACTCACACACAGTTGCTCTGGATGAGTGTTTGAGTCAACTCATAAAATGTTTTTGATCTGGCAAAGGGAAGGAAGGAGGAAACGAGCAGAAACGGAGGATGAGCGATTTCAGGGGCCATTTACATGGCAGCGGTTCTTGCATGAAACGTTAGAACCTTTGTTGCGGTTTGGCCTTTCGCTCACATAACAACAGTGTTTTGTGGGCCTGAAAACTTTTGAAACTGGGTTCTAGAGTGTATTTTTTTTTAAATGCCACGCCTTCTGTCCCCGTGTAAACTTGCAATGCACAGATCCCGTGAGAACGGTGATGTCACAGCTTCACTTTGTGCATTATGTTTCAGACAAATAACTATACTCGAGTAGGAGGACACTAATGACAACAATGGCAGACTACTGAGCTGTGCTTCTGCTACTGACTCTACTGGGTCTACTTACGCTGTCGGTTCTTGTGCATGCATTCGTCTTCTTGTTTGTTTATACTCAACGCCCCACACCTTTACGTGCAGGCACATGGTCTTCTTCCATGGTGTGTCATTACAAAGTTACACTGGCAACCGCTGGCCTGACATGCATACTGCAGCGTTTTTGGATATTTTTGTGGATTCGTGTACTTGTGGATCATTTTTGTAACGTTATCATATGACTGCGGATTTTTTTAGAATCATGAAGGAGAGACGTTTCCATTTCTAGGGCCATTCTTGTTTAAACGTGGTCTCAGAGAATGAGATGGTGTCAGTCTGCAGACCCGAGAACGTGATCAGCTGCTGCGTCTGTGAATCAGAAATAATTACATAGACACTGTGAGTGCAGCTAAATGAAAGGTGAAGCGTACATTTGTCCTTGTTTTTGTACACATAAATCTGGCCCTCAGTGTGGTGTTAGCCCTGTAGTTCTGGCTCCAGCTCAGACCATATACTGTGTGTGAGTGTGTGAGTTTGTAAATGAGTGAGTGTGTGATTGTGTGAGTGTGTGAGTGAGTGAGAGAGGTCTTTCTCTTTGCTCGGAGGCTTTACCACAAAACAACATGAATCTTTGTTGTTTGCTTTTCTTCTCATCTCAGCTCAAGCGTGGACTCAAAGACTCAAATGTATTTCAGTTTTCTTTTCAAAATCACAGTTGAGTTTATTGCCAAGCAGGCTGTCACACACAAATAATTTGTGTGTATAAAAATAAATATAGTAAGAGAACTTTAAATAAAAATTAAGTTCTCCAAAGCTAAATACACATTCACCTAAAAGAATAACTATAAAAATATGACTAAACAATATGCATATATCTGTTTTTAACATTACATAGCTGTACAGTTTGCACGCATTAATGTTTAAAACACTGATAAGGGATGGTCCAACAGTTCTCAGTATGAAGTATGAAAATGTTGCCATCCTTGTACTTCTACATGAGTTGAGCACCAGTAATGTATTTTTTTTTAGTTTTGTGCAAATAAACTAAACTAAAACAAATGCAGATCCTGGAATTTCCTGGAAACTCTCACCAAAATTTGGTAACTTTTTCCGTGAAACAGAAAGAATGTGGAGGTCTTAGCTAATGTTCTGAAAGCTGTCATATGGACTAAAACAAAGACACTGTTCAATACACTCTGCATCTAATAGACCACATTTAGAATTCCAATTATATTCCTTCAGATGATTATCCAACTGTTGCAATTAAACTTCCTCAAACAGCATTCCAAGCTGTAGAAAAAACACAATAAAATTATTAAATCTGCATGTTTCGATAGTTTACTAAACCCTGCTGTAAAGATGTCAGATGTTTTTTGTTTTTTTTTAATAGCAACTCATCTTTTAAAACTGGCCAGTCTGTGCTTGAACATCAGTTGAGATTGTGCTTGAAAAATGTCTTTTTCATTCCTAGTGTGAATATTTTCACGTAATCGAATGAATATGAAGAATATTACTACAAAAGTAGAGTTGACCCTTAGGGCTTGCTTTAATACTGCACACACTTGTATAAATCTGCGTACAAAATGCTTCTTTCAAAATCAAGCTTTAAAAAATATTGTGCATTAATATTATTTTTGACTTTCATTGTTTTTTTAAACTTATATCAGTCCTGATCACAAATTTTAAATATTCAATAATTTTCAGAACCCTTTAACCCTTTAAATGCCAGGTGTTTGGCATAACTATGTTTTAGGATGAAAAAGACAAAAAAGAAAAAGAATTATTTTCAATATACTACATGCTAAGTAGATTTTTTGATGATGACAGTCTGGGATATGCCAATGATTTGCTGCAACATTGATTGTGACATTGCACCTAGTGGAAATAGCATGTATTTTCTCCATATACCAAATATGGTAAAAATGATATCATCGGGTGGAAAATAGTAAAAATGACAAATTCCAAGGCAAAAGCCCAGAATGACACAAAGAAATAATACAGTGCATGTTTTTATTCGTTGATAGGATTAAAAATGTCAGTTTGAATGGGTTTTAATGGTGCGTTTTTTTACCTTTATAGTCTGAATGTAACAATTTAGTTTCCACAGTGTATTTTAGATTCTAGATTGACAGATTAAACTAAAATACACAATCTTGTCAGAATTTATGCCATATGCATGAACAGAGCCAAATTGATCAGAAAATGAAGAATGAAAAGTGCGTAAAATGCGCCAAGCAGTCCCAAAGGGTTAATGTCACATTGTGTTTGTCTTTTTAAAAATCAAACATTTCTGGGGAGCAATCCTGGTTTTTCCTGAATGAGTGATATATTTCAGTGAAGTAATCGTTCTGAAATAATGGGAAAACACTCCATTTTTTTGTCCACATTAAAGACCAACACAGCAGTCCCACCTTTGAGTTTCAGAGAGAAACACTCTTTTTTGTCAAAATTTGGACACAACCTGTGTGCGTTTTTGCTTTTTCTTGGAGTAGGATGGGAATTTTACTTCAAATCTAAAAAAAAATATTTATTGAGTGGGAATCGACAGTAAAAATTCTCATTCATCCTCTCTGTTTCTCAACAGGTGAAGGTCACATGATGTCAGGATGCGTGGATTTCCACCTGATGTTGTCCCTGGACAGGAAGTGAGGGACATGGAGCTGTTTTTGGATCCGTCAGCTTTTCTTCCCACCTCGTCTCCAACCTTGGAGCAGAATTGGGAAGAAATGCAGCAAGTGGATGGCAGCTGGAGCCCAGACAGTGACCTGCAGGGATGTGGACAGTGAGTGTCCTGCATGGATTTGTCATGAGAGCTCAGTGCTGGACTCTCAGGTTTTGACAAATATTAGATTCAGAAACCAAAGAGTAATAATGTTATTTGCAGCCGGACGCAGCCTGTCTCTTCTGTAACAGAGTTCATAGAAGATGGAGTTTAGTGTTACTGGAGTTTACTGTCCATGTTTTGATGTTTTCTTACATCTGGAGCAGATTTGGCCTGTGGGAATTAAGTTGAATATCACTGCCTGTTCGTCCCTGTGGCTGACTGCAGTGCTGCAACAAGAACATTTATAGCCTCCATGTTTCTGTTTCTGCAGTTTCGGTGTCTGACAGCAGGCTGTGCGTCTTTCTCACTGTTTGACTCCTTCTGTGTTTTCAGACTGGACAGGAGGTGGGTCCTCTGGCATGAGTTCATGAAAGAACATGCCCACTTGGACACCTGGCTGCAATTGGCTGAGCAGGCTGTCATCTCCTCTAACTCCGCCCACGTTACCTTCGTCACTGCCAAGGAGGAGCTGACGAAGTTTGAGGTGAGGAAACACAAATCACTGGTGCCATGTAGGGGAATCGTCATTTACTGAAATCCGGATACTGAAACTGCGATATATTTTACCCCCAAAAATCCAGAGTTTAGCTCATCTTAAAAATTTCTGCAAAATATCCCAATTCTTTGCAACCATACTCCCATGGACACCCATGGACAAAATGAGAGTGAGCGATATTTGAATTGAACTTCAATTATTAAAGGGTTTAAAGTGGAATTGTATTTTCCGTCAAAGGAAAGATGGAGTCTTTTTACTTTACTGTACTTTTAATTTGATATTTTTTTCCCAAGGTTGATTTCATACCGAATTTAATCTCTCCACGCTCACTTTTCCTGAGATTGCATGTTATCATTTTTTTGGGTCATTTATTATATCTCCTTTGTCTTGTACATCACTGTCAGAATTAAAGCTCTTGTGTGTCTTGGATCCATATATTTGTCTTGTCGTTATACATTCAGGAAAGCTCACATGAGAGGCTCTCAGAGAAAGGAAAGCTGGGGTTAGAACAAAGTTAGGCTTAAGATCAGTTGCAGGTTAAAGACATCATCTAGGTGGAGCGTAAATATCACTCAGCGGTCGGTCGTAAAGCTAAGGGAGGCAGTATTTATGCTTAAATCCACTCGTCTTAGCACCTCTAAATCACAAAGTTTGCAGCCGAGCGGAGCGTCCATCCCCTCTGACTGAAAAGCTGTAGATTCTCCTTGTTTGTTCAAATTAAACTCTGCTGTCAGGCTGGTCACTTCTGGGAAATCTGATCTGCAGCAAAGCCCCTCCACAGCTCCAACACACAGTGAGGCAGCTGGCAGTGCAGGAAACGATTAAGTCTGTATGTATCAGTCACCTGTTGTTCCGGTGGAGGAGCAGACGGGTGACTGATGTTTAAACATTAAAACAAGCACACATTTCCCACTATTTCATGTGTCTGTAACTCAAATCAAACATTAATATAAGGAAGCTAACTGAAGGTTTGACTCTTATTATTATCCATCAAATAATTTCATGGTTCATTTTCAGGTGTTGCAAAGTCCCAATTATTTAAGTTTTGAAAATGTGGATTGTAAGTTACTCATTTAACCCTTTAAGAACGGCAGAACGGTGGTGTGGTGGTTAGCACTGATGACTCACAGGAAGAGGGTCCTCGGTTCGAACTCGGGTTGGAGTGAGGTTTGGACCTTGGGTGCGGGGCCCCTTCTGTGCGAGGTTTTCATGTTCTCCCTGTTTCAGTGTGGGGTCTTTCTGGCTTCTTCCCACATTCCAAAGACATGCAGGTTAAGGTGTGAATATAAGCATGAATGGTTTGTGTGTCTCTATGTGTCAGCCCTGCGTCAGTCTGGCATCCTGTCTCGCCCAGTGACAGCTGGGATAGGCTCCACCCCCCACGTGACCCATACGAGGACAAGCGGTTACGGACAATGAATGAATGAACCCTTTAAGACCTGGATCAAAATCAGATTATAATGTGCTGCATTTAGACACCTTTCACAAGCACTTAAACCTCTGAAAATTGAGAAAGTTAATTTGATTTCTTCCAAAAAAATGGGGAGCAATGTAAGTAGCATGATTATTAGATATTATCAAAAAAAAAGGAAAAATGGCCAGAAAACTACATAAACCCTTTGTAACCTGAGCACACTGGTTTTTATTTCTTTTAAAAAAACACAAGAAAATATCCAGAAAATTTGCAAAAAATAGAGTAAAAAGAAAGAGAAAGTAAAAAAAAAAACAGACAAGAAAATTACCTGAAAAAAGTGCTTAAAAAGTACAATATTTTCTGTAACATAATTCAGTATAGGTCTTTATGGGATCTTTAAAAAAAAAAGTTACAGTTATAATCGTTTTCCCTAACTTTTATCTTTTTCTCTAGGAATTTTTCCTGTTTTTTTTTTCCCTAAATCTTTGTCTTTTGCATGTTAAGAAAAAAAGAAAAGAGATTTTTTTCACTCATTTTCAGGGTTTTTTTGGTAATATTTTACTAATTTCTTGTGAATTTTTGGGTTATTTTGTTGCATGTCACCTTTTTTTTCATGTTTCTAAAATAAATTAAGCCGATATGCTCAGGTTTCAAAGAGTTAACAGCAATTTCTGATCTATTTGATTATATCAGGTTTTAATATTTAAAAAGAAACATAATTTGGATTTTACATCAGCACCTGAAGGCTCTGCTGAAAGCATGTTTAATAGCAAAGAGCAGAGTCAAGTCGTCTGCATAATGCAGCACTTTATTTTCTGATTTGTATAGAGTGAGACTAGAGCTGCAATGATTAGTTGGTTAATTGATTAGTCCATTGACAGGAAATCAATCTGTAACTATTCTGATGCTTGTCTTGTTTTCTTACTTAAAAAAACCCAACATTTATTTATTTACCATAAAGAAAAAATATACAACAGATAACACAGAGAAGATGTTCACAATAAGTTTGCATACTTATCATAATTTTGGTCTTTTCATGTCCATCTTCAACACTACTAAGTACCCAGTGGTGATACCTCTTCCCATTAAACACTTACTAACTCAGCAAATACCTCCCACCTTGCCATTCAGTCTAAAGCACAAAAAATATACAAGTATGACAAAACAGCAATAATAATAAAATATAAACCAAAGTTAAAAACAACAAACTTTTTCTCTTTTGTCAGCTGCAAAACTTTGCTCTATATTTGTGCTGTAATAACAGCTGTTAGTGAAAACAAACAAAAAACTGTGATGTGCGTTACCTCAGACATGTTTTTCTTGCTTGTGTGTGTGTGTGTGTGTGTGTGTGTGTGTGTGTGTGTGTGTGTGTGTGTGTGTGTGTGTGTGTGTGTGTGTGTGTGTGTGTGTGTGTGTGTGTGTGTGTGTGGGTTCAGAGGCTGCGGTGTGAGGCGAGATCTCATCTCGTCCAGTTGGACAGTCTGACCCAGAAGAATCGAACGCTGACTCGGCTGTTTCAAGGCGCCATGCAGGCTCGTTTGTTGGCGTTGGCGAGGGAGTGCGGGTGTCGATGGGACAAGGTGAACACCAGACTGGAATCCATCACTAGACTACTGAAGGTCAGAGTGCCAAAACTAATATTACTCTTTAAAAACATTTGGACAGAGAGGTGTTTTTTGTTCGTCCACCTCCACTTTAAAAAAAAATAAATACTGAAGCATTTCAAGATGAATCAAAGTGATTTGAAGTGGCATATCGCTCTGTTTCTTTTCTCTGTAAGCTCTTTGTGTCGGAGTGGGAGGAGTTTGAGGCAGAAAGGGAGGAGCTCGCTCTCTGGTTGGCTGACCTAGATGTTCGTCTGGCCGAGGTGGATCATCTGTCGGGAAACACCTGTGAAAAGCTTAGACAACTGCAGGTGTGTGTATGCTAATTAAATGCACGCTTTCCTACCTCCTGCACAATTATTTATTTATTTATTTCTTGTGTGTGTGTGTAGTCCTTCCAGCAGTGTGTGTGTGTGAACTCTGGCCGTGTGAACGTCCTGCTGCAACGCGGCGAGGCCTTGATCCAGCGCAGCCAGCCAACAGATGCACAGCATGTAGAAAGTCGGCTGCTGGAGCTGCTGCGGCGCTGCAGCTTTGTCTACAACAACATTGCACGAACACACACCCGCCTGCTGAGCATGAGACTGGTATACACACACACACACACACACACACACACACACACACACACACACACTGTAACAACTAAAGTGAATACATGGCAGTGAATACACACAGATGTTAATATACATGAGGGTGGAGTGAAGTTCATACACAGGCAGATGGTTGTACAGTTTGTTTTTCCTAATTTAAACACATTTATACAATTATTTATTTCTAGCCACATTTATACACACAAAATGAGATTTTTTTTTGTTTTAACCCACTAACCTAAAAAGAGTCAGTCTTCTAGGTCACAGAATATCTACAGCTACTAAGTCAAAGGTATCCTGGATTTTATTGATTTAGTGTGTTTCACCCTGTCATTTCATAGTGCACGTTCATAGACGAAGGCCACTTGCAAGAGTCAGATTTTGAAAATAAATATCAAAATCATAGTTGCAGTGGCATGGTGTCGTGGTTAGCACTGTTGCCTCACAGCAAGAGGGTCCCCAGTTCGATCCCAGGGTGGAACAAGGTTCGCTCCGTGGGCAGGGTGTACCCCGCCTTCCCCCTAATGACAGCTGGGATTGGCTCTAGCCCCCCTGCAAACCTTGCAAGGACATGAATGAATGAATGAATGAATGAATGAAAAACATAGTTACAGAGGCTGAGAGCTTGAAAACACAGGATCCTACAATTTCCATAATGCAACTCAAAAGCATTTTCCCTTATTCTACATTCCAATAAAAGTCTGAAGTCAAAATTTCCCAGGTGAAAATTCCAACTTCCGACCTCCGAGCATTCCAGATGCGTGAGACAAAACAGAAACAAAAAACATGGCCGGTTGTGACCAAGGGTTTACCACACATTCATTTATTTTTGGCGTGCCGCCACAACAAAAACATCTGCAGCCACAACTAGATTTTTGGAGCTGGACTGGTTATTAGGAGCGCTACTGAAATATATATATAACGTTCGGTTATTTATAGCGCACTTGGGGCAGCGACATCGCAGCAGGACATCGGGCACATTGAAAGTGTTCATTCTGCTGGGTCAAAAACTTTGCTCTCACTTTCAAACATCTGCAAACTGTTCCTCTCATCCATTGATGTGATCAGCTGTGAATGGCTCAACTGATCAGTTTTCCTTCCTGCAAGTGACAAACTGTTGTGGAGGAAAAATAAAGTCATGGAAATCTCCACCTGCTGTGCTGAGTTGCAGTGGATAATAGTGTGAGGTCACAGAACAATACAAACTCACAGGCATTTAAAAGATGTCCTAAAACACACACAAAAAACAAAAGTCATCCCCCTTACCCCTTGTCAGTAACTGCCACACACACACACACACACACACACACACACACACACACACCTTCATTCTGTGGGAAAGACTGTTCCTTTCATATGTTAAGAAACAGGAAGAAAAATCAGTTCATTTCAGAAAAAAATGATATTTTTGAAGTTCATGCAGCCTGCTTGCATGGGTCACTGAAAACACATCTTCCTAATCTGTACAGATGTATTAGGATTCTGCCACAGGAGCTCGTGTCCTTAGTGTTAATTAAGGATTACAGTGTTAGTAAAAACAAGTGATGTAAGCCAGACTCCTCCTGTCTAGTTACTTCAGTGGATAATCAGCAAAATCAGTAAATGTTGTAAAATTCCTGATGTCTTTACACTTTTGTGTCTTTTTTAAACTTTGGAACTTTTGTGCTGAGAAGAAAACATTCAGAGATTGTTTATTGTCACCAAATAATTTTGAACATTCAATTATATGTAGAACTATATAAGAGTATGTATTATTTTGATTAAATAAGTAAAAATGTCTTTTACTGAAATAAATTACCTTAATACTTTCTCCATCACTGTACGTCAGTTGTCCTCTGCCCATCATCTTTTTTTTATTTATTGTTCCGTTATTTTATACCTCCTCCTCCTTCTCCTCCTCCTCCTCCCCCTCCTCCTCCTCCTCCTCCTCTTCCACCTCCTCCTCCAGGTGTTTGAGGATGACTGGATTCTGTCTCCGGCTACAGACTCTGGTTGTCCTTCAGAGACTCTATTAGAGGAAGAGGGAGCGCGTGATAAAGCCAACCTGGACCTCCCTGCATTTCCAAACCATCCTAAAGGTAAACTGACAAATTAAACCTTTAATTGCAGATATTAATCGATTACTTATGTGTAACCACTGCCAATAGTCAGTGATTATCAAAGTGTCTTTTCTCTAGATTTCGGCCAATCAGGTAACTCCACCCCGGCCTTCTCCTCACCCATCCACTTCCCTCCTCCTCCTCCTCCTCCTCCTCCTTCTTCCCTGTCCTCGCCTACCCATGAGCACCTGGGGTTGGAATGGGACCCCTCGGTTGATATCGGACGCTCTGTCTCCCGTGATGATGCAGACTCATCATATTTCAGTGCCAGCACAGGTGGGGACAGTTTAAAAGAGAGAGAGTCAAAATCTTCTGTCTTTTTATTGGTCACAATATAAAACCTTCCTCACAGGTGCGTTTGACTCTTTTTATTTACTGTTTTTTCAGTAGCTACAGCTTCAACACCACGTTTACCACACTGCAGGAGATTTTTGGGTTTCTCTTAACTTGACTGAAAGATGACTTAATGCTCAGGGTTTTAGTTTTTTTCTTTTGATTTGGTTTGATTTCTTTTGAAAACATTGCTAAAAGGGTAAGGAGAGACATGGTCAGAGATGGTCTATAATATGCAAAATATTTGTAAAAGTTGACCAGAAAATTATTTGAAAATTAGTTTTAATAGGGATTATGGAAATGATTCAAGGTTCATAATAATTTTTAAAAAATAGGAGAAATATCCAGAAAATTAAATTTACAACGTATAATAATTTTTTATCCCCTTTTTTGTTTGTTTTCCTTTTTTTCCTTTGTAATTCATATTTTGTAACTTCTTTCTGTGCTTTTGACCGAAATCAAGCCAATTTCCACAGGTTTAAAAATGTTAATGGAACATGCTCTAATGGATGTGTGTGTGTGTGTGTGTGTGTGTGTGTGTGTGTGTGTGTGTGTGTGTGTGTGTGTGTGTGTGTGTGTGTGTGTGTGTGCATGTGTATGTGTATGTGTATGTGCATGTGCGTTTAGGTCTGTGTCACAGGGATGGCGTGAAGAGGCGGAGCTACCTCAGCTCTCTCGGCTCACAGTCTGATCTCAGCAAGGACATCACCGACCAGGAAGCAGATCTGGTGAGAGATTTTTTTCTTTTTTTAAAACAGCCTTGTTTTTTTATGATAAAAACAGGTGCTTTACAGAGCAATAAAATCTAAAACACAGAAGGATTGGGACTTACCATAAAAGAGTAAAGAAAAAAGATATAAAAAGTAGAATTAATTACTAAACTTACTAAACTACTTGACTGATTGAAATTTCAGAATGAGACCTCTGCTTTAGTGGGACTTTGGCGTAGCAAACCGCGTGCATTTTCAACACGTTCTCATCCAAACTCATCAAATATTGTCAATTTTTCAGCTAACTTTCGCATCTCCGTATTGTTCTCGAGGTATCCTCCTGCATCTGCTATTTACGTTACAGGATGCTGCTACTGTGATGTCAACACAAGCTCATGGCAGCCAACACCAGGATGTCAACAAACGCACATGCTTATCCTTGTATTACATCATTACCCGCAGTGTTGTAACCTGCTGCATTCCCTCCGTTCGTATTCTCAAGTGATGCCTTTTGCATGCGAATCGGGCAGAGGAGGCAAGTGCCACCCGCCGGTGTTTAATGACACTGCGACCAATTCTGTCCAGTCGCTTTCTCAGCTGACGGCGTTCAGTGGTGTTCCATGTGCACCTGAAAGGTGCCTTTTGGGGGCGCGCAATTAACGCCAAAAGCAGTGAGCTGCAATATTTTGCGATTTCGGAATGAGATTAGGCCGACATTTTATACAGTATATAGTTTTATTGGTTACTGTTGTAAAGATTTTGCCGCTAATTTTTGCTCCAAACTACTGTTCTCCTCCAACGTCATGTATTTTTGAGTAGCAAGATGTGCTGAAATGATTGACTTCATTTTTATGTGTTTATTCATATTAAACATCCAAACTGATGTGTCATCAGAGGACAATGACAGAGGAGCAACATCAGGCTGAAGTGTGAAGAAAACCATGTGGTGTTTGCTTGTAATTTCATTGTACACTCCTCTCTGTGTTGTTCTGCTCTGACCCAGATGCTACATGGCCCAGAGGCTTCATCTGTCTGTACGTCCTTCCATTTATCGGTCCCTCCGTCCATCCGTTTGTCCGTCGGTCTCACACGTACACACACAGACTCATTGATGTTCCGATACACCAGCTATCTAAAAATGTTCTCCGCAGTTGTGTGCCGGCTTTATGAGCTGGTTACAACAGCTCACTCCTCTTCTGCTGATTTATTGATGATGCCTGCAGGATGTGGCACCTCTATATGTTGTTGTCTGTTTCCTTTTTTAGCTTTATTTTGGCGAAATGGGAGGGTGTCAGCAACTGTGCGAGACAGAGGCAGAGGCAGACACAAAGAGATGAAAATGGAGAGGGAGAAATAAGACGTGCCATCATGAATTGTGGGGAGGAGAGAGGAGAAGTGTTGAAGTGATTTGAGTATCCTCCTCTGCTCGCCTGCAGCTCCCCCCTCTCTCTGTCTGTTTCACACCCACACACTGCTGCCCTGTCGGTGAACCCCACAGCCCAACAGGAAAAGAGACGAACACAGAGGCGCACGTAAAACTGAATTAACATCTGATTACAGCTGCAGCATCCCGACAAGGCAGACATCAAAGTGTGCGCACACTTGTGTCAAAGAGAAATATTATCCTATGTATTTATTGGATGTGTAAATGCGTGATGTCAGCTTGCTCTCCCTGCAGGCTTGGCTTAGCGCTGTCCACCCAGAGGACTCGACGTGTTTGTACTTTATTAATCTGCGACTGTGTGACCTCGTCTTCTTGTATGCAGCAAGAATTGTGAATGCAACTCAAAAGAAGCGCCTGCAGAGTTTTTTTGGACTCTGGCTGCCCCCTTGAAGTCCAAGATCCAAATCATCAGTCGGAGACCCCTCAGTTGACTGAGTTTCTTCAAGTGGAGCAGTGTTTTTTGTCAGTCAATGTGCAGTGTACTGTTGCTTTCATGCTGCTCTACTTTACAGACAGCTACAAACCCAGGTCCAGGGTGAGTCTACAGCAAACAAGCACGGTCACTGTGAAAAGAAAGGGCTGTAAATTTGGTTATTTTTATGTCTCTGCGTCGGTAATAGCCATAGTCGGAGGCATCATGTTTTCAGGTTATCAGTTCATCTGTCCCATTCTCATATTCCCAATATCTCAAGAACAAAGTTGTTTCATATTGGAACCAATGTTCACTTTGACTCAATGATGAATGATTAGATTTTGGTGGTCAAAGGTCAAGGTCGCAGTGACCTTGTCTGTCTCATTCTCATGAACACAATATCTCAAGAACATCTTGAGAAAGTTGTTTCATATTTTGCACCAATGGTCACTTGAATTGGACAAAGTACTAATTAGATTTTGGTGGTCACAGAAAAAAGGTCAGTATCAGTCTGAACTCAAAGATGAAATGATTAGATTTTGGTGGTCAAAGATCAAGGTCACTGTGACCTTGCATCCATCTCATTATCATGAATGCAATGTCTCACAAACACCTTGCAGGAAGGTCATTGTTACCTTGCAAACATTTCTTTGTCGTGAATGCAGTATGTCAAGAAAACCTTTAGAAAATTGTGTCAGCTTTGGCACAAACTACCACTTGGACTCAACAATGAACTGAGTAGATTTTTGTGGTCAAAGGTCATTGTGAGCTTGCATCTGTCTCATTACGTGATGATTCACACATGACTCCTTGTGGGGGGTTTCTTCAAATATGGCACAAATATTCACTTGGACCCAAGGATGAAATAATTAGATTTGGTGGTCATAGGTCATAGGTCACAGTCAGTGTGACCATGCATCTATGTCATTATCATGAATGCAATAACTTACTAATACAGTACATTGAGGGAATTTTTGACAAAACGTCACTGTCACATCATCATGCTCTTCAAAAACACTTTTCTGGCCATTGTTTAACGTGATACTCAGTAACAGAATTGTTACTGAATTGGGTTTCCACCTTGAAACAGTACGGATTGTTTAGGTCTTCTGTGCAGAAATGCAACAGTAAGAGCACATAGCAATAATGGAAAAAAGGCCCCTAACTTGTTATTTTATGATGCACCATAATGAGCCAAAGCCATGGTTTCTGAAAAAAAGACAGTAATTTTATAGATAGTATTATTTTGAAAATGGTCTGCAGATGAGAATCTTCAAAACACTCAAAATAACCCTTAAAAGAAGTGATGAAGGTAGTAGATCTCTACATTATGATGCAAAATAAACCAAAACAAGAAATGTTCACAGACTGGATCATCAGGAAATAAATAGAGCAGAATAATTTATCCTCAAAATTAACATTTAAATGTATATAACCTGTTTACTGTGCAGCGATTGGAGGGATGGCTTGACCACGCCCACCTCAGTGTCATCTCACCAGCAGCGACCCAGGGGGGTGGGACTTGGCCAAAGAGAGGCCAGTGGGTGACCTCGACCCCTGAAAGACAGGACGGTGAGCCGGTCAGCTTTGACGGCGGGCGCGTGAGGGCATGGCTGGGAGTCCAGAGCCCTGCCCCTGCTGAGAGGAGGACTTCCAGAGCCGTGCAAACTGATGGACAGGTGGAGGTGGGTGAAGTCACATTCATTCACATTGAAATCTTTTGTCAGATACATTCTTTCTGAAGGATTTTCAACCTTTGCTTTACTGTCAACGAATTTGTAACTAACTTTGCAGCAGTAAATTCATAATTGAACACATTTCAAGGATAAAGTCAGAAATTATCATAACACATTGCTGGTTTTGTGCTTTGCATGAGATTTGCTGACAATAACAGAAATTTAGAGATAGAGCCTTTGAACCATCAGTTGGAACACCTGAGCCAAACCACTCAGGTTCCGTCCTGTTACACTGAAATCAGTTTCTAGCACGCTGCAAAATTTACGCACCCACAGTCAGATAAGATGCACAGACGGCCCCATGCTTGCCTTCCTGTTACACTTACTATATCAATTTCTGGGCATGCCAGAATTATTCTACACCCAGCCTATATCACGCAGTATGTAAATATTAAGTTTGTGTGTTTTAATGTGTTTACCATAATTTCAGTATTTATTTGCATGTTTTGTGAACGTTTTCGTTGTGCATGTGTGTAAGTTTTCGTGTGTATGTGGACATTTTTGATGTGTTTGTGCACATTTTCAGTGTGTATGTGGACATTTTTGGTGTGTTTGTGCACATTTTCCTTGTGTATGTGTATGTTTTCAGTGGGCATTTTCGGTGTGTTTATGCAGATTTTCAATGTATGTGTTGACGTTTCCAGTGTTTATGTGTACTTGTTGCACATTCTTGTTGTGTGTGTGCAGACAAAGAAGTGTTTCAGTCTAAACGGCCTCTGATAACAGGCAAAATTAATTTTGCGCCTACAAATGTGTTGACTATGCACTCCGATTTGTTTAACAATCACTCAGTTATTTTGTCGTTAATTTACTCTCAAACTTTTTTAAACCAAGATGTGAGTTTTTGTCCCCATGAGGCCATTTTTACATGTACAGTGAGCTGTCTCACACACAGTTTTTCTTTTCATCTTTCTCATCTTTCAGCATTGTAAAGAGATCCAGGACACACACACACACACACACACACACACACACACACACACACACACACACACACACACACACACACACACACACACACACACACACACACACACACACACACACACACACACACACACACTGAGGGATGTTGTCTCTCACCTGAAGCTCCATCAGCATTCATAATCATCAGCTTTTATTTTTCCACCTTTTGTTAGGACAGATTCCTGAATAACTGTCCTCTGCCCCCACCCCTCCCCACTGTTTCCTCTCTCCCCGGCTTCACGTTTCTCTCTCCATCAGATTTCATTGGCCTCAGCCTTCATTTTCTCTCCCTCTCTCATTACCGGTGAAAGCGCCTATTTATTCTCCTCCTCTGTCTTGTCCACTGCTTCCCGAGCCGCCAAAATGAATCCATAAAGTCTTGATTTATGCATCCAGTCTGGCTGCACTTTAACTGTCGCCATAAAAACAGGAGAGAAACACGCAGACTTCCTCATTTCCTTCCTTCCTCTTCACTTCCTTCCTCTTTACTTCCTCCTTTCCATTTTTCCTCTCTGTGACTTACAACCCGCTTCAGATTACTGTCTATGTGCAGGAAAGAGAGACGACAGGCAGAGGCAGAGAGAAAAGTTGGTAGATGAGTTTTTAGGGTCAAGTCTGCTGACAAAGTGTGTGCGATATTGTAATTAGAGCGCTTTTGTGCACACTCATTTGCAATATGCAAGTTTGAACGCGTGTTTGTGCGTAATAGCATTGGCACTTTCTAATGGAGGTTCATTACTGACAAAACTATCGAGCGAGCACAAAACAAATTGGAGCAGAAATCAACCTGTGAGTCCAAATTTGAGAGCAGCGAAGGAGAGATTCGAGAGTTTAATCAATGTCTTTGAGCAGCTTGTGTACAAACTCAGACCAAGAGCTCAACAAACAGTTGAATTTTAATTTAAGCCTTTAAAACCAGGATTGACATCAGTTTTCCTGTGCAGCATTCAGACAACTTTTACAATAATTTTAACCTCTGAAACTGTAGAAAAAATGGGCTGATTTCTTTCCAAAACAAGTGACAAATATAATGAGCAACTTTACGAAAAATGTCCCACAAAAAAAACAGTTAAAGGTGACAAGGAAATTTTTTAAAAATTAGTTGGGATTGATTATTAGATATTATCAAAAAATTTGCAGAAAATGTACAGAAATCTATGTTCATAATTCTCCTGATTATACATTTAAAATTATGTTACAGAAATATTTTATTTATTTTTTTAAGGTCATTTTCATTTTTGTTTTGTTTTTTTCTTTTCTTCTATTTATTTATTCATTAATTTATCTATTTATTTACCATTCAGAAATTTTCTTGTAACTTAAAACTAATTTCTTGCTAAATTGTGGGCCATTTCTTGTTAAGTTGCTCATCACCCTCCCATCTTTCTAAAAGAAATGGAGCCAATTTTCTTAGGTCTTAAAGGATTAAAGCATCATCCTCTCTGCTCTGACTCTGAGCTCCATCAGCTCTCAGGTGAAGTGATGTCTCTTTGAAAGAATGTAACTCAGCTGAATGACGTCTCATGATGGATCATTTTTTGCTGAAAATTAAGTCTGGAGAATCAGCTGACTTTTGTCAGATACTGTTGGTCCATAAACAAAAAAATGACTTGCCATCTATAGGAGGTCTGCAACTCATGATTATTATTGTTGATCAATTAATAAATTCAAGATTTTAAGGTTCTTTGAATGCAATTTTACAGCAGTTTTAGTTTTGTTAAAAACATTTTTTTTTTAAAATATTTTTTTGGTTTTGTTTTGTATTTGCTAATTTTCTGGTCCTTTTTTTTTTTTTAAACAAATTTCTTGCTAATCATTTCTTCTTCTTCTTGCTCATTGCCTTCTTCCTGTGTTTTCAAGCCAATTACCACAGGTTTCAAAGGGTTAACTGCATTCAACTGTTCTGTGTTTCAGTGTTACCTGGATGGATGTCACAGCGACACACTCAGTCAGCTGCCTTTTCATCTCGACAACACACTGCCTTTTCCTGCTTCCTCCCCTTCGCCGTCACATGACCTGAAAGCCTTGTCTGATTGGATGAAGCATCAGCAGCGATCCAGTCTTCAGGTGAGTTGACGTCATCGGCCAGTTTTCTTGGTTTTTATTGATAAACCAGATAAATTGGAGATGTTGCTGGTGTTTTTGGTTGCAGCTTTTTCTGAGAGGCTTGTTGTCAGGACTCATAATTCACAGTGCTGTGACTGCCAGAGGATTTCATCTGCTCACAGTAATTAAAGTGTCAAAAATTAATGTGGTATTGATTTATCGATAGAAACTAATACGCACAGCACTTTTTAAATAAGTAGTAGTAATAAGACATAGTGTCAGTCGTGCCCTGTGGGGAGAAATAAACTCTGTGCAGATATTTCTGAGCTGATATATTCCTAGAAAGTATTTTCGTGTGAAAGTATGAAATGTTGCCTGAAACCACAGAGGATCAACAGAAGCTCTCTGTGTTCTGCAGGCGGAAGAAGAAGAAGAGCAGTCCTGTTGCGAGGAAGCCGAACGCCTTCTCTCAGAACAAAGGTGAGAAAAGAGTTGTGCGCAGATGGAGCGATCAAAGACGCAGAATGCAGTTTGCAGGATTTTTCTAAAACTACAGAGACAAGCACAACAGTGTCCTTCATGAGAAAACTTGTAGAGAAAAACAGATAAGGTCAGCAGCCGACAAACGTGCTCTTCATCAGGTATTAACAGAAATACTGTTCAATCTTCTTATGTTTGTGGTGTTGAACACCGTCCTATGTGTCTGTGTGACCCACGTGTGCTTTATTAAATCTGTCAGTAGATTTTGACAGTAAATTTAAAATCAACGCATGAAGTTTTCTATTCAAGAGACTGAGTGATTTCATGTTCAGCAACATCAGCGCTCTAAAGACCATTTTTGTAGAATTGATGAACAGTTAATATATCAACTCCTAATAGTGGAAGTCCGTAAGTTTCAAAATAAAAGTCTCTCAAAACAGCAAAATACAGAGGATATACTCAACTTGCTGTAAATTTTGTAAAATGACAGAAGGCCAGAGGCCAGTCGCAGCAGCCTCAACCATGTTTCTTGGAATTTGGGTCATTTAAAGCCCTCTGAGGCAAACTGTGTTCTGTGTGATAATGGGCTTTATAGATACAATTGAATTGAATTCAATAGAATTGAATTTTTTGGATTATGGAATGTTTATATGTATTGTGACATTTCTAGGATTTTAGGATTTTTCTTGGATTTTGCAATGTTTCTAGCATTTTAGGACATTTCTAGGATTTTAGGACGTTCCTAGGAGTTTAGGAATTTTCCTGGATTTTAGGACATATCTAGGCTTTGGGGACGTCTCTGTGTTTTTAGGTTTTTTCTAGGAATTTAGCACATTTTAAGGATTTTGGGTTGTAACTGGAAGTATCTGACATTTCTAGAACTTAGGGACATTTCTAGGATTTTAGGAATTTTTTTTAACATTTTAGAACAGGATTTTAGGATGTTCTTAGGATTTTTCTTGGATTTTAGGATTAGGATTTTGGGATGTTTCCAAGACTTTTGGATGTTTTTATTTTTTAGATTTTGGGACATTTTTCAGTTTTTAGGTAGTTTGTTGGAATTTAGCACATTTAAAGGATTTTAGGTCATTTCTAGCATTTTAGGACATTTCTGGGATTTCAGGATTTTTTTTTTTAGGATTTCAGAACATTTTAGCATTTTTATAGGATTTTAAGATGTTTCTAGGATTTGGGGACATTTCTAGGATGCCGGGATGTTTCTTAAATTTTTGGGATGTTTCTGTGATTTTAGGACATTTCATGGATTTTTAGACATTCCTAGGATTTTAGGAAATTTCTAGGATTTTGGGACGTTTCTAGGAATTTAGCACATTTCAAGAATTTTGTCATTAGTGTCTTAGCTCGGACCTCTGTTGGGGGGTGCTTTGGATCCTCGCCAGGCTCTTTTTATGATAAACAAGCTCTATTTGATGTTGTTTTAGGCACTCTGGTACCTTATGTATACTAAAAGTACAAACAATTCCCAGTGTGAATTATTTAATTTTTTTGTTATGAATTAGATTATATTTGGGGGGTCACCGGGCACCATATTAGGGGCCAGATTTGGCCTGCAGGCATCAAGCTGAGAATCACTAATTTGGAGCTTTAACAGTTAATTTAGAAAATGTTGATGTTTAGTGACAGGTAGGTTTCCAGATGTTGCTTCTTCCAGAGTTTGTAAAACAGTTGTGCAGACAGTAACTCCTCCTTGTCCTGCTCCTGTTCCACAGTGTGACCTCCAGCAGCAGGGTCGTGTCCTCCCCGCTTTCCCCAGCCCTCCTCTGCCTCCTCCTGGCTGCTGCTCTGGCTCTTCTGGCTTGTCTGATCTGGGCTGTCCTGGAGCCGCCATGTCATCGCAGCAGCAGGATGCCTAGGAGCTTCCACCTGGCTCTGAGGTACGTCAATGGTCCCCCGCCAACCTGAAGACCACCCAGAGGCAGTTTGGACAAAGCACTTTCCTCATGCTCTACAGAACGGAGGTTTGCAACTCACCATGTATGGCTCATTTAAATTAACCTACGAGGCTCAAACTGCAGAGATCGCACAGCAGCATGCAGGAATACAGGAAGAAAATGCAGAATAATAAGACCTCAAATCAAAGGCAGCACTGAGTGTCAGATATGCATGCCTTTCTGACTATTTTCCACCAATAATTTCCATCATTATTCGTCCCTGTTTTGTCTAACTTCAAAATTAGCTCCCTCTTGGGTTAAACCCAGTATTATTTTAGTGCAACCTGTCAAGAATGGATATTAGTTTCTTCTTTGAGTGATAAGCCGCCAAAAGAAAGAGAACATTTTCTCACAATTCAATATTTAAAACTTTATTTTCACAAATATAAGAATATTTTGCTGGTAAAGTGGAGAAAGGAGAAAGAAACCAAAATATTTACTTACCACTAACTGCCTTGTTTGGGAGCTTTTTTTCCAGTATGTGACTTAGATGCACTTCTGCAAACCTCCGGTGTTTAAGCAAAAGGAATATCCGCATGAGATTAACAGGTTGTGAACCTTAAAAGAATATGAATATATGCTGATGATTGTGTCCTTTGGCAGCTGATGAAAAACAAAAATAGAGTTTTTAAGAATCACTTTATTGCTTGCTTTGTGGCAGCTGATCCATTCACTAGTGAATCAGGATTAAATTGGCAGTTTGCAGAATATTTTTCAAATTGGGACAAACCCAAATCATGTTGCGTTTCAAACATAAGCTTTCAGTTTTAGTTCTTTCCAATAATCCTCAATAATGCAGTTCAATGAATTAACACAGCGTAAACGCAAAACGTTATCTGAGATTGAAAATATATCTTAGTCACCTTCAAGGAACCTAAAGGTGACATGAAAATATCTTGGGAATAATTTTTGCCTTTGTGATTTAAAAAAAAAAAAAAAAAAAAAAAATCCTGTAAGTCATTATAATGAGAAACTAATGACTTGGTTTCATTATTATGAGATACTAACTCATTATTGACTCGTTATTATGATAAATGTCTGCTTATATTGAGATACTAACTCATTATTCTGGAATAATAACTTGTTATTTTGGGATATTAATTACATATTTTGATAAATTAAGTCATTGTAAGATACTCATTACTTTGAGATACCAACTCATTATTTGAGATATTAACTCATCAGTTTTAGATAGTAACTCATTACTTTGGAATGATTATTATTATTTTGAGATACTAACTTGTTTTGTTGAGATATTGACTTATTATTTTGCGATACTAACTCAAATGTTTGAGATACTAATTCATAAAATTAAGATACTTACTCATGACTGTAAGATACTTAGTATTTTATGTGATGCTAGCTCATAATTTTGAGGCATTTACACATCATTGTGAGATACCAACTCATTATATTGAGATACTTTCTCATGATTTGAAGATACAAACTTGTGATTTTGAGATACCATCACATTATTGATATAAGTCATCACTTTATGATATCAACTCATGATTTTAAGAAACTAACTCAGTATTTTTTAAAAAAAGTTAGTTTCCAGCATAATAACTTTTTGCGAAAGCCTCTCATTTTGATTTACTCATCATTTTTGAGAGTTTTAAGTCATCACTCTGAGATACTAAGTCATTATATTCAAAATTCTTTTTAGAAAGTTTCTTATTAAATTGACTTACAGGATCTTTTTTTTTTTTTAAACACAGTGGGTTTTCTTATGAAACATGTCCACTTTCAAATGCTTGGAAAGTGTCTACCAAAGTGTATTCCTTAAGTAATATAAATAGCCTACCTAGAGCAGAATGTGTGTGAGCTAGTGGGGAGCTGAAATATGGAACGATGATTGTTTTCATATGAGATTTTTGGTCAGGGAAATTATTAGTAACTGCCTTATTTACCTGACCATGTTAAATGTCCACATAAATGTGCTGTGTGAAACTGAACGTTGTCAATCTCATTTGCTTGGTTGTTGTTCCAGTGTTGAAGTCGTCACTTGGAGAAAACAAAAAAAGAATCATAGATGCATTTTCTTAATCCTGGTTTCCTCAGCAGTGGCTAGGCTTATACTTTTAGTTTGCACTGAAAAAAAAACCCAACAACAAAACAAAAGTCAAACAGAAAGTGTGCAGGTTGCAGGAAATAAAAGCTTAATGTGTTTTTGGGATTATAAATTGGAGTATTTCTATTGTTTGCTTGAATGTTGTCAAATAAAAGTCGTAACTTAGAAACACTGATAGGGTTAAAACATCACAAAGTGTCTGACTTGTATGGGTTTTTTCCCCCCACAAATTAAATTATAATTCCATAATCTATAAATATAACATTATCACACACAGCACTAGCACTGTAGGGAGGTGAAGTCAAAGCAAGAAAAGATTTATGACTCATAGTCTGATAGTTGTGACATTGGAGCATGCGTTGCTAATATCTTTAAACTGCTGTCTGTGCTAACATGGCTAAAGCTAATGTAACAGGTGCAGCTAACATGCTAGCTTTATGCTTTCCCCTAAATTAATATGTAATGCTTTGACTGTCAGTCATGTCAGAATTATGAAGTATGTTGTATTTAATCATTAACTGCCTTGTTACACTAGAAAGCACTTATATTTCTAATTCTTAAGGATGTTTTTCAAAAATGGAAATATATTGAAGTTAAGTCTGTTTTTTATGTTTTAGTCCATTAACTACAAGTCAAATATCTGTACATTACTGCTGGCCTTTTGTTTGTGTTTATGAATGTGGTTTTTCTCTCTTTTTTAAAGTTTTTTTCAGGTGATGGAATTTAAGTCACACAGAGTCTCATTAGATAATTAAATAAAAACGGCTAAAATATGTAAAACAAACAGTTTTATATGTGCATCACAAAAAATCAGAATATTGTGATAAAAAGCTAATTCTTTGTTATTTAATTCAAAAAGGTAACCTTTCACATACTGTATATTCACTACATGTAAACAAATATTTCAAGCCTTTTTTGTTTTAATTTTGATGATTTTGGCTTATATAGCTCATCAAAAACAGAGATGCAGTATCTGACATTATTAGAATATTTCCTACAATCGTTCAGAAAGTGATTTACAATTCCAACTTCTGAAAAGTATGTTCATTTTTATACTCCTTTAATATGAATGACTGCATCAATGTGGTTTGGTACGGAGGCGATCAAGCGATCAGCACTGTTCAGGTTGCTTTGATAGCGGCCTTCAGCTCATATGTATTTTTGGGTCAGGTGTTTCTGATATTTCAAAAGATGTTTTTACATTTTATTTTATTTTTTTACATTTTTCGAGCTGTAGGCCATAATTATCAATATTAAAATAGAAAAATGTTGAAACATTTTAGTTTATATAATGAGTCTAGAACATATTACATTGTCACTCTCTTTAATAAGTAATGGAAAATATTGAACTTTAGCACAATATTCAATTTTTTTAGATGCACCTCTTAGTATCTGAAAGTGGAGTGTGTAATGATTAATCTTTGTTTCTGTCTTGCTGTTGAACTCTGATTTAATGTTGTACTTTTTATTTTTTCCGTCCGCTAATAGCATCAATAATGTCACGTCCCAGCTGAAACAAGGTGCTGCCTGGTTTATTTTTTTACTGTTTTAAGTGACTGAAGAGTTTCTGTTAACCAGCATTTTGTTAGCGCTGTGAGAGATGGGCTGTTTATGAATTTAGCTCAGTCAGTCTGAGGTTTGACCTGCTCGTCTTTCACCATCTGATCATTGGCTTTTTTTCATTAAGAACCACTGTATGTTGATATTATAAGTCGTTTTTTGGGGGGCTGCTTGCTTCACTTGATTAAACCCAAATGTCTCAGGGGAAGGTGTCAGTCCAGGTTCCCTAAAAAAAAGTTGATTTTAGGAGGATGGTGCCTTTGAAGAGGTAGGACAAAATCATTAAGAGGGAACTTTGTGTATTAACTGCCATCTAAAATATTTCATTTTTTTTTTAAAAATCATTATTTGATATTTCAAAAACAGATCCAATCCAATGCGCTTGCTTTTGTACACGTGTTTGAAGAAAACAAATAAAATGACCTGTATTAAACATTTGGATTTTCTGGCCCTTTAATGTTTTCTGTAACGATGGGAGGTCGGGGGGGTCGGGGGTGCACTTCATATCATGAGAAACACTGACGGGTGGAGATGGGTCAACTGCTCAGGTCATGTGACTTAATGCTAACATTAAGAAAAAAAAATGTTTTTAAAAGATTAAAATGTAATACTACGTGAACAAAGTTGATGGCCATGAAGTACTTTAAAATGTGTTTATAACATTTTGTGCAGAATTATGTTTTTAAGGATGATTTTGTTAATACAGCTTTGACTGGAGGATACATTACACAGATAAGGGTATAACATCAGCAATAATTACTCAAAGAGGCTGCTGCAACAATTTGCGTCACTGCACCAGATAAATTCTCCAATAACTACGACTCTCCATGATAGAATATTGATATTGTAGTGTCACCACAATGACGATGATAGTATAAAAATAATAATAATACATTTTATTTTATTTATTTTTTCACAAAACTCAAAGACGCTTAACAGAAACAAGAACAAATTTTTTCTGGATATACAAACTGTAATTTGGAAACTAAAAGTCACATTTTGAAAACAATCAAGAAATTCTGTTATTTTAGGCTAGATAAATTAGAAAATAGCATGTGTTTTATGTTTTATGTGCAGTATGTTCAAAAGTCCTGAAGGAAATTCATACTATAGAATGTCCATCAAAATCATGAAATAATGTCGAAGTATAGTTTGTCGTCTGCTTAAATTTTTCCATGATTTGGAACGACATACCATAGTCTGACATATATTCACGATTTTGGACAACATACTATACCACAACTTTTTTTTCATTATTTTGGTCTTACTATAGTATGACATTTTAGTTATAGAGCGCTTGTCACAAAACTCAAAGACACTTAACAGAACAAAAACAAAATCAAATACAGTCAGTAAAACATACAGAATAAATAAAATCAAAATGAGTAAAAACAAGACAAACGAGTATGAAATGTGCAGAAATCAAATATTAAAAACAGATTTAAAAAATTGGGTCTTGAAGTGGGATTTGAATGTGTGGAGGTTAGTGCAGTCACGGGGGTTAGCTGCTGTAGTTAAATGTTTTGTTTTAAAATGTTAATATATCATCAAAGATTAAATTCGTTTCGAGCATTAAAAACATATCGTATGTAAATAACTGTGGTGTTTTGTTTTTGTTTCTTTTATACTTTACTTTAAAAAGTTTAAAAAGTTGGCATATGAATTATTCAAAAAGCAGAAAGTGTTATGGGCAAATATTTCTCTGGAGATACAAACTGTAATTTGGAAACAAAAAGTCATATTTTGAGAAAAGTCAAGAAATTCTGTTATTTCAGCCGAGATAAATTAGAAAAAAGCATTAAACTACCTTTGCAAAATATGTATATATGCCCTCCCATTGAAGAGCTAGAACGCTCTTTATTTACAGTGACTAAGAAAATAATTCTGGGATATAAACTAACAAAGCACACAGCAAAACAAGCCTTACATCACATATACAAAATTATCCAGAAGACTGGTAACAAAGTTTTTTAAATCAAACACACTATATATCAAAGTCAAAATGATTTGCCTGCAGTTTTACTTACCAACAGACTTCACAAAACACACAATCTAAAAGCTTTTTTTGGTGGTGTAAGAGGTAAAAGGAAGAAAGATCCTCTCCGAGTAGCAATACCCATACTACCATAGTATATATCAGAAGTTTTCCATCTTAATATTCAAAAGTCCAAATCTGATTTCTATTGAAGGCCAAAGGTTCAGAAAGATCGGTGAAAAGCATCTTTTATTAAACTTGCTCATAACTTACAAGCAACATACATTCAAGTTTAAGGTAGTCTGAGACTAAACACATTCAACCCCTAGTGGAAAAACATATCACTGTTTGACTGCCATCAGTTGCTTACAACATAGCAGTCTTTTTTGTTTTTTACTTTTTAAAAAACTTTTTTTTTTTTTTTAACTTTTTCTAACTTAAAAAAATATATTATTTTTATTATTATTAGTTTTACTTTTAGTACAAAAAATGTAAGTTAAAACAAAACAAAAAAACACTCCACTTGTCTTTGAAAACTTAGTTTTGTTGACCAGTTTTTCTTGTCTTTGCACATTTGGGCAGTGACATCCTCACCACATTGACCATGTAATGAACACTGACAGAAGACACCGTTAGCCATTAACCAACTTGCTAATTTTGAATGGACGCCTGTTAGCTGACCTTTGAACTCGGATCTCTGTATGGATCTCCAAATAGAGAATATTCTACAAAACTAGCATTTTATTGATTAGTATAAAACTTTTTTTTGTTAAAGTAACGTACACTTTATGACACTGCATTATTGCAGTCCTAACGTGAGGTGTAATCTGAGTCCAGATTGACTTGCTGTCTGGTCCGGATCCGGACTTGATGACGTCTGCTGTATAGCTTTCCAGACAGACATTCATGTCAGATGTAGTATGCCCAAAATAACAGCATGTTCTACTGCAACAGGTCTGATTTTGTAGTATGCAAGCCAGCATGCTTTTCTGGCTATTATTACCCACAATCCTCTGTGCTGTGACTGATAAATAACATGCAATTAGCTGCAAACAGATGACAGCTTGTTGACATCTGATTGATGTCTGATTGACGGCTGATTGACAGCTGTCAGAAGCTGCAGTGACAGATGACAGTGCATTAAAGTGACTGATGGCGAGGAGTTGAATACTTATATATTTGCATTATATGAAAATTGTTTAAGTGAACAAAATTACAGAGAGAAAAAAAGAACAAAACAATGATAGAGAATTGCATATGTAGGCAAATTTTGGTAATATAAAATAATAAAAATTGTTTGTTTGTTTGAATCTACGTTGTATGCAGTGATAACTTACATATATTACAAAATGAAAGCTCTTCGGATCAATCTCCATCTCTGACGAGCTCTGTGAATGATGTTTTCTTTCATCTCCATGGTAACGGATATAGACAGAGGGTTAAAGTTCAGCGCGCAGTTTTATGAAGAAGTAACATGTCCTGATTGTATGCATACTGCAATGCATCAGTACATACTTTGTAAGGGCAGCTGTAGTACCTCTTAAAAGTAAAAAAAAGAGTTAGTATGCAATTTAGAAAGCACCTCTTCTGTGCTCCTAGGTTTAAAATGTCCTCTGTCACCTGTTGGACCAATGCAGTGTGAGCAAAGCCCTATGAAGGAGCCAATCAGGAACTACCACCCACCTTGCAGCATCCACTCACACTCAAACACATACGTACACACACACACACAAACACACTCACACACACACACACACACACACACTCAGGGGAGGAGAGAGACACCTGACAGATGAAAGCAGCAAAGCAAGCACAAAATCTCACGGTCTTACCATATTATTATGACATTTGTTTTTTTTAACATACATATTATACTATGACTGTCTGTCAACATACTTTACTACTATTTTTTTTTTCAACATACTACTATATACTACTTCAACATGTCTTTTTTTCAACATACTACAATATGTCACTTTTTTCAACATACTATATACTATGCCTTTTCTCCTGATTTTAATTAAAACCGGTATATCTATCTATATCTATATTTGTTTATGCTGTAGCCTTTTTTTTTGAATGAACCAAATATTCTTGTTAATTTGGAAATATTTTTCCAATAATTCACACTCATCTTCAGTAAAATATTTGAAAACTTCTTCCACCACTGCAGGTTGAATCAATGGAAGCAACATTAAAGAAAACTTTTCAAAGATGGAGCTATAAATTAATTTTAGGGTGGATCCATCAAGGTAGGTGTGTGATGCTGGGTGTCTATGACTGTGTGTGTGTGTGTGTGTGTGTGTGTGTGTGTGTGTGTGTGTGTGTGTACGACTAAATGAATGATGGCAGGTTTTGTATTTTGTCTTGCAGCAGATTTGCGTGCAGGATCTCGTGCCGCGCTCACGTGTCTGAAGAACGCCGAGTCACTGCGATCGGTGACACTGCTAATACACTAAGCAGGGATTACCAGCGCAGGACAAGCAGCCTGTGTGTGTGTGTGTGTGTGTGTGTGTGTGTGTGTGTGTAGCCATGCGCATTACGCAAAGCGTAATTCTTATTGTCTGTCACTAAGATGTGTGTAATGTTTGTGTGTGAGCGTGAACATGATCCACAGATATTTTAGCTACCAGTGATGAGAAAATGCCTGTTTTTTTCTGCTCTTGTACTTCTATCTTTGTGAGGACATTTTTGGATACTGGGGGCCATGCAAACCTGTTTATTTTATTTTTTTAAAGTATTTAGAATTTTGAGATTAATTGCTGAAATGAAACACCAAAGATTTAAAGGCAAGAAACTGATACATATTTACATTTTCTGCAAGTTTCTTTTCTGAGCAACCCAGTCACCAGAACAAAACAATGACATTGCGGATTTCTGTAAACAGCAGATGCATTACAATTGTATGCAGTTGTTATAACATGCTATGCTATGACATTGTTTCAATTTTTTCATCATACTATACTATGCCTTGTTTTTAACTTTTTTCATTATGCTACACTCTGACTTTTATACTTTTATACTGCAGCTATACTATATAGTTATTTTTTGACTCACTATACAAAGACATTTTTTGACACACTATGTTATGACTTTTTTCTACAAACTATACCATGACTATCTTTGACATGCTATATTACAATATTTTGTTCCATTTGTTCAACTCACTATAGTATAACAGGCTTTTTTTCAGTTTTTAGACATGCTACACTATGACTTTTTTCAGTTTTCTCCTTTCTACTATATTACGTCCTTTATTTGAACATCCTATACTATGTTTTTTTCCCAATTTTTTTGATACTATGACTTTTTTTTAGTATTTTCAAAATAATATACCATGATGTATTTTTTCAGTTTGTGTGACATGCTATACCATGATTTCTTTCTTTTTTTTTTTCATTTTTAAGACACAAAAAATGCCTATTACCCCTTTTTTTTGCTTAAAAAGCCTTGGTTTTTGGAGCACAATCTGTCCTGAAAAAGTAGCAATCAGTAAACAAATTAGCCACTTTTCGTGGTATTATTCCCACTGGAAAAAAAGCAGTGAGTCGCTATAAAACACCCACATTTGGTGCTCAAAGCTCTGCTAGGAACAGGGCGACTGGTTGCTACAAAACACCTATGTTTGGCATCTCTATCCTCGTTCAAAAGAAAGTGATCCCCACTGGAAAAAAAGAACTGCTACAAAATGCCCATGTTTAATGGCTAAGAAGCTGCCAGAAACAGCAATGAGTCACTAAGTCACTACCACTTTTATCATTTGTTGATCTCAATCAAGAGTCTGCAGCTTGTCAGGCAACCATCATCTCCACCTCGTGATGAGTCTTTAATTACATCACTTCAGAAATGTTAATATGACTTTCCCTACAGCCTGTTTTGTCTAGAGGCGTCTAACATGCCCTCGCCTTTTTGGCAAGGTGACTTAAACTTCCTAAAAGGAACCATGTTCACACTCATAATCACAATAAGTGGGTGAAAGACATTTTACTGTGCATTAGAGTGGAGAAACTTTGTTTTGTCTCTAAAAGGTTTCCTTCATTCTGATTAAAAGAATTGGAGACCTCTCCTAAATTATACTGATTCTTTGACCTCCTTGCCAGTTTGTGAAACTAAGTCTCCTTTTTTTTTTAAATTAAAATTTTTATTGTTTAGGTTTTTTTTTAAAAAAAAAAAAAATCCTCGTGTTTGCTTTATTGTTTTTAGTCATTTTCATCAAAATATGTATTTATTATTTTCTTATCTTATGCATGTAGGGTATTGGTAACCGCAACTCATAAGTTTTGTGTTGATTGTTGACAATGGTGTGTATTCCCTTTATTTCTGTTCCATCTTCTCTTTACGCAGTAAGGGGAGAAAACATAAAAAAGGGGTGTTCTGTGATTCCTATGCCTTTTATTGTTCTTCCAATAAAAAATATAAATTAAAAAAAAATAAATGCTGACATGATACACATGAAACGTGCAAATGTAATGTTTTTGTCCTTTACATAAATGCACAATGCCGACATTTTCTTCTGGCGACTGGGCTGAACTCAGAGGATAAAAGCAGCCTCACTGTGTAAGTTTGATTGAATGTCACCCTCGTCAGTGGTTGTAGCTCCAGCGCCCAGAACAGTTCTCAACTGTTAAATGTTGTGTAAATATAATAAGCTGTATGAGAAATGACTAAATAAAATACAGTCTAAAAGGGTTTATGATTAAAATCAGGAACTTTTGGATCAAATAAAATGTAAACATTGATGCAGCTTGACAGTGCTAAGTAATAGCATTAGTGGTGTGTGTGTGTGTGTGTGTGTGTGTGTGTGTGTGTGTGTGTGTATGTGTGTGTGGAAGTGTAAAGAGTGCGTTGTGTTGTGTGTAAACATGTGAGTGCACAGTGTGTGGCAGTCATTCTCAATGACTGTCAACAGTAGTGTGTGTGTGTGTGTGTATGTGTGTGAACATGCCCATGTCCATGTGCCCATGTTTTTGTCGTGCAGCTGTCACGTCATGTTTGTCTTTCAGCCTGTGATCTTTCTGTACAACAGTGTGTGTGTGTTAATGTCGCCTTAATTTTCCTGTTTTTTCCTCTGCGTGTTCAGACAGTTTGCATCAGTGTGTTTTTTGCTCCAGAGAGCGATTTTTTTTCTCTCTTTGAGTGTGTGAGCAGCAGCGTGGTCGCTTGTGAAGGACTCGCCTGATAATATTCTTTAATTTGTGTGACTCTCTCTCTCGATTGTATGTGTGTGTGTGTGTGTGTGTGTGTGTGTGTGTGTGTGTGCATGCTCTGCTGGTGATCCAGTTAATGAAAGCTCTCCATCTGTTCGGAGTGCCGGCAGGCCTGCAGCTGGGATAAAGATGATGATGATATCTGCTCATTAAAAAGACAAAAAAAGAAGAAGAAATTTTTAAACTTCCTTCTTGTAAGTCATGAGAAGACTGGAAACAACTGTGTCATTGATTTTTCAAATTTCTAAATTTGAGCCCTGACTCCTCCTGAATGATTTCCTTTTTTTTTTTTTTTTTTTACAAGAAAATTGTCTTCGGGGAAAATTATGAAACAAGATTTAATTTGTATGAAAAATCAACAAACCAGCAGTTGTATGCCTCTACTGTAAATAGTATTTAGCTTTTGAAGGGCCCACACATCACTTCTCACTCTTCCCGTTCAGCAAGACAGTTGTACGTTCTACTTCAATGTGCTCGATTCCACTTTTTAATCTATGTATTGTCCATTAGATGGTCCAAGTTTGGACAGACAAGGCATGTTCTTCAGTCTTTGTGTGCAGAAATGGGATGTCAGCAAGGGGAAGAGGACGGCAGCCAATGCATGAATGGATGCGATTGTTTCCTCACAACCGACAAAACTGCTTTAAATTCAATTAGAGGGCAAATAAATTCGTGTTAGCCGAGGAATCTACCAGTGGACTTTTAACCCTGCAATCGTGAGACAGAGGAGAGACAAAAACTTGAGATCTAAAAGTGAGGAGAGCTTTAAGCTCTTACCTGTATGCTGTTTACCAGTCTAAATTATTTTGGTGTGATTTGCTGAGTGTTGGAGATACTGGCCGTAGACATATCTGCCTTCTCTCCAACTCTCCAATATATTATAAGTAAACCACACTTGGCTTGTGGTGCTCAAAGCACCAAAAATGTATATATATATATATTTTTTTAGCAATATCTCCTTTTTTTAAAAAACAACAACAAAAACAACAGTTCCTCAAGATAATCCACAGAGTTTCATGTAGGAACTATTTGCTTTGGACCAAATTACACCCACCAACTGTAGAGAAGGAAGCATGCATCTACTCATGGATGAGAGTTTTGTGCTCGTGACAGCACGAGATGTAAACAATAATGCTGTCTTGCTTGGCTCAGTGGTGCTAGGTGAGCTAACTGTGGATGCACTCTTACTCCTGCACAACTATTGCTGCATTCATGAGGTCGAAGTTTCGGAGTTGGAAGTCTTTTCTCCAACTTGGTTGTGTTCATGTGCTTTGAGGTCATAAAGTGGGAACAACATGGAAGCTACAAAGCAGATGGGTTGCATTTGTATGCTAAGAGTGTTAAAACAAGTATTTTTTTATTTTATTTTTTATTTTTCATATATTATATATACATTTTTTTGTATTTCTGGATTTAATCTAGGTCACTCTACATGGACAGCACTGTTGATATGAGTGACACTATTTCCATGTTTTCTGCTGCCATGGAAGCTACAAAGCAGATGGGTTGCATTTGTATGCTAAGAGTGTTAAAACAAGTATTTTTTTTATTTTATTTTTTATTTTTCATATATTATATATACATTTTTTTGTATTTCTGGATTTAATCTAGGTCACTCTACATGGACAGCACTGTTGATATGAGTGACACTATTTCCATGTTTTCTGCTGCCCTGAAACATCACAAATCGGCAATTCGGGTATCATCAAAATTTCTCTATTTCCCACTCATAATTACTACTTTGGAGGGTTGTTCATGTGCTTGTAACTGGCGAATATGTTAAAAAAACAATTTCTCCAGGTAGCATGTAAAGACAGCATATATCCAATCATCTGCTCCAGGCAAGCTACATCAAGGGTTTACATTACACTGCTACATGTAGCTACATGCTCACTTAAGGGAAACGTGTCATTTCAGTTGCCTATGGTTCCAGATTTTGGACCATATGTCTGCTGGAACATGTACAGTTGTTTAGAATCTTTAATTGGTGAGCAGAGAGAGCAGCTATATGTGGCTGCAGTCATTATCTGGCTACAAGTACTCTGCTACATGTAGCTATATGCTAACATCAGCAAAAAGCAGAATGAGCCACAGTGAGCAGTTGGAAGAAGCGCTTTAGAGCTCTCATTGCGCCATGTCCTCAAGTTAAACAGCTTTATTTTATGTATCTGGTGCACATGGGGTACTATCATGTACACCAGACTCTTGTAGGAAGAAAGTCTTTTGCTCACGTCCCCGGAGGAGCTCTGGAGCTAATTAAAAATGTTTTCCGCCTTCACAGTTTGTTCGTCTTTTGTCCTTAATGACTCCCCTAAAAATGAGATGATTCATCTCAAAAGGTCCATCCTTGAACTTCATCTGAAACAAAAAACACTGGAGCTTGTGAAGCAGGAAGATTATAATAAAGGGACAATTCACCCTAAGATCAAAATACATATTTTCCTTTAACCTGTAGAACTATTTATCACTTCACATTCTTAAGGTGTGAATGTTGGAGATATCGGCTATACAGATTTCTGCCTTCTCCCCAGTGTAATGGAACTAGATGGTACAGCGTTGCCACATGGCAACAACCCCATTTTAAGCCTTGTACACACAGATAATACAGTCCAAGTTATGATGCAATGCATTAAAAAAGAGGTGGGGTTCTAAATAAACCAATAGCAGTGTTTAAATTTGTCACATTACTTTCTATAGGCCATTTTGAAACCCTTTTCTGCAGACATCATCGACGGGAGGAGCCTCACCATTTGACGCCTAAAAATTCAACAAAAAAAGTGTTTTTCTGAAGTTTTTCAACGGGAAAAAAAATATACACTCAACAATAGGTTAGTTAAGTTCATTATCATGTAGTTTCTTGCACTGTAGTCGATCAATAAATAATAGAAAATGTTAAAAATGTGTACGTTGCCATATGGCAACACCGTACCATTATGGATTGCTAGCCTGGCATGTTAATAACATTTTGTATTTAGTTATAGGCCTACTTTGCAATTGCATTGGTGTACACTGATCTTCTATAGTCTATAAACTATAATAATGCACTTTGTGAGTCCTTTCCACATTGCATATGATGATATTTGACACATCTTTCTTCCATTTACAGAATGAATGCAAATTTTTTTTATGGTACATTGCGGAAAAAGGCTGAACTAGCCCTCCCACTAGATGATAGTGAAGATGACAAAGAATTCAGTGACGAGGAAAATGAGCTGCTGGAAACAGAGTGAGAGTGATGAAGACAGTGAGACGGATGAAGATTATGAGCCAGAGAATGAGGACAGTGGGGACAGTGAGGACAGAGACAGTGAGGGCAATGGAGACAGTGAGGAGAGGGAGGACAGTGAGGATGAAAGTGAAGTGCCAGGTATTACCAGTAAGAGAGTGTAAAATGGGTAACACTTTACTTGACGCCTGTTCAGGCTACTGGGGATTGTTTATACTATAACATGAGTTTTAAAATAAATGTTACATACAATTTTAAACAAAACTCTCATGTTTTCATTACTTTCCATTATGGTACGGTGTTGCCATATGGCAACGAACCCTAAAAACGACTAAAAAAATAATATTTTTTGAAAATGTCTCTTAATTATGTTTACTTGGTCTATTTTAAGACAAAAAAACACCCCAAACATTTTTTTTACCAACTGGGATCATAGTGCGTACCATAGAGGGTTAAGGTGTGAATGTTGGAGATATCGGCTATACAGATTTCTGCCTTCTCCCCAGTGTAATGGAACTAGATGGCACTCAGTTTGTGGTAGAGTTGGACATATTTCAATCAATAAATGTATTCTTGCTTGGTGCTTGTATACTGGGACAAGAACAGTAGACCAATTAAATGGCCTAATCAAGTGATAACTGTAGTTCCATTTAACTGTGCATATAAATGTGCTGAGTGTCTGTTGTTCGTCGCTGCTGTTAGCACATGCCTAGCAGAGAGTGCAGGAGAGCAGCTCATGGAGATTGTTGGAATGGCAGCAACAGCTGATAGATGCCCCCCCTAACATAAAAAAGGATTTAAATTTCGTAGGATACACTTGTCAGGTTCCCATTAACCCTTAAATTGTGCAATTTTGAAATTGCAAATATAAAATACACCTAATTGGAACATGTCAATTTCAAAAACCTCCCATTTATTGTAAAAAAGTTTTTACACTGGCATGAGGTGGTATTTCAGGCAATTCTAAAAAGTCATATTTCCCAAAAATGCAATGGAAACAATTTATTCGCTTTTCTAGGTCACATGATGCTATGGCTATGTGCCTGTCAGTAGGAACTGGCTCCCTCAGGAGCTACAATAGGGGTTATTGCATCACATCAAGTTGAGCGGATCATTCGGAAGTTTTGAATCGACAAAGTGTGGACTATCACCCAGAAATCCTTCATACTTGGCTGCTCCCTTGTATTAGGGACTCACTTTTCCATTATTGTTCGATAACATGCCTCCATGGCCTTAGATTGGAAATAATGACGGCTAGTGTGGTGGCTACAATAAAAATAAACCTGCTAATGTTTTGAACATCCATCACCATGCTTCTTGGAACATTATCGCCAGAGGAGAAGTCGCAGTCAACTCCCAATTGAACATCACTCAGGGGAAATGCAGTCATGACGCAATTGTGTTTTATCAACATTTCGTTTTGCGCAAATCTCAATGGAAACTCACATAGTGAATACTCATAATAACAGCTCACAACATTTTCTACCATTTTAATTACATGGCTTCATAATCAGTGTGTATGTATTTCTGTCTTTGCACGTTTTTGTTTTAATTATGAATCTACAGAATAGTGTGCTCTCTATATGGTCTCTGAAACTATCTCACAGTGAACTCAACATTTCAGAGGAAATGGAAAGAACTGACAGAAAGCAGGGAGGAAGGACAGATTCCAGTCACATTCCAGCTCTGAAGCGGCTGAGTTCAGTAATTTAAGATATCTCTATTTGTGAAGAGCACACAGACTACGCTGTTGTATAATGGACATTTCAGCTGCATCCATTTCACACAAAACCTCCTTCAGTCCTGCAGCATATAGACATGTCCCCTCTCTGTTCGCTGTTGCTGGGGTCTCAAAATTAGGGCAACAGTTTTTCGACATCCTGACTGTTTCTTATTAAAGATCTCGTCTCCACAGAACTCTAAAAAACAGTGTAGACTTTGTTGCCTTGCCTGAACAGATGTAAAGAAAAAAAAATCAGCGGCAAACTAAATTATTGCAGTGATTTAATTTAAATCCAGCAGCAGCAGTGAGGTTGTGATTAATCTGATTTAAAACGTACACAGAAGGTTTTGGTGGAATTTAAAGAAAATTGACATTAAATAGAAACATGCATTTGATTGAATTAAAATGTAATGGAATTAGTCTATTAAATGGTCAAAACATACCAACACAAAAACAGGAAAATGCAGTTTTGGCGGGCTGCTGTCTGTGCGTTACCCTCTCTCCTCTTATGACTGTATAGGGGTTGAACTAAACAAGGTGATTGTGTGTGTGTGTGTGTGTGTGTGTGTGTGTGTGTGTGTGTATGTGCATTTGCTAGGCGAGTGTGTTCACATGGTTACTATGTGTGTGTGTGTGTGTGTGTGCGTGCTCAGTGTGTGGCTCCAGGCTGGACACACACTCCCTGATCTCTAGAACTAATGAACCGTCCAAATTGTCGGCCATATTCTCGAGGTTTCAGCGTCCTTAAAAACCCTCCCTTTTTTTTTATAGTTTTATCATCCCAAACACATTCTCTGCATTTCACTGTCCAAAATAAAATGCACACACACACACACACACACACACACACACACACACACACACACAGATCCTGTTTCATTTCATTAAGCAGGGCATCAAGTTATGGCTAAGCGATGCCAGAAAACAATCTTACTGTTTGTGCACGATAAAAAGTCTCTCACTGAGTGTCGAAATGTAATTACTTGTTTTATCTTGAATCTCTCTATCATGAGGATGAGATTTTCACTTTACTCTTCATGTTACAAAATGTCTTTTGCATTTCAAATTAAAAGATGACTTCATAGAAAACCATCTGGCAAACTATAAAACTATAACAACTATATCAATATCTAATAAAAAAAGGCCCTCCTCATCTCAAAAGGTGAAAGCAAACATAGCTGGTTGCCTGAAGACTGTAGGTGGATTTCCATTAACCCTCAATTGTGCTACAAGAAATTACGCATATAAAATACTCCTAATGGAAAACATAATGGAAAAAGTCCCATTTATAGCAAAACAGTTTTTGCAGTCACATGAGGTTGTATTTCAGGTGATTTGAAAAAGACATGTTTCGTTAAACTGCAATGGAAACACTTTTTTGTCTTTTCTAGGTAACATGATGCTACGGCTATGTCCTGATCAGTAGGAACTGGCTCCCTCATGATGCAGCAGTTACTACAAGAGCTGTTATTGCATCACATAACTCTCCAAAGTTGAGCTGATCATCCGGAAGTTTTGAATCCACAATTCCTCTGTGAAATCGTGGACTATCACCTCCCAGAAATCCCTCATACGTGGCCGCTCCCATGTATGGCTCCCTGTAAAATCCAGAATTGAATTTAAAATCCTCCTTCTTACTTGCAAAACTGGTGGTTGGATGGTCAGGCTCCATTCTGTGTGTCGCAGCTCATAGTTCTGTCATGGACCTGCTGTCTGTTTCCTCCTACCTGCTGCCAGTACTTTTCCACACACACACACACACCCTCCCTCTGCTCCACTCTACCTGCAAACCACGCCCACCGCTGCAGCCTGCTCTCCCCTCAGCTGCAGCTCATCTCCAATCAGTGCAGTATTTAAGACACTCCAGTTCACACACTCATTGCCAGATTGTTCCTCTGCGTTATGCATGTCTTTCCAGCGTTTCTCCGTCAGATCACCCGTTGCCGACTCTGCCTGTTCCTGACCTGCCCTCCTCGCCTGACTCCCCCCGGACCTACCTGCTCTTTGTTCTCGAAACCGTTTCCAGTTGGCGTTCGGAAAACTGGCAGCTCCACTGGTAAAGACTCCTTCGCTCAGCTAAGAGCAGTCCTCCTGCCTGATCCCTGTCGGTACTGTTGCTCCTTGGTGACGGACTTCGGTTAACCCCTGCTTGTTCCAGACCATCCCTCAGCTTTCGATCCCAGTCGGCGTTCCAGCACGTGGGAAAGCGGCTCGTGGAGCTACGGGGTTTCCTCCGCGCCAGCCACTGAGGGTACAAGCCGTTCTTCATTCAGTGACAATCCCAGAGACACTGCCAGTGCTTCGGCACGAAGAGCGAACTCTTTGTCTGTAAGCTGAGCTATTTCTGTGTTGGTGACAATAAAAGTTATTACCAACTGCAGAGGCTATTGTTGTAGCCTGCATCTGGGTCCTACCACCACCCGTTTCAGTACAATCTGGCCAGACATGGACCCAGCAGACTCCAATGCTCTGCAATCCCCCTAACCAGCGTGGAGGAATGCTCCAGCAACACGAGCTAAGCTAACCTCCAGCAGCGGCGAAGCGCGTCAGTCCGCATCAGCCCTGGGCGGCGCTAACTCTACTAGCCAACCAGGTTCAACAGATGGCTCGTCACTGACCAACACGCGCTCCTGTTCCTCCTCGACTCCACCACCCAGCATGGCATCAGAACCGGCGTGTGGGGCGCCAGAGCGCTATGCCGGGGATCCGGAGGGGTGCAATCCATTCTCACAAACTACTCGATCCTGTTTGCCCTGCAGCCTCGCCGTTGCCACGGAGGGCTCGGGTCGCGCCGCCATAAAATCACCTCACGGGCGAAACGCGCTTGTGGGGAGAACGGCGGAGTGGGAGAGAACACGCCAGCCTGTGCGTCGTTCAAGCCTTTTTCTGAGGAGCTCCAAGGTGTTTGGTCCATCTCCTTGGGCCCGATGTTACTGGGGGCCTTCTGAATCAACGGCAGGGGACAGGACAGTGGCAGACTACGCGATCAATTCAGAACTCAAGCTCGACGAAGCGATTGGAATCCAGTCAGGCGCAATGGGATGCCTTTCTCAACGGTCTAGCCCCATATATAAAAGGCGAACTGGTGTCGTTTGATCTACCTCATTCCCTGGATGGACTCATTGAGATCACCACGAGGCTTGACAAAGCGCATTCAGGCGAGGAAAAGGGGCGACGCCAGGAGGAGGGGCTCATCGTGTTCCGGTTCGTCAACCCGGGTTTCAATGAGTTCTACAGGCCACCTTCAGTGTCAGCTCCAGGGGGCCAGAGCCCAAGCAGATTGGGCCAGACCAGGCTTTCTTCGGAGGAGGCGGGAGAGGCGCGGCGAAATCTCTGCCTGTATTGTGGTCAGGCGGTATTTTGTCACCAAGTGTCGGTAAAGGCAGGGCTCAGCAGTCGAGAGGGCATCCTGCTGAGCCGATCCCAGAACTCTGTCCCAAGTCCGCAAATCCGCTGTTCACGTTCAGCTCCTGGTTAGCGAAGGGTCCCACACCCTCGCCACCTTCGTTGACTCCGGGGCTGGCGTCAACCTCATCGACCAAGAACTGCGCCCGTCAGCTGGGGATCGAGCAGGTTCCCCTTCCGCCCCGTTCCGGCACACGCCAGATGGACATCTTCTGGGAGCGGTCGTCCATCGACCGTTCCTGTCTCCATGATCCTGGCTGGAGAACGCCGTGAGACCATCCAGTTTCACGTTATGGATTCTCCCAAAGTCGCTGATTCTTGGATATCCATGGTTGAGGCGCCACAATCCACATATAGACTGGGCCACAGGGGTGATTCTGTCATGGAGTCCTTCCTGTCCCAGCACATCTGCCTCCATCAACAGATCCGCCCACACCGCCTGCCAGTGCGGTTCTCCTCCAGACCTCTCCGGGGTGCCATCAGATTACCACGACTTTGGAGGTCTTCAACAAGTCCAGGGCCACATCTCTGCCACCCATAGACCATATGACTGCGCCATCGATCTCCTGCCTGGGTCTGCTCCTCCCAAGGGCCGTCTTTTCTCGCTATCTGCACCGGAGAGGGAGGCCATGGAGACCTACATCTCCGAGTCCCTGGCGTCTGGAATCATCCGACCCTCCTCGTCTCCTGCGGGGCAGGATTCTTCTTCGTGGGGAAGAAAGATGGATCCTCAGGCCATGCATTGACTACAGAGGCCTGAATGACATTACGTAAAGAACCAATATCCTCTTCCCCTCATCGCCTCTGCTTTGAGAGCTATTGCAAGGTTCTACCGTATTCCACGAAACTTGATCTCATAGCATACGCCTACCACCTGGTCCGCATCCGAGAGGATGAATGGAAAAGCGGCGTTTAATACCCCACAGGACATTATGAGTATCTGGTGATGCCTTTTGGACTAACTTCGCTCCTCGCCGTGTTTCAGGCCCTCATCAGCAGCGTGCTCAGAGACATGTTGAATAAATTCGTTTTTCGTCTATCTTGGCGATATCCTGATCTTCTCCCGATCCATGCCTGAACATATCCATCATGTACAGAGGTTCTGCAAGCGCCTCCTCGAAAACTCTCTGTTCGTGAAGGCTGAAAATGTAATTCCACCTCTTCCGTCGCCTTCCTGGGTTACATCATCAGCCACAACCACATGGAGATGGACCCCACCAAGGTTTCCGCTGTGTCCTCCTGGCCCGTTCCTGACTCCCGCAAGCAGTTGCAGCGGTTCCTGGGGTTCGCCAACTTTTACAGGCGTTTCATCAGAGGCTACAGCACGATAGCCGCTCCTCTCACCGCCCTCACCTCTTCCAAGATCCAGTTCCGGCTGGACCACAGCTCTGGGCGAGGCCTTCCAGCACCTGAAGGACGATTCAGTTAGGCTCGATCCTGCTCATCCCTGACCCAGACCGGCAGTTCGTGGTGGAGGTGGATGCTTCTGATGTGGGAGTGGGGGCAGTGCTGTCCCAGCAGCTCTGCTGAGGATGGGAAACTGCACCCTGTGCCTTCTTCTCCCGGCGTCTGTCTCCAGCAGAGAGAATTACGACATCGGGGCAGGGAACTGTTGGCTGTCAAGCTAAGCGTTGGAAGAGTGGCGACACTGGCTGGAGGAACCAGGGATCCCTTCCTCGTCTGGACTGATCATAAGAATCTGAATACATCCGCTCAGCCAAGCGAATGAACTCTCGCCAAGCCGGTGGGCCCTCTTCTTCGCCGGCTTCAACTTCACGCTCTCCTATCGCCCCGGTTCCCGTAACGTCCAAGCCAGGCGCTTGTCTCGACAGTTTCTGGTGGGAGAGGAAGACTCTCCTCACACGGACAATATCCTCCCCTCATCTCGTCTCCTGGCTGCACTCTCTTGGGAGATCGAGGAGAGGATCAAGGCCGCTCTGGAGGATCAACCGGGGCCCAGCTCGTGTCCTCCGGATCGCCTGTTCGTCCCTCGGGAGTTCCGGTCGGAGGTTTGCAGTGGGCCCACAACTCTCAACTTACCTGTCACCCGGGGATAGCTTCGGACCAAGGAGTCCTACAGGCGATTCTGGTGGGCCACCCTGGATGAGGATACCAGGGGTTTGCGCAACTTGTCCAGTCTGCAGTGCCGGAACAAGACTCCTCGCCAAGCCCGGCTTGACTTCCTGAGGCCCCTCCCTGTTCCTCATCGTCCTTGGTCCCATATTGCTCTGGACTTTGTCACCGGTCTGCCACTGTCAGGAGGGAACACTGCCATCCTGACAGTGGTAGATTGTCTCAGTAAAATGGCACATTTGGTGCCTCTGCCAAAACTCCCTCCGCCAAAGAGACTGCCAGTTTACTGCTCGACCATGTTTTAGACTCCACGGACTCCCCACCGGCGTGGTGTCTGATCGTGATCCCCAATTCACGTCGGCGTTTTGGAGAGAGTTTTGCCGTCTTCTGGGAGCCTCCACCAGTCTGTCCTCGGGTTATCATCCCCAATCCAATGGCCAAGCCGAGAGGATGAATCAGGAGATGGAGACGGCTCTCCGGTGTATGGCCTCCTCTCATCCGGCCTCCTGGTCCTCCCAGCTCATATGGGTGGAATATGATAACACCCCTGGTCAGCTCCGCCACAGGACTCTCCCTTTTCAGTGCGCATGGCTTCCAGCCTCCTCTGTTTCCTGACCAGGAGAAAGACACGGTGTACCCGTCAGTGGAGGCGTTCATCGGCGATGCGCCAAACCTGGTCGCAGGCCAGAACCGCTCTACTCCGGGCCACCGATCGCTACGCTGCTGCTGCCAACCGCCGCCGCTCCCAAGCTCTGTCCTACCGGGTGGGGCAGAAGGTATGGCTCTCCACCAGGGACCTCCCCTTCAGGTGGACTCCCGGAAGTGGCCCCAAATATGTGGTCCGTTTCCGGTCGATCGTGAACCCCATGGCGGTCCAGCTCCGGTTACCCGTTCGATGCGGATTCACCCCACATTCCACGTCTCTCGGATCAAGCAGTTAAGGACAGTCCTCTCCAGCCCGTTTCCAGCCACCTCCTCCTCCTCGGATCATCGGGGCTCCGGCATACCGTCGTCGTCTGCTCCGTTCCGGCGTGAGGAGGGGCCTCCAGTACCTGGTGGACTGGGAGAGTGCAGTCCTGAGGAAGAGTCGTGGAGTGCCCGGCTTCGTCAGATCTTGGGCGACCAGATGGTGAGGATTTCCACCGCCTGCATCCTGATCAGCCCACTCGTGCCATCCGGGGGCGGCGTTCCTCTGCTCCTGTTCCGGTCCCTTCCTGCTCGGGGGTTCCTGCTTCCCGGCCGCTGGCCGTTCCTTCCTCGGCGAGTAGCGGCGTGGGTTCCGGTGTTTCGAGGACAGTCCCTCCTCGACCCCTCCTCCCCGCCCGGCTTTGGTGTTCCTGTTTTGCAGGGCGTCGGGGCCGTCCCTTGAGGGGGGTTCTGTCATGGACCTGCTGTCTGTTTCCTCCTACCTGCTGCCAGTACTTTTCCACACACACACACACACACCCTCCCTCTGCTCCACTCTACCTGCAAACCACGCCCACCGCTGCAGCCTGCTCTCCCCTCAGCTGCAGCTCATCTCCAATCAGTGCAGTATTTAAGACACTCCAGTTCACACACTCATTGCCAGATTGTTCCTCTGCGTTATGCATGTCTTTCCAGCGTTTCTCCGTCAGATCACCCGTTGCCGACTCTGCCTGTTCCTGACCTGCCCTCCTCGCCTGACTACCCCGGACCTACCTGCTCTTTGTTCTCGACCACGTTTCCAGTTTCGGCGTTCCGGAAAACTGACGGCTCCACTGGTAAAGACTCCTTCGCTCAGCTAAGGCGATCCTCCTGCCTGATCCCTGTCGGTACTGTTGCTCCGCGAACGGACTTCCAGGTTACGAATCCTGCTTGTTCCAGACCATCCCTCAGCTCGATCCCAGTCGGCGTTCCAGCACGTGGAAACGGCTCGTGGAGCTACGGGGTTTCCTCCCCGCCAGCCACTGAGGGTACAAGCTTCGTTTCTTCATTCAGTGACAATCCCAGAGACACTGCCAGTGCTTCCGGCACAAAGAACGAACTCTTTGTCTGTAAGCTGAGCTATTTCTGTGTTGGTGACAATAAAAGTTATTACCAACTGCAAGAGGCTATTGTTGTACTGCATCTGGGTCCTACCACCACCCGTTTCAAGTTCCCTATCAAGAGCACTGCACTCTCCAAAAGTAGGATGGGAGCCAGAGCCTTCAGCTACCACGCTCCTCTTTTATGGAACCATCTTCCAGTTTTGGTCAGGGAGGTAGACACCATTTTCACTTTTAAGGGCAGACGTAAGACCTTCCTCTTTGATAAAGCTTATAATTAGGGTTGGCTCAGGTTGCCTGGACCTGCCCCTAGTTAGGCTGGGGGGCTTTCCATGATACACTGAGCTCCTTTTTCCTTCTCTTGCTCCCTCCATCTGAAAATGCCCATGTCTGTTTACAGCATTACGCTAACTCCGTTGCCTCTCTGGAGCATTCCTGTACCCTTGTCTCCTAGTTTTCCCGGATCCTGGCTGCAATCTTGGCTGCGCCTGATCGTAGTAATAGCTGTGCTGTTGCTGTGATCCTGCCTTTGGTCATGCTTGTGCTGTGGCTGCACTGATACCGTACCCCCGGCTCGCCCTGAACGTGGTCTTGGTTTTGCCACTGCTGTGGTCCTACCTGAAGCTACACCTGTGTTGTGGGTCCTGGTTGCACCAATGCCGTAATTGTACTTGACACAACCCTACTACTGCTAATATTATGAGCCAAGCCTCCACTATCAATAGAGTGAATTTAGTAATTTTACACCTGTCGTTATTGTAATATGACATGCGTCTGTTTCCATTATTGCTGTGCATCTCTCCCCCTCTCTTCCCCTCTCTCTTTCTCTTTCATTTTTTGTCATAAATGTAATTCAATTGTTATTTATGACATCTCTTGCACGTCTGTCCGTCCTGGAAGAGGGATCCCTCATCATCCTCTGCCGCTCTTCCTGAGGTTTCTTCCTTTTTTTTTTCCACCGTTACAGGGGTTCTTTTTCGGGAGTTCTTCCTTAGGTGATGTGAGGGTCTAAGGGCAGAGGGATGTCGTACACTGTAAAGCCCTCTGAGGCAAACTGTTTGGTGATAATGGGCTTTATAAATAAAACTGACTTGACTTGACCATTAGGGGCTTCCCTTTTAATTATCACTCGCATTACACGCCTATGTTGGCTTCAATTGGAAATAATGACTGCTAATGTTTTGAACATCCATCACCATGCTTCTTGGAATGTTATCACCAGAGGAGAAGTCACAGTCAATTCCCAATTGTGTTTCAACAGCATTACTAACATTAATTTAACCTTTATTTAACCAGGTAAATCTTATTGAGATATAAAATCTTTTTTTCAAAAGCGACCTGGCCAAGAGGCTTCATGTGAAAGGAACAAATGTAACAGAAATGTACATCACCAACATTTATTGTGGCAAACAAGTTTTTTGTAGCCTGGGTGTAAGCCCAGGTATTGTTTTTTTTTCAGCAGTTTTGTTATTTGACTTTTTTTGGTGATGAAGATGATTTTTTTAATTATAAACTGATCTTTCAGATTTGACAGTGTTTGTTTCTAGGTTTTAGATTTAACCAACTGTAACTCTGTAACACTTTTTCAGTGTATCTAAATGTAGCTCTAATTGACAAGAATCTTGAGAACAGAGCATGCAGACACTGTCGGAGTGAAGTTAAACTGTTTTAAAGGATGAAAAACAGAAAGCATTTCCAGGATAAACTGGTGATTTGTGATTGGTTGCACAGGGTAACAAGATGAGAGGTTACATCACCTGAGAACTCTTCTTGGAGGCATGGACGCTGGAGATCTGCTGAGGTGGACGAATCTCATGCGGCATACTTTTCCTCCAGACTGAGTGATTGGACCCGAGGGAGTGGCGAGTCGGGTCAGTCCTAATCTACTGAGGCTCCAAGGCAGGTTTGACCTTTCACCCCCAGGGAGCTGAATGAGAATCACTCTCTATGTGATGTTAACATCCTGTCTTCATCTGTGGTCATACTAGCTCAAAATCACGCCGGCACTGACAGCTCAGTGCACTGCAAATTAAGAAAACATCTTAAATCATAAATTTCACAGCACATTAACTGTAATAATAATAATAATGATAATAATAATAATAATAATAATAATAATAATAATAATAATAATAATAATAATAATAATAATAAACAACTTTATTTTCATACAGGAAATTCCGCCCAATGTGTTTTACCAGAAAGAAATTACATGCAGCAAATGCTTCACGTCAAAAGACAAAAAGACATAATGAAAACCTGCGTGTAAAAATAAAATAAGATCAGAATAGTACACATAGAATTCATCTTCACATGGATAAAACCCACTTGATAATAGCAGCAAAAGCAAGATAAAAATAAAGATAAAAAATAGAGCTGACAGGATGCATAACATAAGATGGAAAATATAACCCATTAAGATAATATAAATAAAAATTAAGATAAAAATGAAGTGGGTAAATTGCATAAAATTGAGGAATATACAACATTTTAAAGAGGTGCAGCAGTGAGTAAATGCGAAAAAAATGCAAAGCAGTTAAGTCAGAGCTAGTTAAAGGCTAAAGTGAAGAGATACGTTTTTAGTTTTCTGATTTAGTGAGGTGGCCTCTCTGATGTTTATAGGCAGTGTGTTCCAGAGCTTTGGGGCCTAACTGACAAACGCTGCATCCCTAATTGTCTTTTGGCTGTTTTTGCCAATTGCAGCATTTAGGAAAAACTCTGCAAACAGAGAAAACAACCAAATACAGAAACAAACTGCAAGTAGCACCACACAACAACAGAAACTGTTTTCAGGGGACTCTAAAATGTTATTATTTATACATGGAGGGGCGATTTTTTGGGAGGTGATAGTTGACGATTTCACAGAGGAATTGTGAATTCAAAACTCACAGATGACGCGTTCAACTTTTGAAGAGTTATGTGATGCAAAAACAGCTCTTGTAGCTCCTGCTGCATCATGAGGGAGCCAGTTACAAGCACATAGCCACAGCATCATGTGACCTAGAAAAGCCAAAAAAGTTTTTCCTTTGCACTTTTGTACAATATGTTTTTTTCAAATTGCCTCAAATACCACCTCATGTGAATGTAAAACCTTTGTTGGCATTTTTTAATGTTTTTCCATTTTATATTTGCAATTTCAATTTATGCATTTGAGGGTTAATGGAAACCCACCCGGTCAGAATATTTCCATACAGCCATGTACTCTTACAGTAGTTTCTCATGTTAAATGAGTCGTTCGTGGTGCACGTCTCAATCTGCACAAGCAGAAACAAAGACGTGAGTTCACATACAGCCGAGCCTAAAACGGTCAGTCACCCAAGGTTGTCTATAAGAAAATTAACTTTCAATTACAGAATACAGGCCTAAAATAAAGACAAAACCACATCAACTTGACTGAGGGACTCAGAGAGAGAAGAAGGGTGAAATTTGAATAAATTGCATTTGGAAAACCTGGCACAAACCCAAAGCTTTAAGCAATAAAACACAGCCAAACTGGATTAGGGGGTTCTTAAATGCAGTTAGGGTCCAATTGTCATTCCTGACATGTCATGAATTGTGTCCTCTTCCACCTCTGGATGTGTCCTGAGTGATGAGATCCCACTGCCTCCTCATTTATCTCCCCGTCTTGACTTTTTAATTTTCACACTTTGCCTTGGTATTTTTTAATCTCTCTGTTCAAAGTCTCAGGGGAGGTCGGGTCGGCTCTGTCTGTGCCTCTCAAGAACACTGAAGTTTCCAAAGATACCAAATATGTCAGGCTCAATTTTGGGGGGAATGTGTTCAGAGAGTTTATATTAGATGTTGCAGCGATAAAGATACAGAAAATACACAATGTAAAACTGCTACTCATTGTGACAAAATGTTTTCCAAACTGCAAGAAACTAAGGGAAAATTTAAGGTCAGAATGGAGGTTTTTAGGAGGTTTAAACGGCTACATGGAGCACTTTAAGCTTCTGGCATCAGCTTGTTAAATATTCCAGTCAGTCTGCTCTTGTATTGATCGCCTCAGAGCATCATTTTAAATAATTAAGTAGCAAAAACACCGACATCGTCCCGTTTTTATGCTCTGGATGCAGCACGTCACTTTTAATTTCCAAACAACCTCAGCTTCCTGTCACACACACATACTCTCTCTCTTCCCACCCTCAGCTTCCTGTCTTGGCCGTCTGCGTGCGCGCGCGTGTGTATGTGTTGACTTGGCAGTGAACCAGGCTTCTTTACACAGCAGCCGGTTGGTCAGTCAGTCAGTACTGTCACTGCGGGCTCCAATCCAAAGCCATTAGCCGGGGGAAAATCCCGACTTTACTGCACACTACACTGCCGAGACAGACCTCACACACACACACACACACACACACACACACACACACACACACACACACACGCACACACACACCTGTCCCATCCTACAGATGGGCGCAGGTAATGCCATGTTAATTGGTGTGTTTATAGGCTAAGCACTATTATTAGCCAGTTGGTGGATGCATTTATCTGTATTAAAGATCCCAGGAAAGTGATCAGTGTTGGTATTATAAGGGAGCTGAAGCTGGCTAATGTTAGCACCCGCAGCGACACACGCCTGGAGGCTGGGGTCATGTCCTTTTACATTATTTTAAAGTTCTTGATGGGTTTTCTCGTCACGCTAACTGAGTAACTAAAACACTTATGTTTTCTGTCTGTATGCCAAAAGAAAAGAAAGTCTGCTGCACTTTAGTTTAACACACAAAACACAAATGCATTTTTAGGGACCTGACACTGTGCTCACTTTGTTTTTAGACACCAAACACAGGTGTTTTTTTGGGAACTGTCGCTTTGTTTCCTGTTTTTTTAGGCATGAAACTGTTGTTGATGTTTTTTTTAGGGACCTGTCACTGTGTTTCTTGTGATTTTAGGCACCTAACATAGTTTTTTAGGGACATGTCGCTGTGTTTTCTGTCTTGTTAGGCACCTAACATGGTTTTTTTTTGGGAGCTGTCACTGTGTTTTCTGTGTTTTTGGGCACCAAACATGAGTGTTATAGGTCGCTGTGTTTCCTGTGTTTCTAGGCACCAGACATGGATGTTTTATTAGTGAACCCTCACTGTGTTTCTGGCAGTTTTTAGGCACCAAATGTAGTTTTTTGTGTGTGTTTGTCCTTGATGTGTTTCCTGTTGCTTTTCAGCACTTAGCCCTGTGAAATATTGACGTATTAGATATCGGTCAATCCTACTCAGCGCTGTGATTTGGGAGACACAGTGAGTGACATCATCACCTAAACATCCGCAGATATGTTCAATATGTGTCTGACTGAGGCACTAGCAGCTATCAGCAACCAGCCCCAGAGAGCATTGATTGGCTGATTTGCATGTCAATAAATGTCTAGACCAACAGTTACACTAAAAAGTGAATTCTTTTAAACGTCTGGAGCAATTTTCTCACTGCCTCTGGTATAACCTGCTTTAATCCAAGTCATGAACACGTGTGCCTCCACTGCTTCCTCACAGCAGGGGACACCTGAGCCACGCTGCAGTTCTGTTTGAGTGCAGAGCCAAACACAGTACACCTGGGGTGGTCTCCTCTTTAAAGACAAATACACCCCAATTATTTCTATACTGATATTTTTTCTCTTTTATGTTGTAGATGGACAGTTCCCTTGATTATGTTCAGAGGTAATGTTTGTTTTGACTGAAAGAAGAGCCACTTAATTCAACTCTTTGGGACTTTTAGGCGCAATTTATGCACTTTTCATTCTTTATTTATTGATAATTTTGACTGTGTTCATACATATGGCAGAAATTTTGGCAGGATTGTGTATTTTTGTTTATACACTGTGGAAACAAAATTGTTACATTCATACTGTTAAGTGCAAAAAATGCTCCATAGAAACCCATTCAAACTGACATTTTTGATCCCACAGCCACCAAAGCATAAAAACATGCATTGTATTATTTCTGGGTGTCATTCTGTCAGGTGGATGGATTGTCTTGGAAAAGTAAAAGTACTCACTAACACAGATAAAAAAGAACTGAGAGAAATATATCTACTGAGTGCATAAAGAAAGTCTTAGATCTTGGGAGCAAAAATGGAAGCAAAAATAAGTGTTGCATTTAAATTTCTGTTCAGTGTACATACATAGCTAGGCTGTTGTCTCTGCCCAATGAAAAGTCATCTTTTTTTCTTCAGATAAAACATGTTTGCGTAGTGGAGCTCAGCCGCTCAACATACACTGAACAAATACATCACTATCTCTCTCTCTCTGTGTCTCGTCCCAAGTGTCCACTCAGTCCACCAGTCAAACCGCAATGAGCTCACTCAACCGCCAATCCCCTGGGGCATTATGGGTAAACTCACAACATTATGCTCTCTATTGACGAGTGGAGTGCACTCCAGGGACCGCGGACACCAAGCAATTACACCCACATGCACACATGCACAAATGGCTGGTCACATGAAAACACACTCACTCAGAGACTGCCTCTCTTGAAGACACACAGACAGTGTATAACTGAGTGTGACACTCATCCCACTGTCCCTCCATTAGGGTCGTCAGCCTGATCCACTTCACCTGGTTCACCTCCGGGATATAAAAGCTGCTTCATGTGCTAACTCTGTCTCCCTCTCCCTGTCCAACTACAGCTAACAGTTACACCGTAGAAAGACTTCTGTTCTATCAGTGGTTTTGGTGTACAAGTGTGACACCAAAAGCCACTTTCTGCGTCCACCAAGAATGCGGCTGGATAGAATGGGTGCTGTTGTTTTTGTTGGGTGGCGTCACTTCAGAACTGGGACCAGTCAAGTGCACATTAAATACTGAAGGACAGCGTCAGGTAAAAGCGCTGCTGGTAACAACGTAATATAATAAATATGATGTTAATTCCACTATGAGACTTGATGATCACTAAAATTAGGCAGGTAAAAAAGTGGCTATTTCGATAATGGTATCAGTTATCGGCCAAATGAGTTGCTATATATGGGCATATCAGATATTGGCAAAAATCTAATACTGTGCATGTCAGATCCTTACTACCCTAAATGTCCTCATTTCACCAAAATACCCTCCCTCACTTTGCAAAACATGGCATGAAAGTAACATGTCCAGTCCACCTTACTAAACTCAAAATATCCTTGAACCAAAATTTCTTTAAAATGCCCCCACTTTGCCAAAAAAATGTTCTCACTTTGGCAGAATAAAACCAGTGTTCTCACCTAAGTACGCGCGCACACACACACACACACACACACACACACACACGCACAATGCACATGCACTGATAGTGTGTAACACACTTGGAGCTGCCTCCTGTCAGATCACACAGCTCGGCTCAGCAAGATGAAAAGAAAAAGGGAAGTGTGAAGAGAAGCAGAGAAAGAGAGAAAACAGTGTTTTTAGGCCAGTCTAGTTAAGACCTCACTGTCCCAGTTGAACAGAATATAGAGCTCACACTTGGAGATGAAAGCTGCATGTGTGTGTGTGTGTGTGTGTGTGTGTGTGTGTGTGTGTGTGCGCGCATGTGCGCTTGTGTGTATAGTGTATGTGCAGCAGTAGGTCTGTCTCTCTGGGACAGATCTCAGTAGGAGTTGGAGCGACAGTGGAGAATGAATCTGTGTTCTCAGTCTTTCTGAACGGTGTCAGGAGAGGCAGCTCACTTTTAAAGCTGCGGACTGCAGGAATTTGACCCTGTCGACATCAAACCTGTGGCTGCACTCCGTCCCAACACGTACAGGCGCTCAGCAGAGGGATGCTTCAGATCTTTTGCATTGATGTGCATCAATCGGCAGCAGTGTTTTGACCAGGGTGTGGTTACACAAGCATTTGCAGTATGTGCAGAGCTTTTGCATTAATGCCTGATTTTGTGCCATCAACCTTTGAGAGCTAGAGAGTCAGAAAGAAAGGAAGCTGTCATATTAGCTGTGTCGACATGCTCCATGAAAGATGCACAAGGTCTGTAGGTACAAATGCCTAATAAACACTGCTATTAACTTTGCAACCAGAGAGCAGGGCTTGTTTTGCACATTTTTCTCTTGACTTTCTATGTCACACTGACTTTCTGAGTGGTCAATGTTGTAAGAGGATTTTGTATTCAATATCTTCTTCAGGCTGGAAGCAGTTTTGTTTGCTTGAAATTCAAACAAATGACAAAAATGTGGCATAGTGCATTTCTGAGAGCCACAAATATGTTACATTTGCATGCTATTAAGTAGCAGATACGTTAAAACTCTTTTAAGCTATGGCTGACATGTGGTTAGGTTCAGGCACAAAAAAACTGGAGCCTCACTAGGCAGATTTGTGCAAAACTTAAGAAATATTTTCCAAACGTGGATATAACAATTGTGAGATGACTGTGTTTCGATTGAGTGACTGGCAGTAACATTCCAGTATTCATGGCGATGGATGTTCAAAACATTAGCAGCTTTATTTCTGTTGCAGCCACCGCACTAGCCATCATTATTTACAATCCAAAGCCACGTAGTCGTGTTATGGAGGGTTATGGAAAGGCAAGCCCCTTATACGTGGGAGCGGCCACATATGAGGGATTTCTGGGAGGTGATAGTCCACGATTTCACAGAGGAATTGTGGATTCAAACTTTGGGATGATCCGCTAAACTTGAAGAGTTATATGACGCAATAACACCTCTTGTAGTGCCTGCTGCATCACGAGGGAACCAGTTTCTACTGACAAGCACATAGCCACAGCATCATGTGACCTAGAAAAGACAAAAAAGTGCTCTATTGCAGTTTTACAACAAAATATAGCTTTTTCGAATCCCCTTTTGAAATTGAGACATTTCTTGCAGCTATTGCACAGTTAACGTGTCTGGACAGTTTGTTAGAGAAACTTCCTTCTTAACCACATTTGTAACTGCTGACTGCAGCTAACATAGTTAGTTTATCAGCCACACTGAAACACTGGCTGGAGGTCAACTAAGAGATTATCTCTCTGTATGAAAGACAGTCAGTGTTTCTGCTGCTGTGTGGGAAAACTCCTAACTCTGACTCTAACGTGACACATCTTTGTTCTTTCACACTCATTTTGGTCTAAATGTGTTTAGATTCAACAAGAAACTCTATGGAGAGATGCAAAGGTATGTGTTCATTCACAGAATAAAGATTGGTTTTTGTTTGGCGATACAAGGATTGTATCTGAAAGTGATCCTTAGTGTGATTAGCCTTACTCCAATTAGCTGTACGTCATCAGGATAACTGCATTTAGAGCAAGGCTGTCTGAAATGTTGCTCAGTTAACAGAGGAAAATGTACAGCAAACTGAAAAAATGTTACATTTGCATGTTTTATATGTGTCATATCGACGTTTCTACGCCGTGTATGAGCTGATTTTGTCATCAGGAGATGCCTGCACTGTTCAACAGCAACAAACAACAAGACATGTGTTTTTTTAGCAAGCCATTGCAGTTTTTACAACTGCTTTTTAGTCCCCAAATGTAGGTGCTCTTGCGATCCATCATTGTTTTTCCAGCGGCCAAACATAGGTGTTTTTGAGGGAACACACCGTTTTTGTTTCAGCAACTTTTTAGTCACCAAATGTGGCTGTTTTATAGCAAATATCTATGTCTTTCCAGCAGCTTTGTATTTACCAAACACTGGAATTTTGCAGTGGCCGTTGTTTTTGCAGCCACTGCACTGTTTTTTAAACTGGTTTTAATCCACCTAATGTGGGTGTTTTATAGCAACCCTTCACCGATTTTCCAGCAGACTTTCAGGCACCAAACATGGGTGATTTTTAGCTTAAATGAATTAACTCTTTGAAACCTCTGCAAATTGGCTTGATTTCTTTAAAAAATACAGGGAGAAGGCAATGATAACTAAAAAAAGAAATCACCCAAAAATTAGCAAGACTTTGGGAAAGATTACCCCAAAGAAGCCTGAAAATTAGAAGAAAAAGAGTAAAAGGACAGACTTTTATTTTCTCCTTTTAAAAAAAAAAAAATCAAAATCAAAATCTAGCACTTTCTTACAGTTTCAAGATGCTCATTGCCATTTTCCAAATGGTTTTGAAATCACTCATAAATTAGCAAGAAGTGAATAAATACATTACCTGAAAATTAGCACACAAAAAGAGTCAGCAAATGTGCTGATGACATGGTGATCACAAGAAAGGTGAGATCATTCCCCAGAAAGCCTGGATGAATGGGGAGGTGAAGGCTCTTCTCAGAGCAAAAAAAGGGGATAAGGAGGTATACATCATCGCCAGAGCATAACTGAGAGCTGGCATCAAGGAGGCTAAGAGCAGACATCAGCAGAGACTGGAGAGAAACCTCAACAGCAACAGCAATAAAGATATGTGGCAGGTGATTCAAAATGTCACAGGCTACAAAAGCAGGAGGGCCCCCATCATGTGTGAAGCCATGCAGCCAAACGAGCTGAACACATTTTATGCTCGCCCTAACCTCCTCACTAAAGACTTAGCTGTGAAGTCTACTCCGTCTCCAGAGGACCGGCCACTCTCAGTGACCACAGCAGATGTGAGAAAACTCCTGCTGAGAGTGAATATAAACAAGTTCGCCGGCTCAGACAACATTCCTGGATGAGTACAAAAAACTTGTTCTGATCACCTTGTTAATGTTATAACTGACATTTTTAACATTTCGTTCTCACAAGACTCCTGCCTCAAGACAGACATCATCATTGTGTTTAGTCTTAATGACTACCACCCTGTGGCTCTTACCCCCATCCTGACGAAGTGCTTTGAGAAACTGGTTCTAACCACAGAACCAACAGATCCACAGAGGATGCCATATCTACTGCTCTTCACTCAGTCTTCACTCACCTGGAGAATAAGAACAGCTACATCAGGATGCTGTTTGTTGACTTCAGCTCAGCATTCAACTAAATCTCACCTATGAAGCTGGTTGATAAACTTAACACTCTGGGCTTCAGTGCAAGACTCTGCACCTGGACACTGGACTTCCTCACATGCAGACCCCAGAGAGTTCGGGTTGGCAGTCACACCTCCTCTAGATTAGTGCTCAACACTGGAGCCCCCCAGGGCTGTGTGCTGAGCCCTCTCCTGTTCTGTGCACCCATGACTGCACTCCCAGACATCAGGAGAACTCTATTGTGAAGTATGCAGACGGCACCACCATAATCATCGGCCTTATTACAAACAACGATGAGAGTTCATACTGGGAGGAAATACACAATTTTGCAGAGTGGTGCACAGAGAACAACCTACTGCTCAACGTCAGTAAAACCAAGGAGCTGATTGCTGATTTTAGAAAGAAGGAGGCAAAGACACACACTCCTGTCTACATCAGTGGAGCTGAGGTGGAGCAGGTGAACAGCTATAGGTTCCTTGGAATTGCGATCACTGAGAACCTATCTTGGTCATCACACATCACCACCCAGGTTAAAAAAGCACAGAAAAGGCTCTACTTCCTACGGAAACTTAGGAAGGCTAAATTCCAGAGCAGGATCGTGGTTAACTTCTACAGAGGAGCAATAGAAAGCATCCTGACTGGAAACATCAAGAACTGGCATGGTTTGTGCACGACCCAGGACAGGAAGGCTCTACAGCAAATGATTAAAACTGCCCAGAACATCACTGGTTCCCATCTACAGAGCATCAGTGACCTCGGTGAAGTGAGGTGTCTGCAAAGAGCCCAAAGGATACTGAAAGACAGCAGCCACCACAACCACAGTCTGTTCACCCTGCTGCCATCTGCAAAAAGATACAGAAGTATCCCCAGCCGAACCACCAGACTACGGAGCAGCTTCTTTCCCCAGGGTGTGAAACTCCTCAACTCCTCCTTCGACGCCAAAAGATGTAGCAGGATTTAGGAGCAACTTCAATTTCATTTCATCTTAAACCATGTTTAAGAAAACTGACAATAAATCTACCTTTTACATTGTACTTGAAAGTTAAAAAATGAAAATAAAAAAGTATATTACCTGAAAAAGTGATTTAAAATAAATACTGAATTGTTATGATTATAAACATAGTTTTTTAGATTTTTTCCCCCTAAAAAAAATCAAAATCTACTCATTTATTGAAATTAATGGTATAATTTTCACCAAGTTGCTAATTGCCTTTTTTTCCCAGTAATTTTGAAAGAAATAAAACCAATTTGCACATGGTTCAAAAGGTTAACAGCTGTGCTTACTATCTGGGGAGGGCGGTAACTGCTGACTTAGTCCGTAGTGAAGTACAGCAAATAGCTGGAATCTAGTGATGTGAACATGATCACATCACTGTAAATGATGCTTCTGTAAATGCACAACTTCGTTTGGTGTCATTACTAATGCATCATTATGGATCTAAAAGTTTGCATTCATGATTTATCTCTTCACTCAGGAATATGTATCACTCATACGTTGACTATTGACTGTATTGAAAGGTGCTTTTTAGCCAATTTTAATGCGAAACTCTAGACATAAAGTAGTCCAGACCAGGTTTGTTTTGAAAGACTTCATGTGCATTAAATTAAGTTTTCTACGTGTCTGTTTGGGATGATATCAGAACTTTTGATGTATTCGGATCAAACGCAATGCAGATTTTCTCCTCATTTTAGTTGCACAAAAACATGCTTTTGTGCAGACATAAAAAGCCAAAGCAAGGATATTAGCTGTAGCTGCATGCTGGGATTGAGTTTCACCTCCTGAAGACAGAACACTGACTGATGGGTGGAAGGATTACATTAGATCACAAGTAACCTGCTGAGGACTTCAACACAGACACAAGACAAACGCCACTTCCTGATACCTCCACATCACCATAGTGTCCTTAAGCAAGCTGAATAAACCTTGATGACTCCAGTTGGCAGGAGGAAGCTGTTGTTGTTGATCTGGACGGAGTAAACACTTTGTTAGCTCGCCAGCAGTCAGCTGTACACTTCAGGCCACTGCGAGCTAATCTGACGGCAGTAAACATGACCTGATACACTGCCACCGGTTAGACAGCAGGGCAGATTTAGAAGCCAAATCAGGACGCCACACTGAGCCTGGATACTGACTGTATAATACTGTAACTGAAACCAAAGGCTTCCTGGGATGAAAATTGACATTTTTATCTGTAATGTGACATTATTAGAAGAAAATTAAGTTGGTTAAAACAAGCAAATATGTTCTTATGGTTCTTTAAGACTTTTTTTTAATCAATGACAGATATCCTTATTTGAAAGAAAAAAAAATCCAAGGCCTTGTAGCCGTGTTATGTGAGCGATAATGGAAAGGAAAGCCCCTTGTACGCTGCCACGTATGAGGGATTTCTGAGATGTGATAGTCCACAATTTCACAGAGGAATTATGGATTTAAAACACCCAGATGATCCGCTCAACTTTTAGAGAGTTATGTGATGCAATAACACCTCTTGTCGCTCCTGCTGCATCATGAGGGAGCCAGTTCCTACTGAGAAGCACATAGCCATAGCATCATGTGAAAAAACCAAAAAATGCAGTTTTGCAAAAGACTGCTTTTTTGAATCACTTGAAATACCATCTCATGTGAGCATAAAAACTGACGTGTTTCCATTAGAATTTCATTGATGTGGCTGTAACATCTAAGATACCCTGGTGAAAAGTGAAAGAGGTCTATGTTTACTGTTATGCATGTTAAGCTTGGTTGAATACTGTAAGTCTCAAAACCCATGACAGGAGCAATACAAACCTGTCTGTTCTGTCAGGCTGTTTTTTTCTGTCGTCTTCAGGCCTCTGTCCTCCCCTGCTCCACTCAGCCTCCACCCTCTGGCCAGCTTAGTGCAGCCAGAGCCATTTATAGCAGACAATGACCCCCACCTGAGCCAGGGTTACTACAGGTTAACAGAGAGAGGCACTATAGTATTGGACACACAAGCTCTTTAGTGCCCTGAGTAGGTGAGGAGGTAAGGAGTGAAGGTGATCCAGGATCAGAGAGTTTACAGGCGTGGAGGATAAAGACATGAGAGGACTTTAGGTCAGGATAAGACAAAGCAGAGGACCAAACCACCTTCCAGTCATTTCTTCATTTCTATGAAGTAGATTCTGCAGATAAAAAAAAAATCATCACATTAGAAAAAACTGTATAATTTTCAATATATTATACTATATTATACTGTGGCTTTTCTTCTTTTTGTGGATTTTAATTTAAATCATATGTACTATAAACATTTTTAATTCAAAAAATGTAATTTTAGCTAAAATCAGGAGAAAAGTCAAGTATAGTTTGTTAAATAATAATAGAATAATATGTCATAATAAATCAAAGCATGTATAATATGTTGAAAAAGAGTCACTGTGTAACATGTTTAAAAAAGTGAAAAAAAGTCATAGCATAATATGTCGGAGAGAAATCATTGTATAGTATGTTGAAAGAAGTCATAGTATAATATGTCAAAAGAAGTCATGGTATAGTATGTATATTTATTTATTTATCTCTTTAAACATTTATTTAGCAACATGCAATACATCACAGCAACCTCAGAGATATACCAACAATTGCTGTCTAATGACCTCATGCCTTTTGCTCAAAGTATCACTTAAACAAAACGCAACCTCCTATCTGTATCTGTATTAACCCTTTGAAACCTGGATCGACATCAGTTTTCATGTGCTCAATTCAGACACCTTTCATAAGTATTTAAACCTTTGAACCTTGAGAAAATTGGTTTGATTACTTTGGAAAACATCAGGAAAAGGCAAGGAGCAGAAATGTTGCAATTTGCAAGAAATTTTAAGCCTAAACTATATTTCTAATCATCATAATTTTATATTTTTAATTATTTTAGAAGATTCTTATATTTTACACTTTTTTGTGAGGTCAGTTCCTTTTTTAAAACTTTCCCATTTTTTGTTGTAATTGCTATCCACTGTTTTTGCTAATTTTCAAGTATTTTTTTTGTACTTTTAAAAAGTATTTTCCTGCAAATTTTTAGGTTATCTCTCCTTAAGTTGCTCATTGCCTTCCTCTCATATCATTCAAAGAAATCAAGCAAATTTTCCCAGGTTTCAAAGGGTTAGTAAGATTAAAATAAAAATAAAATCAGATGGGTCAATTTCAGGTTCCTCTTCCAGAAGTTGGTCCAATTTTTAACTCACCTAAAACTTAATTTGAAGTGAAAAAAACTGATATTTTTTATGCAAAGATTAATTTCAGAAATTACCACTGAATAAATCCTGTTGCAGAGTAATGCAGAGTTTTTCTCTGGAATAGAAAGTGGTCTGGAGAAAGGTAAGATCTGTGAAAGTAGTGACAGGTGGTAAAAGAAGTCGAACAGGGCAGCAGACACTGGGTCATTAATTAACCTTTTTACTAAGAGAGGTCAAAGGTGAAGCAAAAATTGAGGGGCTAAGCTTAAGAGCAAAGGTTACACTTAAACATGGATTATGGGTAATTTACTCCAAATAAGCCTGCTGGTGTTAAAGCAGGTGTTAAATGGTTCAGGTTAAAACTTTCCTAAGAAACACTAAGACCCCCCTCTACTCTCTCTGCCTCTAATCTCACCTTAAAGGGCAAATCCACCTTCCCTTCATATTTATGTCAATAATAAAAGGAATAAAAGTAAGAAAGGAAGGATACAATTTGTGAATGTCATAGTGTAGTGCTTTCAAATGTAATTGTTTTTGGCCTCAGAAGGTTAAGGGTGCATTTTTAAACTTGTTTACTGTTTCATTATTTACCAACACACACCGGACACAAACCTGCAGTTCCTCTCACATCCACTTGAGGCTGGCTCCAAGAGCGAGTCAATCCCCACAAACCCCCATGTTAAAATGCCCAACAGTAGAAATAAACATGTTTGCAGCCTGGAACATAAAGAACAGTTTCGGTCTCTAGAGCTAATTTCAACATTCATGAAAACTGTACAGGGCATGATTTTTTTTTTCATTACCAAACCTTAACATTTTATTAAGGCCCAACGTTCCGCATATTTGAAGGTGGGGCCGCTTGAGTGACAGGCTGTCTGTAAGGCCTCACTAAAGTCTGTGAGTCAGATCCACCCATCGCTCCTCCACAGCTCCTCCCTCGTACATACATACAACGTACATAAACCCAGCCCAAAAGAAAAGGACATATTTTTGGTGAGAAGGAGAAACACACCGAGTTTTAAACATTAAGAAAGACTTTTTTATCAACAAGTTTTTGTGCAAATATCACAACACCAACCATTTCAAGACAGATGTTTAAGAAATGAAAGAGGGAGGCTTTGTTCATACAGTGGAACAAGTGCGCCACCGGCGGAAAAGAAGAAAAACAGTGTTTACATCTTCTTGGACAGCCAAGCCATCATCACTTATGTGTACGCATGGTCTGAGGTAATTCTAAGTTTGAGCAAATTCAGGTAAGAAAATATTGATTTGTGCGTAAAACATGAGTACGCACAGTTTAAACACAGATTTGTGCGTATGCACTGTTTGTGAATGAGGCCCAATGTCTTTTTCAGAAAAAGGGGAAAAATCGGGAATATTTTGCACACGTAAACGTAATAATTGATAAAAGTTTGCTTCAGTCGTGGCCCACGCAGGACTACCAACATGGCCGCCAGAAGGTGTGTTACATCATCTGAAAATCCTCCTATTCTTTCCTTGTATCTGCCCCTCCACCTGCCCATCACTCACCACCCCTCCACCCTCCCTGTTTACCTCCCCTGGAGTGGGCGGGGCCTTCCTAACGAGATCACCACTGGCTAATCAGCAGGGAGGGTTCCCATTGGCCGAGAGCCCAGGGGCAAGCCCTTGGCGGGAGGTTGGCATGACAACAACACTGATTGACACTGACAGGTCATTGCTACACATAATGGGATTATGGAGGAAGAGAGGGAGCGGAGGGATGGGTAGAGAGAGAGAGAGAGGACGGGGGAGGCTTTGACAGAGCAGAGAGAGTGAATAGTGTCACTGTGTGTTGGTTCCACAGCCGCTCCATGTTGGGGTCATTGTTGGACAGAATTAGCAACATGTTGGCTACAACAGGATCATTGTTGTCCTCGGCATGGTGAATGGGAAGCATGCCCTGCAGACTGGTGTTAAATTTCTGAGGTATTGCTAAAACCAACTAGTTTCTACAGACTTTGTGACAACAATTAAACTGACAGGAGCAAAAACAGATGAATGCGCAAGTAGAATTAACGCCACACAGTTTCAGGTAGTCTCTCTTGAAAGGCATTCATTATGTCGTACTCAGTGGTTCACAAACAAAGTGACAGAAGTCGCTCTACAAAGAGTGAAACTGAGTAAAAATTGTCAGTTTGCCAGTTTGGAAAGTTACAAAAGTTGCTAAATGGAGCCCCTCCAAATAGAGCAACCCAGGGTCGAACATTTTCTGACACCTTATGCAGAAGTTGGCTTTGCCCTGGTGCCTTCCACAAAAAGCCAACAGGATTTTTCTATTTGATTTTGGATTACTGCAGAAAACAAGCTCTGTGGCAAATGTTTATGATACTTATAAGATAGGTTTTGCTGTGTTCACCTATAGAGATATTCTTCAAGAATGAACACCACTTTTATGATTTTTGAAGCCTAAATACAATTGCCAGAAGTAAAATGTTAATGTCAGGCTCAACAAACAAAATTATATGTAATATATATATATAATGAAATATTATACAAAAATATCAATAAACGGGGCGTCTGGTAGCTTGGTGGATGGGGCGGGTGCCCCATGTGTGGAGGCAGTGTCCTTGCTGCAGTTGCCGTGTGTTTGATTCCGGCTCGCGGCCCTTTGCTGCATGTCTTCCCCTTTCACGCTATCACTCTCTCCTATCTAATAAAGGCAAAAATGCCAAAAAAATATAAAAAATATATATATATGTATATCAATAAACTGGAAACAGATATCAACCTCTTGTTTAAACACTCTTAGCATTAAAATGCACCCCATCTTTGTAGCTTCCATGTCGTTCCTACTTTACAAAGCACATGAACACAAGTTGGAAGAACGGCTTCCCAACTCGGAAACTCAGACCTTTCCAACATCACATGAATGCAGCAATACTTGGACACCCTGAAGAAGAGACTAGTCTGTGAGCAGTAATAATCAGAGCATATGATGTAGCGTGAGTTGTTTCCATTCAACAACACAGGCTAAACAAGGTCGCCCAGACATCCTCCCCCACGGCCACAACCTCAAAGTCCTCCAAAGGAATCCTGAGACGCTCACAGGCCAGATTGCATCTGTAATACCTCCATAGGGAGGTGTACAGGACACAACCTGGCCAGATGTTCCTAGTCAGACAAAACATCCATGAAGGAGACTCATTTTGGCAAAACTCATGACCACAATTGACTGGGGCTGAAAGAGTTGGAACATTAACCAACCCTTGTATCTTAGAAGAATTGAACATGTTTTTTTTCCCCCCTGGCTGCACATGAACACACGCTCAAGAATGATGTTTGGAAACATTTGAGTCATTATTTTCTTTTATTCATGTACAAATATGAAAGTTTTCTGTTTTGAACAAACATCCCAACAGAGAGATTTGTGAGACAAATATCAGGATCGACACACTCAGTCTGACTAAGTTACCACCAGGGGCCACAGTTTTAGTAATTTTCTTGCTTTTCACATTTGTGTCCTCTTAGTCTAGACAGTCAAATGGACCTAAAGCCACAATCTGTCCACCACCAAAATTCAAACCCCAGGACTAGTACGATCTTTAGTCTCATAAGGGCTAATACCACACAACAGCTTATTGGGTATGAGGCTGTATGATGCAGAAAAAGAGGCCTGTAATTTTATACATCGTTCAAGAAACAAACTAAATTATTATTTTTTGTCTCTAATCATCTTGTCTTGGTCTGTCCTCCAGCAGCAGTTTACAGACTGTTTGGGAATGTGACCCAAAGAGGAAAAGGACAGCAGACAGGGCTAGTCAGCACAGATATAAAACACAAACACACACACACACACAGACGCTGAGCAGCCAGCAGGACTTGTGTCTGAGTGCTACCAGACTGACTGTCATGTCAGCGCCTGCAGCTCTGCCATGATTCAGCAACACAAAGAGATACACAGACGGACAGACAGATGAAGACAATAAGAGACAGAGAGAGAGAGACAGAAGAACAGTAAACACAGACTAATTCCCCTTTTCTCACTGGTATCTGAGACATTACAGCCACATCTACATGCACCAAAGCTGATTTTCTGTGCACCATCGAGCTTTCCATTAACCCTCAAATTGCGCAAACTGAAATTGCTAATCTAAAAAAAACACCTAATGGAAACTGGTCAATTAAAAAAAAACCCTCCCATTTATAGCAAAAAAACTTTTACACTTGCATGAGGTGGTACTTCAGCAGATTCAAAAAGGCCACATTTCACAAACCTGCAATGGAAACACTTTTTTGGCTTTTTTAGGTCACATGATGCTATGGCTATATACTTGTAACTGGCTCCCTCATGATGCAGCAGGAGCTACAAGAGCTGTTATTGCATCACATAACTGTTCAAAAGTTGAGCGGATCATCCGGAAGTGTTGAATCCACAATTCCTCTGTGAAATCATGGACTATCACCTCCCAGAAATCCCTTATACGTGGCAACTCCCACGTGTAAGGGGCTCGCCTTTCCATTATTGCTCGCATAACACATAATGTCGCCTTGGATTGGAAATAATGACGGCTAGTGTGGTGGCTGCAATAGAAATACAGCTGCTGATGTTTTGAACATCCATCGCCATGCTTCATAAAATGCTATCACCAGAGGAAACACAGTCATCTCGTAGTTGTTTCTTGTCAACATTTCAAAAATATAATTTAGTTTTGCGCAAATCTGTAATGGGAACCCGCTTAGTTTCTCTATTCTTGCTAAGGGGGGGAAATTTCTCTGGTTCTGATAGCTTGAAATTCTCCTACCTTTCATGTAGCAGCTCCTGTAATTTTTTTTACATAACCTTTTTTAGATGTTCTGACTCCTAGCTTAAGTTTTGCCTACTGATGAGTTGATTTGCCATATTAGATCTACTTTAAAATTTTGGAGCTCTTCCTCCATTGCTCCAGTGAGGAAAAAATACTGCAGCACTCCTGATTACAGAACACAAAGGTCACAACATCCACGTGTGTTTGATTTATGCAGTGATGACAGACTGATCCTCTTCCCCAGGTTACCAAACTGCCATGACTTAAGAGACAGTGAAGTTGTGGTTTTCTTAATCACCGCTAAGCTCAGAGAAAACTCTGTATTAGGTGAATGGGGAAAAAACTCAACTTTCTCTTCAGAAATACAGTCATTGAAAACAAGCCATTTATTAAAGCAGGCAGTTAAAGTCTCAAACCTGATTTTAATACCTTCTAGTGTTTGTTTTGAAGATGTTTAACAGTTATAAGATTTAAGATATCAATATAGCACATCGCTTTATGATATATATACATATATATATGTATATGTGTGTGTATATATATATATATATATATATATATATATATATATAAATTATACTTGCTAAACAGCAGCTTGTTAGCATTGTGAGCACGTTAGCATGCTGACATTAGCATTTCACACTGGCTGCAGACTCTCAGTCTTGTTCCTTGTTTCTTTCTAACATGAATTATTGAAGTGAGTCCTCCTCAGGTTATGTGTCTGAATGAAGCTTGAGAGATTTGCAGACTGAAAACAGAGACCAGGATTCATATAGAAAGATGAAGATTGAAAGAGGAAGTAAAAATTGGAGAAAAGAGAAGGTAGTTTCGGGAGATAGAGAGAATAGATAGATGGATGGATGGATGGATCACTGGACGGACGGGTGGATAGATGGATGGATGGATGAACAGACAGATGGATGATGGATAGATAGATGTGTAAATGACCCTTAATAGGTGAAGCATTTCTTTAAATAAGGTAAAGTTAAAGCTAAAAAGAGTTCTTACCTATTAATTTAAGTCCTATTCCTGTTTGTTACTTTCCGGTACTTTATTTTGAAGCAGTCCCGGCACAGAAACGGGTCATTATGGCACAAACATCTACATAAAATGGAGGGCAACACTGAAATGATTGCAAGGAAGTTTCTAGCTGTTTCTTACTGAAATAAGCACCAGGCTGGATCAGGAACAAGATGTGCTATAATATGTTTTAGGTTTTTGTGTGTGTGTGCTTTAATTGACATTGTGGTAATTTAGTGTAAATTTAAGTGTATCACTGTTGCAGCATTAATTTTAAAAATAGCTGCTTATGTACATTGTTAACATTAACATTACTGATGCCGATATGCTTGTTTCACTTGTGTAAATAGATGAGCATTTGCTTGTGTATTTACATGGTTTATTGTGACGTTTCACATATGTAAGAGCTGATTTGAGTTATTTGTGTGTGTGTCATCAGTGAGTCAAGTCAATTTTATTTATAAAGCCCATTTTCACAAAACACGGTTTGCCTCAGATTGCTTAACAACATACGACATCCCTCTGCCCTTAGACCGGCACATCACCTCAGGAAAAACTCCCAAAAAAGAACCCCTGTAATGGGGGGAAAAAAAGGAAGAAACCTCAGGAAGAGCGGCAGAGAATGATGAGGGATCCCTCTTCCAGGACGGACAGACGTGCAATAGATGCCATAAATAACAATTAAATTACAATTATGACAAAAAGGAAAGAGAAAGAGAGAGGGGAAGAGAGGGGGACAGAGGCACAGCAATAATGGAAACAGATGAATGTCATATTACAATAACGACAGGTGTAAAATTACTAAATGCACTCTATGATAATATTGTGGGTGTTGCGTCAAGCAGGATCACGGCATCGGCGCAACCAGGACCCACAACACAGGCGTAGCTTCAGGCAGGACCACAGCAATGGCAAAACCAAGATCATGATCAGGACGCATGGAGGTACGGTATAAGTACAACCACAGAACAAGCACGATCAAAGGCAGAGTCACAGCACCGGCACAGCCATCACCCACAATCAGGCGCAGCCAAGACTGCAGCCAGGATCCGGGAAAACTAGTTACAGTAAAAGGAAAGAAAGGAGTGTTTTGGACATGGTTGTAAGGAAAATGGTGATAGTAAAAGACAATGAAAACATTTTGAAACCATCGGTACGCTCAGCCCTTTGTCTGGCCTGGGGTTAACTATAGGATGGATGGATGGATGGATAGATGGATGGTTGTATAGACGGATGGATGGTTAAATGTGAGGGGGAGATGAGCAGATTTGAAAGAGGAAGGACGAAGAGGAAGTCAGAGAAGGATAGAAAAGATGAGGAGAGGAAAGGAAGTAAAACTGGCCTCAAACCTAATTACACAGATTAATGTGGCCTGAAGAGAGCAGTTACTCGAATGGACTCAAAAGAGAGAGAGAGGGAGAGGGAGACGATTACACTCTATGATGCTCAAAACTGTAAATGTTAATGGATGACTCTCTAACTCTCTCTCACTCATTTTGGTTAGACACGATGTGTCAGCACAATACTTTATCCTCTCTCTCTCTCTCTCTCTCTCTCTCTCTCTCTCCTTAATTCAGCTCAATTCAGTGAGTTTTATTGAAATAAAGTGCAGTTCAGTGTGTAAAGTGGCTGAACAAAATAACACCTTGGGCAGATTCCCAGAGCGGTGTTTGAGGACAAATTAGTGAAGAATGAAGAAGAATCAGACAGATCTGACAACAATGATTTATGGTAAAACTTCAAATTAAATCCCAGTCCCTTTTACTAGCCCAATGTGGCGACACATTTGAACAAATAAAGGCCTTACTCAGTTAGAGGCTCGGTCTGGTTATCATGCATTTTTATACAAGTTCTTTGGATGTATGAAGCCGTGTTGTTGGATACCTGCTGGCTTACTTAATGTTAGTTAGCAGTTTAGATCAAATATGAAATATGCATATATGTTTAAACTTTTATCAATATGAACATGCTACACACAACATTAGCATTGGGGAGATTCTCCACAACTCAATCATTCTGTCAACTGAGCAACAATGAAGATGGTATCGCCATAGTAAACAAGAAACATGCAAAAAGAGATAGGTAGATGTAGAAGACTATATTTTAAAAAGCCAGGGAAAATGTCCAGTGAACTATATATTTATAATTATCATAATTAGACATTTAAAATGACTTTACAGAATAATTAGAATTCTTAAGCTTTTTTTCAGGTTATTTCTTGCTTTGTATTTTTTTTGTTTGACCTCTTTTTTTTTCTTTTCTTTTAGCTTTCACAGATTTCTTGCTATTGTCTGGGTCATTTCTTCTTTTGTTGCTCATGACCTTCTTCTCAAGTTATAGAATAACATAAAGCCATTTTGCCCAGAGACCCCTATGATGACATCACTCAATGGTTCTGAGTTCCCCTCGCCCGGACGTGGGTCACCGGGGCCCCCCCCTGGAGCCAGGCCTGGGGGTGGGGCTCGATGGCCGGGCCTTTACCCATGGGGCCCGGCCGGGCACAGCCCGAAGAGGTGACATGGGACCTCCTTCCCGTGGGCTCACCACCCGTAGGAGGGGCCGTAGGGGTCGGGTGCAATGTGAGCTGGGCGGCAGCTGAAGGCGGGGACCTTGGTGGTCCGATCCTCGGCTGCAGAAGCTAGCTCTGGGGACGTGGAATGTCACCTCTCTGGTGGGGAAGGAGCCTGAGCTGGTGCGCGAGGTTGAGAAGTTCCGACTAGATATAGTCGGCCTCACCTCGGCATGGCTTGAGCTCCGGAACCAGTCTTCTCGAGAGGGATGGACTCTCTTCCACTCTGGAGTTGCCACTGGTGAGAGCGCCCGGGCAGGTGGCAGCAATACTTGTGCCCCATTTCGGCCTCCTGCACGACTGGAGTTTACGCCGGTGAATGAGAGGTAGCCTCCTCCGCCTTCGGGTTGGGGGACGGATCCTGACTGTTGTTTGTGCCTATGGTCCAAACAGCAGTTCAGAGTATCCACCCTTTTTGGAGTCCTTAGAGGGGGTGCTGGAGAGTGCTCCTTCTGGGGACTCCCTCATTCTGCTGGGGGACTTCAACACTCACATTGGCAACGACAGTGAGACCTGGAGGGGCGTGATCGGGAGGAATGGCCCCCCCGATCTGAACCCGAGTGGTGTTTTGTTATTGGACTTCTGTGCGCCACAGATTGTCCTGCCGAACACCATGTTCAAGCATAAAGTGTCCATATGCGCACTTGGCATCAGGACACCCTAGGCCGCAGTTCAATGATCGACTTTGTAGTCGTATCGTTGGACTTAACGGCCGTATGTCTGAACACTTTCGGTGAAGAGAGGCGAGCTGTCAACCGATCACCACCTGGTAGTGAGTTAGCTCCGATGGAGGGAGGACGCCAGTCAGACCTGGCAGACCCAAACGCATAGTGAGGTCTGCTGGGGGAACGTCTGGCAGAGTCTCCCGTCAGAAGGAGCTTCAACTCCCACCTCCGGAAGACCGACCATGTCCCGGGGAGGCTGGGGACATTGAGTCCGAGTGGGCCGTGTTCCGTGCCTCCATTGCTAAGGCGGCCGACCGGTGCTGTGGCCGTAAAGGTGGTTGGTGCCTGTCGGGCGGTAACACCCGAACCGCTGGTGGACACGGCGTGGGGAGTGCCGTCAAGCTGAAGAAGGAGTCCTGCTCGGACCTTCTTGGCCTGTGGGACTCGGAGGCAGCAGACAGAGTACCCGACAGGCCAAGCGGAGTCTGTGGCGGCGGCGGTCACCGGCGAAACCGGGCATGGGAGGAGTTCGATGAGGCCATGGAAGCGACTTCGGGCGGCAGAAGGTTCTGGACCACCATCCGGCGTCTCAGGAGGGGAAACAGTGCTCCGTCAACACTGTGTATGGTGGCGGCAGGCGCTGCTGACCTCGACTTCGGGGCGTTGTGGATCGGTGGAAGGAATGCCAAGACCTCCTCAATCCCACCGACCGCCTTCCGTTGGGGAAGCAGGGCCTAGGGACCCGGGGTGGGCTCCTCTATCTCTGGGGCTGAGGTTGCAGGTGGTCAAAAAGCTCTCGGTGGCAGGCCCCAGGGGTGGGCGAGTCCGCCCGGAGTTCCTCAAGGCCCTGGATGTTGTGGGGCTGTCGTGGCTGACACGACTCTGCAACATTGCGTGGACATCGGGGCAGTGCCCTTGGACTGGCAGACTGGGGTGGTGGTCCCTCTTTTAGAAGAGGGGACGGAGGGTGTGTTCAACCACAGGGGATCACACTCCTCAGCCTCCTGGTGAGTCTATTCAGGGGTACTAGAGAGGAGGGTCCGCCCGGACAGAACCCCGGATTCAGGAGGAGCAATCGCAGTTTCGCCCGGTCGTGGAACTGTGGACCAGCTTTGGACCCTTGGCAGGATCCTTGAGGGTGCTTGGGAGTTTGCCCAACCAGTCCACATGTGCTTTGTGGACTTGGAGAAGGCATTCGACCGTGTCCCTCGGGAGTCCTGTGGGGGTTCTCCGGGAATATGGGGTTTGGACTCCTGATACGGGCTGTCCGTTCCCTGTATGACCGTGCAGAGCTTGGTCCGCATTGCGGCTTGATAAGTCGAACTCGTTTCGGTGAGGGTTGGACTCCGCCAGGGCTGCCCTTTGTCACCGATTCTGTTCATAACTTTTATGGACAGAATTTCTAGGCGCAACCAGGGTGTTGAGGGTCGGTTTGGTGACCTCAGGATTACGTCTCTGCTCTTTGCAGATGATGTGGTCCTGTTGGCTTCATCAGACGCGACCTTCAGCTCTCACTGGATCGGTTCGCAGCCGAGTGTGAAGCGGCTGGAATGAAAATCAGCACCTCCAAATCCGAGACCATGGTTCTCAGCCGGAAAAGGGTGGCGTGCCCCCTCCGGATCGGGGATGAAGTCCTGCCCCAAGTGGAGGAGTTTAAGTACCTCGGGGTCTTGTTCACGAGTGAGGGAAGGATGGAACGGGAGATCGACAGGCGGATCGGTGCGGCGTCTGCAGTAATGCGGACTCTGCACCGGTCTGTCTTGGTGAAGAGGGAGCTGAGCCGAAAGGCAAAGCTTTCGATTTACCAGTCGATCTTCGTTCCTACCCTCACCTATGGTCACGAGCTTTGGGTAGTGACCGAAAGAACAAGATCGCGGGTACAAGCGGCCAAAATGAGTTTCCTCCATAGGGTGGCTGGGCTCTCCCTTAGAGATAGGGTGAGAAGCTGGTCATCCGGGAGGAGCTTCGAGGAGTGAAACCGCTGCTCCTCCGCATTGAGAAAGAGCCAGATGAGGTGGCTCGGGCATCTAATTAGGATGCCTCCAGGGCGCCTCCTGGTGAGGTGTTCAGGGTACGTCCCACCGGTAGGAGGCCGGGAAGACCAGGACACGCTGGAGAGACTACGTCTCTCAGCTGGCCTGGGAAGCATCTGAGGTCCCAGGAAAACTGGATGAAGTGGCCGGGGAGAGGGAAGTCTGGGTTTCCCTGCTTAGGCTGCTGCCCCCGCGACCCGACCCCGGATAAGCGGAAGAAAATGGATGGATGGATGGCATTTTGCCCAGGTCTCAGAAGGTTAAATAAATAATTTGATTGCATTTCCCATCTTTGCTGAGCTAGTTTTGTGTGGAAGGAATAAAAAGCCTGTCCCAAATATAAGCCTGTTGAGTTCAGTGATTTCAACAAATAATAGATTGAAGTTTTACAGTGTACATTTTTGGCCACAAATAATTGCCATTGCCTGGAAGTGGAAAGAATATGGAATGTAATCCAGAAAGTTCTATTTGATTGATGGATCCTTGAGTTTAAAGACACTAAAAGCCTGCACAGAAACTATTTCACAGCTCTGTAAAGTTATCCCGGCTGCAGCCATTTGATCCTCCGTCTCAATGATTGTGAGGTAAACAATAAATTCAGGATCCTTTGGCCTTAGCTGCTGCAATTTCAACCATTCTTTTACAATCTGCCTCTTGCAAGTCCCCCAACTTTATGTTTATATGAAGTGTGATACTAAATCTCGGCAGCACTTTTAAAAAATAACTTTTTCACCATTTTGCCTTTAGTTTACTCATTCAAGGACACAGCCTCCGGTGGTCATTTTCTGATTTCCCCACCATGTCTGCTGCTCTGAAGACATAAATGGATCTTAATAAATGTGGGTACGATGTTAAGTCTGATGTATGCAGACTGTACGATGACATCACCTGCTAAATCACATGTATAACACATACGTCCATCTGTGACAATATGCAGCAACAAAACGTCCTTGATGTGCGTCATCTGGTCCTGACAGCAATATTTAATATTATATGAATGTTTTTGTAACCCTTTAAAACATGAGCAAATTAGCTTGATTTCTCTCAAAAACATGGGAGAATGAGTTCTTGCATTTTTTTTGTATTTTGTTCATTGCCTAAGGTACAAGAACATTACCTGAAAATTAACAAGAAAATCCCCAAATACAAAAATGAAATGGAAATACAATAAAATGATTTATTTAATCCCTTGAAACCTGGGCAAATTGGCTTTTTTTATTTTTCCTTCAAAAACATGGGAGGAAGGTAATGAGCCGCAACAGAAGAAATGACCTGAAAGTTAGCAAGAAATCTGTCAAAATTTTAAAAAAAATTACCTGAAAATATTCTTCAAAATAATTTTAATGAATAATTCTGTGGGTAGCCAACAACCCAGTTTTATACATCCAAAGGTCTTCTATAAAAATAAACTGCATGGAAACCAAGCAGAGCCTCTCATTGAGACAGGCCTTTATTTGTCAAAATGTGGAGACACAGCGGGTGAGTAAAAGGGAGTGGATGTTTAATTGGGACTAGGCTTTTATTTGAACTTTTACGGTACACTGGGACTGCCTTTAACTCCCTGTGTCTCATTTATAATAAAACCCTCCTAAATGTCTAAATTGCCCTTAGGTGTGACTGTGAGTGTGTATGGTTGTCTGTCTCTATGTGTCGGCCCTGCGATAGTCTGGCGAACTGTCCAGGGTGTACCCCGCCTTCCGCCCGATGACAGCTGGGATTGGCTCCAGCCCCCCGCGACCCTTACGAGGACAAGCGGTTACAGAAAATGACTGACTGACTGACTGACCCTCCTAAATGTTCAAAAAATAGCAATAAAGTATAAAATAGAGTTTTACCATAAAAAACTGGTTATGTTTCAGTAAATATCAGAACAATTCAGCAAACAGGTCTGTGTGTGTCTCTCCAGCTGCCACTTCAACCTTCAACTTCTTATTTCTCATTTCATTTCCCCGCTATTACCTCACCTCTGTGTGTGTGTGTTTCATTGTCACCCTGACCAGTCCAAGCCATTCGCTGGAACTAAAGACCACCACAAAACAAAAGTATGACTCATCACACACACACACACACGCACGCACGCACGCACGCACGGACGCACGCACGCACACACACACACACACACACACACACACACACACACACACTCACAGCATTTAATTCATGTGAATGGGGGTTGTGGGATGTTTGGGGGTGGAGGACGCTGACATGCATCAGGGCGCAGCCATTGAAAGGAGACCTGCTCCTCCTCTAACACCCCTCCTTTCCTCCTCCCTCCTTTTTCCTCCCACTCTTCCTTCCTCTCATCCTCACTTCTTTCTGCTACTCCTCTCTTCTTCCTCTTCTCTTTCTCCTCCACTGTCTTGCCCTCCATCTCCTTCCTTTTCCTCCATCCTTCTTCTTCTCATCACTCTTCCTTCCTTTCCAGTTTCTGTCTACTTTTCTTCCTACCTCCTACAATCCTAGAAATATCCTAAATGTACTAGAAACAGACTAAAGTCCAACAAACATCCGCAAAGCAAGTTGAGTATCCCTGCTCTAATGCTTCCTCTTCTCCCTCCTCCTTTTCTTTTTCATTTTGTTACTCCTGTTCCTCTCATCTCCCTCTTTTAACTCCTCATCCTTCTTTTTTCTTTCTTTTCTCTTCGTCTTGTCTCTATTGCTCCTCTTTCTCATTCCTTCCTATTTGTCTTCCTTCTCTCCCCCTCTTCCTCTCCTCCTGCTCTCCTTCTTTCTGCCCATCTCTCCCCTTTCTTCACAGCCGCTGCTCAGTCTCCCCCCTGTAATGCACATAGTTTTCATGCTCTTCTCTTTCCCTTCAAACTTGACTTATTTGCTGTCAGATACACACACATTTTACATTTCTCCTCCTTTTCTTCCTTCTCTTTGCCTCTTGCTTCTCTTCTCCCTTTTCTGTTTTCTTTCTTCCCTTCTTTCTCTCCTCCTCCTCCAACTCCTCCTCCTCACATCTCTGTCTCTCCTTCTGTTATTCCACCAGTCAACATTGATTAGATATCGAAGTTAATCCCAGCTAAACTCCTCCGCTTATAGCCCAGTCACCTCCACCAATCACAGAGATGCTTGCTGCCAACAAGGGCTATAAACTGCGTACCGATTGGTTGACGTGTGGTGTGCTGCTGCACGAGCACACCACACGCCTGAAAATAAGCGAGTAGGGATGGGTGAGCGGGAAATGAATTTGACAGGCAGCGCCGAGAGCCTGATACGACACACACACACACACACACACACACACACACACAAAAAAAAACCACGCACACCTCCCCTAACCCTTGACATATACATAAGCTTACTCACAAGTACATGCACACACACACACACACATGTTTGCTCACCCATGTAGCGTTGCATTAAAAAGGCGCACAAAGGCTACATTGTGAATGGACACACACATAAAAGCAGATTCATGGAAAACGATTCATTGAGAGTTTAAATTTTGAGCCAGTTAAAAAATAAGTCACATGATTGTTTGATTAAATGCACATAAAGTCATATAAACATTTATAAAATCAACTGCATATCAAATGCAAATGCAAATTTTATACGAAGGTGTGATATGCCACAGATGCCAACCCAGTCACCAGAAAAAATGCAAGCACCGACATTTCTGCAAACTAAAGATATGTTTCTATACATTATAATGTAACAACAACACATTCTCATCCCAACTTTTCAAATATTGCCGCTTTATCAGTGGATTTTCATGTTCACATATGACATGCAAAGTGTCCTCTTGCATCTGTTGTTGATGCAATGAATCGGCATGTCATTTTACACCTGTTAAATGCATTGTGTATTGTCACAATCATTCCTGTGTTACAATTGTTGCTCATTAGACTCATACAGACATTTTCAACATAAACTTATTATATTTGTAAAAAAAACTTGTATTTACATATATTTCCTTGTGCAGAAAAAAGCATCTGGTTAAAAAAAAAAAAAACATTTTGATTTGGCTCAACATTCATACAGGAAGGGAACATCAGGTTCCCAGGTGAAAGTCTGTATTTTTTTGGACCAATCCACCTCTCTACCTGTCCAGCCTACAGGGATTTTCCAGCTACTTAAATTATGTTGTTACCAGTGGGGATTCAAGCTGATGCGGCCCAGTGGCATATCATACTGCTATGAAAGGAACCTTTTTGCATTAGTATCTGACACTGAAATCACTAGGTGGGTTTCCACTAACCTTCAAATTGCACAAACTGAAACTGCCAAAATAAAATACACCTAATGAAAACATGTCACTTAAAAAAAACCTTTTAATGCAATTTTTTTATGCTTGCATGAGGTGGTATTTCAGGTCACATGATGCTATGGCTATGTGCTTGTCAGTAGGAACTGGCTCCCTCATGATGCAGAAGGAGCTACAAGAGCTGTTATTGCATCACATAACTCTTCAAAAGTTGAGCGGATCATCTGGAAGTTTTGAATCCACAATTCCTCTGTGAACTTTAATGTCACACATTTAAAACATGCAAATGTAATGTATTTATGGTTTGCACACAGCAACACAAAATTCTAACATTTTCCCCTGGCGACTGGGCAGCTAATACTCAAAAGCAAAAATGTCTTGAGAGAAACATAAGGAGATGCCCACATTTATCAACATAATAAGGACACAATTTGAATGGACAGATCTACGAAATCATGCAATGACAACATAATGCAGCCAATGTCAGAGGAAGATCAGAGTATTGATGGGACACTGAAGGCTGAGAAACAACTTTTTAACTTCATTTGCATTTAACAAAAACCACAATCTCTCCATAACCTTAATCAAAATGCCCTTGGCACCTAAACTGAACACATGCAGTACTCAGAATGCTAACTCCAGTCTCTAGAGTTGTTTTGTACGCCCACTATCCATTTCAACCACTGCCCAACAACTTGTGTGCACTGCATTTTTAGTGTACATCATTGATTCAACAAAACAGGGAGTAACCAAATTTTAAGCACCCAGACAGCCATGGGAGAGGAAATGAAAGGAATAAGAGAAGCGAGGTAGAGGGGATTTATTTTTCTGCTTTGAGATAAGAGTATTTTAAAGTGAGCAGAGGACAGCGATATGGGGGTTTGCTTCAGTATTCTGTTATTATATTGTACAGCAGAACTTAAAAAAGTTATAATCCTGAACTTTACTGTCTTATTTTTAAAGCCCAGGTTGTCAGGAGAGCTGGTTGGTCGGGCAAAAAGTCAAACTATGATCTTTCCCCCCGTGAGTCAAGTTCTTTTTATGATTAAACATAACCAAGCAGCAGATAAAACAAACAGTAATATGAATCGTTTTTGTAATGGTCATATGTGTTTTAGAGGGCTCTGGTAAACTTTGTTTTCACGTCAGAAAACACTCATGAGTAATTTTGTAGGATAAAATGTTTGGCGTTTTAGGACAGGGATGCTCAACTTGCATTGCTTGGGGGCAGGTCACAGCAGCCCCATACATGTTTGTATGATTTTAGGACATTTGTAGGATTTTTGGATGTTTCTCAGATTTTAGGATGTTTCTATGGTT